>NW_026622775.1:50003235-50307500 GCF_023065955.2 Ursus arctos | reverse complement strand
CTACAGAGTTGCTGGTCAGGGGGACAGCTCTTAACTCAGGTAATTTCATGTGGAAACTGTAGTGACTTCCACAAAGGGAATCATCTGTACTTATGTTCAAACTGTACTTAAAGCCTGACTTCCCAAAGCACACACTTATGGGGAGTGTGGGCATCTGTATGAGCTGGTATTATGTTCATCTTCCTTTGGCACTGGGACTGTGAGTGCTGAGCCTGAATTTACTTTTCAAATTTGAAAAGACTGCTTAATTTAAAAGTCAAAATATTTTAAATCCGCCCTGAAAACCTTCAAAAACATTTGAAGAGGAACAAGTTGTCCTTTAACCCAAATTGAGGTTGAATATAAAACAGCAACATTTTTTGAACTGCAATAACAATACTGCAGAGAAAAAAAATTCTTCATGTGCTTTTAATGGTTGTTCTTTTAGATTAAATAAGCCTGCTGCCCCAGACAGCTCTCTCACTTTTCTATCACCTGTAATGACAAAAAAGTCAAAAATCAGAGTCTTAGTACTTGAAACTTTAACACCCTCGATTACCCATTGCTAACTCTAATTTGGGGGAGCAATGCTCCTCCACCTTACCTTTACATACTCGAGAAAAATGCTCCCGTATACTATTCATGCGTTAAAAGCAAAACACAAAAGTACAGACCAAGAAAACACAATTTATACTATTGGAGAAACTGTCGGGCAGATTGGTTTTTAATGGAGGTATAGCTGATGTATAATATGTTTCAGGTGTACAACAGAGTGACTGGACGATTCTATACATTACAAAATGCTCATCACAGTTAAGGGCAGTTACCATCTGTCACCATATAAAGCTATTACAATATTACTGACCGTAATCCCTACGCTGTACTTTCCATCCCCATGACTTAATTATAGCTGGGAGTTTATACCTCCCCTCACCTACTTCAACTTTTTCCCACCCCACCCCCTCTGGCAACCACAGTTTGTTTTCTGTATTTATGAGTCTATTTATGTTTTTTTGTTTGGTTGGTTGGTTTTGTTTTTTAGATTCCACATAGAAGTGAAATCATATGGCAGGTGCACATTTTGTTGCCCCAGGACTATGTAAATGTATACAGCACAAGGCACTAACATAACAAATTGCTTCTTTCACCGGCCTGACTCACCTGTGAGCCTCTAAGTATCACCAGGGCAGGGGCCATGCTTCATTATTCAGAGAGCACTTAGTATTGGTTGCTAGCTCTGGCTGACCCAGCAGATGAGAACTATGGCTAGTGCCATACTCGTTCGCTGTTAACATCTGCTTTGAGTAGGTGTTAAAAATCACTTCCCAGCAATCCATATAATGTTTTCCTTTTGAGCACTGTTGTTTAAGCATTCCTTTTTATATGTAATTATATGTGCTGCTATTGTTAAGCCAAATATGATAAACACGGGCTTGAACTCCTTGTCAGAAGGCTGGGGTCTAGTTCTGCCTTGGTCACGGACTAGTTAGTTACCTTGAATCAAATAATCACTCTGACACTCAAATTCCTCATTTGTAAAACCAAGTTGGACTGAATACCCTTCAAAGGTTCTTTCCGATTCATTTTTCAAAGACACCATGAACTGAAACACTGTTTATACAAATACTGCATATATATTTGTATAATTTATATGTATTTATATATTTTGTTCTATTCATATTTATATATATTTATGTATTTGTATCTTTACTCACGGTGAGTATTACCATTAAAACAAGTTAAGGAACATGTTACAAATATGTGGTTACATATCCAACCAGAGAGAAGCAACGAGGACTAAAGGAGAAAACGGCCTCCCTAGTCCCACTGCTCACACACACCCTTACACAAACGCGTTTTATAACTCTGCATAACCTAAGCACCCAGCCAAAAATACCCCAACTTACCGCTTAGATGCTTTTTCTAAATATATATTGTCCCTGCAGCTGTTATATGAGACAGGTTCTCTTCTGCTGTTTAAAAGTCTTTTTAGACACATGCCAGCTGTCTGCAGTTACATGACGTGCTACATAAGATATGCAGAATACTCTGAGAATTCCACTTTAAAAGCTGGACGAGATTTAAGAGATCACTGTTTTAAAGACGAGGAAGGAAGTAATTTGCCTCATCTGCAGCTTTATTACAAACACGCACCTGGGAGCTTGTGGTTTACCCAATTTGACTCCCAGAGAAAACCAAGAAGCAAGATATTACAGGTGACCTTGCATGTGTTCCTCCAATGGAGCGAGCTGGGAAATATATTTTCTGAGAAACAATATAGCTAGAAAGTAAATGAGCCTGAGTCTGAAAGCGGATACATCCCAGTTCACAAACCATTGTCCTTAGAGTCTGGAAAGTGTGGCATCAATGTCCCCTAACAAATAATACACATAGGTACCACTTAAACATTTCAGGACCTTTCAGTTGATTTTTGGTGAGATTTCTGAGCTTTTCTCCATGAAGGGAATTACCAAGTGGGAAGCATGCCCAGAGCCACAGGGTGAGGGGGTGTAGTGCTGCCTGAATACAGTGGCCTGGCTGGTAGCTGACCGGACTTTCTTCTCTCCTGGTTCTGGAGGTTTTCATTGCCTGGAGCCCAGATGGGACATCCAAAGGGTGAAGTCCATTGAAGTTAGAAAGGTCTTACTTAGGCACCAGGGAAAGCTTTGCTCTTGATCCACAAGTGCGATCGGCCAAAGATATGTACCATTTAAATCACTCAGATAGCAACAATAACCTACATAGCACTTTCTATGTCAAGGACTAGTCATTTAATCCACACTAACAACCTAGTGACGCAAATACTACTATTACCTTCATTTTTAACGACAGATCAGTTATCTTTTGCTGGATAACAAACTATCCCCAAACTTAGTGACGTCAAACCACACACATCTATTTCACTCCTAATTCTGCAGAACAGTTGGGCACTGCTCCTGGCTGGAGCCAGACTAGCTGCTCTCTGCAGGTTCAGCCCTGTGTCTGCAAACAGCCGGCACCTGGGCTGGCTGCTGCATCATCAAGACTGGCCTCCTCTCCCTGTCTGGCGGCGGGCTTGCAAACAACCGAGCTGTGTTTTTCACCACACCAGGCTTGATGGCCCTGCCTTCTTCACACGGCAATTCGTGTTTTAAAAAGTAGCAAGAGAGCAAGCCACACACACAATGTGAACACTTTTGAAGTTTCCGTTGTGTCATATTTGCTGTTGTCCTATTGGCCAAAACAAGTCATGTGTGGCCATAGCCACAGTCAAGGAGAGAGGGGATGGAAACCAAAGAACCGGGGGCGCCTGGGTGGCTCAGTCATTAAGCATCTGCCTTCAGCTCAGGGTGTGGTCCCCAGGGTCCTGGGATCGAGCCCTGCATCAGGCTCCTCTGCTGGGAGCCTGCTTCTTCCTCTCCCACTCCCCCTGCTTGTGTTCCCTCTCTCGCTGGCTGTCTCTATCTCTGTCAAATAAATAAATAAAATCTTAAAAAAAAAAAAAAAAAGAAAGAAACCAAAGGACCGGGTTACAGGGAGGCATGAGCCTAATGGGAACTGTTTTTGACCAAGCTACCAAAGATGTGAGAACTGAGACCAAGAGAATAGCAGATAACAGGCTCTCAATACCTCAAGGAAATGAAACAGCTCTGTGAATCAGGATGGATGAGGATGTAAAGACTGAAGCGGCTGATTGTTACGAATAAAACCCATAATCCTCGAGCCGCCTGGGTGGCTCAGTCTGTTGAGTGTCTGACTCTTGAACTTGGCTGAGGTCTTGCCCTTGGAGTTGTGGTGAGTTCGAGTCCCATGTTGGGCTACTTAAAAAAAACAAAAACCATAATCCTCAAGAATGAGTGGGGTTTGTACATGGGAAAACAGCCTTTGAGAAGCTATTAACCATAATAAGGGACATATCCTATTGGGGTTTGGTCTGCAAAGAAATTGAGTAAAAGTTTAAATTATTTGGGATTTGGGTATTTCTTAGCCAGGAAGGAGAGGGCTTCTGGGAGTGAAGATGAAGAAATAGTGATTGTAAAGGAGATAAGAGGCTGTCGGTGGCAGTGGTCCTGTTAATCAATAAACTCTAGTCTCAGGTTCTTGAAGGGGAAATGCCCTTAAACAGTCCCAATCCACATCTCCTTACCCAAGCCCAATGGAAAATGCAGTGACGAATATCAGGAAGAATTTTTTTTATGTGAAAAGATAATTTACAAATTGTATTCTTTCATTCATTTTTATTTTTTTATCCAAGTTCTATAAATAGTTACTTTTACCTGGAGTCCCCAGTTTTCCTCTCTGGCTTGCTAGAAAAATCTTGCACAGACTCAGAATCCCAAGAGCCTATGATGAGCTGAAAGGTGCATTTGCTTTTCTTCATCTACAGTACATTTACTTGCTCTTTAAATATCAATTTCCCTACAAATTGTGGGCTGGTTTCTGAGGCCCTGGTAGCACTGCACATTCAGGCAGACACAATGCGGCACTTTGATTCATCTAACTACTTTAGGAAGTCTTCAATATCATATCACAGGATAAATCTACAGACCATCTTACGCCTTTCACAGAAAACCTATTAGCATGCCGATTGTCTGGGGACAGCATGGAAGACAGTGCGGCCCTCCAGGACCACATCATATACATGCAATTATAGAAAGGAAGCTGGAAGAATTTAATCGTATGTTGAGACTGCTTGAAAATTTATTGCCTGTTCATGTAGGATTGGCATGACAATATGAACAGTGAATGAGTCAAATTGATCAATTATGAAGGACAAGAGAAGACTTCCATTTCCTTAAAAAATGGTTGTGGACAGGGATGCCTGCGTGGCTCAGTCGGTTAAGCATCTGTCTTCAGCTCAGGTCATGATCCCAGGGTCCTGGGACTGAGCCCCGTATCAGACTGCTTGTTTAGTGGGAAGACTGCTTCTCCCTCTGCCTGTCGCTCCCCCTGCTTGTGCTCTCTCTCTGACAAAAAAATTAAATCTTTAAAAAAAAGAAAGAAAGGAAAGAAAGAAAGAAAGAAAAAAAGAGAAAGAAAGAAAGAAAGAAAGAAAGAAAGAAAGAAAGAAAGAAAGAAAGAAAGAAAGGAAGGAAGAAAGAAAATGGTTGTGGACAGAATACCTGCTTCTCCAAGCTCCTTCAATTCCTGCCCAAGAATTTCTAAGCAATGTTTCCCATTAATGTTTAGAGAAAAGGGATGCAGACAGTTTCTTCCTAAACCTACAGAAACTCCTGAAGAAAGATTCCCAAGCACAAAGGAAGAAGTACATACAATCTCCGAGAAATGAACAGATGGGAGAATTGCCTCAAGTTGGATTTTCCAAATTCCTCTTCCAAACTGGGCCGGTAGAAACAACTTTGTGCTCTTGGTATTGCCAAGTTCAGGTTCCAGCTTCAAATATGTATCAGTAAGGACAAAGAACTCCTTGTTTACACAAACGATCCACAAGGAACAAGATTTTGTGCCTTCTCTTTTCTCCCACCCTTCCTTATTGTGGACATTCTTTCTTCTTTACAGAAGACAGCGTAGAACTAGTCCAACAAGGTTGAATATGAAGACAATTTTCTGAGTCTCAATAATAAGGAGGTAAACATTATCTTACCAATGGAAACATTCTCAGGAATCCACTTAACCCCATGTTGTTAGCATCTCTTCTCACAACATCCTTATAGTGAGTTTTCCAAGGTAAAATCTTACAATTGCTCAATAGTATCTTCATAGAAAATAAAAATCTTGCCCACTCGGTCAAAGGCAAAGAGGAAGATCAGGCTTTCTCTAGGAGAAGATGGTCATGTGAACAGGGCTTCTGGATGTGGGGCAGGGAGACACTCTGTGCTCTAAACTTTGTCAGTGAATATACAGAGGGCCTTGACTTCCCAAACATATGAAGGAAGAATGACTGAGGGAGAAGAAATTGATTCAGAGAACCTGTGAAAGAAAGTGGATGGATAAGACTGTCTCCCAGAAGTGGCAGAGAAAATGGCTAGTCACTCCCAGCCCAGATTCTCAAGTATATTCTGGGTTCTGGTTACTATTTCAGGAAAGAGAGGTAGGGCAAGAGTGGAGTCTTCTTCAGACCATCCACCCAAGAAAGCATAGCTTCATGGACAAGTGAAGAAAGGCTGGCACCTCTGGTTATATTGAAAAGACCGAGGCAAAGCAATGCAACCTGGAACTTCAAAAGCTTTCATTCATCCTTGAAATATGTACCGAGCAAGGCACTGCGGAAAACAAAGACCAACCAGACATGAATTCTGTGCTTGTCAAGATTATGGTGTGGCAAAGTAAAAATAACTCGTTAGAAAGTTAGCTCATGCCACAAGTGGAAGAAATAACATGAAACCGTGGAAGTGGTGAAATGTATTACCAGCTAGAAGATGCTCCTGAGCTGGGTTTTGTGGGACAGGTAGACCTGCAGACACAGGGACGCAAATCCCAGAGAGAAGAAATATCATGGACATTTCCTCAGAAATGGAAAACCTCCAGGCACTTACTGAGAACAGCCGGTAGTGTGATTTAGCAGACAGAGGGGAAAGTTAGAGGTAATTCATGGGGACTTCTCCCCCCGAAATGGGAGATAAAGTACATGTTTTCTCCCACTTGTCTGTGGTTAAAACATTCCAAATACATAGAAACTACTGATTGATATAGTAGCCAAGAGCAAAAAATCCTTCAAATTTGGAGAACTCCAAGATATCTGATTTGTATATTGAATCCTCCCTGCCAATTTCCTAATAAATGAAGCTTAATTTTTCTACAAAAATTCTCAACCTCGGCACTACTGACATTTTGGACCAGATAATTCTTCTTGGGGAGTGCCATCCTCTACACGGCCGGATGTTACACAGCATCGCTGGCATCTGTTGACTAAAAGTCAGTAGCACCCTACCCCAACACGAGGTAGAACAATAAGCCGTATCTCCAGACATCACATGTCCCCCGGGGGAAAACCAGTGGCCTCCCCTGAGTCCGTATGTCAGATGATTGTTCTCCTTGCATAAATAGAACTAAGGTGGGAGCCAAACAAGCCCTAGTGTTTTTCCTTACAGCAGGATAAAGCAAGTATCACTGTTACAAAATATAGGTAGGACATTTCCTATAACTCTATTCCGTGTTATAAGGAAAAGTAAAACCCAAAGTAGAATCATAGATTTTCATAAACTGTGATTTCTTTTTTTTTTTTTTTAAAGATTTTATTTATTTGACAGAGAGAGGCAGCCAGTGAGAGAGGGAACACAAGCAGGGCAAGTGGGAGAGGGAGAAGCAGGCTCCCAGCAGAGAGCCGGATGTGGGGCTCCGATCCCAGGTTCCCGGGATCACGCTCTGAGCCGAAGGCAGATGCTTAACGACTGAGCCACCCAAGCGCCCCGTCATAGACTGTGATTTCTAACCTACTCTTCCCGGTCCAACATACTGAACGTGCTCTTAGACTGGACAGCTTTTCACCTGAATGGCAACAGCTATGCTCCACACCATCCTGGCGTTGCAAGAGATGGAGTCTTGACCACCACGTATTTAACAGTCATAATTATGTGTGGCCGAAATATTGTTAAACTCTTGTGCAAGTTTTAAAAATTGTGAAAGCCAATCTCTAGTTATGATGGTACATAGTAAGAGAAAACATCGATATCTAAGAAAGTGGTGGTTCTCGTGACAAAAAGATTTATGAAACAAAAATGCCTAAGTACTAAATTTTATGCATGTCTTTACTCAGGAATTCTTTCTCTCTCTGGTGAGATGTGGCAGCTTCTTTCACTTCTTTTTTTCTTTTTAGTTTTAAAGGGAATGAGGGTGGGGAGGGGGGCCTGTATGTACAATCCTATAGAAGTACCTATTTACCCTCTTAAAAGAATTTAAAACTGATTCTTCCACTTAGTATGTTCACTATCTTTCCTTAAAGATTAACCTCTAAGGAATAAATGTCAAAGTGTCAAAAGTCCAATATCATCTGATAACCATGGTAGGTACTTGATGCTAGGAGAAATAAGATCATCATGGCGGTAGGTGAGAGAGTTTCTTCATGTACAATTTTACCAGTACGTTTAAGAGTTGAGAACAAGCAGTTCTGGTTATAATTTTTACTGCCTGTTAACAATATCTTCTTTATCCACAAAGTTAGCGGGCAGGCATGGTCTTTTGAAGGAGTCATAGAAAAAAATGACCAAACCCATTGATAACAACTTGGGGGTAACATTCTCTCTTTCTTACTTCAAAGGTGTCCTTGAATGGCCATTTTGGACAAAACTGGTTGTGGTGGCCATTGGCTTCACGGGAGGTCTCGTCTTCATGTACGTACAGTGTAAAGTCTACGTCCAGTTATGGCGCAGGCTGAAGGCCTACAACCGTGTGATCTTTGTGCAGAATTGCCCAGACACTGCCAAAAAGCAGGAGAAGAACTTCTCATGCAACATCAACACGGACATCAAGGATGCCGTGGCCGTGCCTGTATCACAAACGGGTACAAATTCACTGCCATCTGCGGAGGGCGGTCCCCCCGAGGTTATACCAGTGTGACGGAACCAGTTGGGAGTTTCTTCGCTGAAGAATATCTTTCTAGCCCTTAGCCACTACAAATGACAGAAGTGATCCTGAAGTATTCACTCCCTTTATCTTCTTTGTCCTGACTCATTTTCCTTACTTTGCTCAAAAAGGAAAGGACCAAAAAAACCACCAAATGACCAGGATCCCATGAAGCAGTCCAAAGTGTGATAGAGAAATGTGAAAAGTTTGCTAGAGAGTGATTTCTAAGACAATTAACAACCAGTGGAGCAAGGAACGCTCTTAGGCAGGGACGAAAGCCTGAATGGACACACACGTCTTCACAGGAGCAGGAGCAAGTTTAAGAATACAGACTTGAATTGCAATGTGTATTTCTTCTAAGGCCTCGTAATGTTAACTATCTCATCTGGAAATAAGAAACATACTTGGTTTTAAGCTTGAAATTGTCTGCATTGTCCTTAAGTCATATCAGAAGCAAACTTGGGAGGACGCATATTTTGATATTCATACTTTGACAGCTAACAGATTTTTATGGCTATAGTGGAGTGCAGTTGTTTTAACAGATGCATGTTTTTAAAATAGATGCAATACACATTTGAAGATATTAATACTTGGAATTATGTTCAAATCATGAACAGAAGATTTTCAGAGTTTTTTGGGTGTAATTAGTGCTGTTAAATACCCACAGAAGCTGAAATCAACTATCAGGTCCTATATTTTATCTGGTCCCCGTAAAACAGTGTTGTCCAACAGAAATATAATGTGAACCACAAATGCAGGCCACATGCATACATTTAAAAAATTTTCCAGTAGCCCCATTAGAAAAAGTAAAAATAAATAAGTGAAATTAATTTTTATATTTCATTTAACACTATATATCAAATTATTTCAATGTCATGAATATTAAAAATTAAGATATTTTACATCCTTTTTTATGAACCAAGATTCGAAATCCAGCGTATCTTAATTTGAATTAATCCTATTGTTCAGCACAGCCCTAAAATTAAGAGGCAGAGCCTCTGCTCCATTTAACAGATGAATATTTCAAAACAGCAGCTTAATTCATTCTTTTATTCAAAGTCTCACAAATGTTATAGTTTTATAAAGCACTAAATTAAACAAATTAAATAACCCGGTTGGTTAAAGAGTTAGGTGAACTTACCATTTCTTTAAAGGGTGAAAAAATGAAAGTATAGAAAGATAAAATGATCGACCTGTAGCAAAGTCTGAAATTGTTCACTACTATAAAGCACATAGGATAGGGAAACAAAAATTAAATATTTTTGTTAAGTCAAATGTGTAAGGTTTTTTTTTTCTTTAATCCACATGTGGTATCAACTTGACAGATGAGTAGTTATGACTAAGCATTTAGACTATTTTAAAAAGCTGACAGTATTTCCCTTGCTCAGCTGGGAAGTAAAGATATTCAACAGATTTTGTGATAAGTAATAAATTGAGTTGTTTAGGTTTGGCAGTTGATTATTGTGTTCTTTGCATATTCATGTAAAACTGAAGCGTGAATGATATTGCAGTGAGCTACATTAATGATTATAGAGGATTATAGAGTTAGTGACCCGTCAAAGAAAGATGTCTCACATTTAAAAAGGTGATTTATTTTTGTTAGCTGTCATATTTATTATTGTGAAAAGGCAACCATGATGGCCGTAAGAACCAAAGCATGGGTATCGCATTGCACAAACCTGGGTATCACACTGATGCACTTTGTAATTACCAGTGTGCTTGTTCTTCACGGATTATCATAGAAAAAAGGAAAAGGAAATAACCTTTTAATGAGGAGAAACATATGAATATTAGTAGTGGCTGACGCTGAGTCCAAATAGTCCCAATTCCTAGAAATAAAGAAACGGTAAACAATGTCAACTTTGTGTGTGTGTGTGTGTGTGTGTGTGTGTAATGTGTGTGTGTGAGTTCATGTATGTACATGAGAAAAACATTAAGGTTTTTGGCCAGTCAGGAAACAAAAGGTTTAAAACTCATCTTTCTTAAAACTTGTTGTGGAGGGTATGGACTAAAGGGACAGGGAAACAAAGCTGAAGTAACTAAAGTGTACCATAATTTCTGCACAAAGGACATACTTGTAATAAAACAAATCCATGAACCTTAAACAAACTAAACTTTGTATTAACTTTCTCTTAAATTTCCATTTTAAAGGTTTAAGATATATACTCATAAATAGCTAAGCTTTGGGTGATTTAATCATGGCACATCACCCAATAGATTAACCTTGATTCAATTTTTGTTAATTTTCCTAAGCTTTACTTTTCTCAGAGCTTAGCAAGGAAACGTGTTGTTTAAAAATATTCCAGGGGGCGGTGGGAGGGTGGGGTAATCTGTCACCAGCAAGCAATGAAATCTTGATTTCTCTTTTGTTTGCTCCGGAAGGAAAAGGATTATTTACCTTAATTACCACCAAAAATACTGTTTAAATTCTGTACAGACCTAAAGCAAGATAGGTAAGTGCACAGCTCATTTCTCAGCAGGAGACGATTGGCTAAAGTAGGCCTTGTTTATTAAGGGCTACACTTAACACTAAGAAAACATTTCTAGAATGAAAAGTAAAGATAAGCATTACTGTCTTAACCCTAAAATATGACATGGTGTTTTAATACCATACCTAAATTCTCAAAATTAACTTGTACAGGCTTTGACTTTCTTGTAATGAGAAAATAATACAGCTCCCTACCAGGTTAAAAGTCAGCTTTTTATTCTGCTCTTCTTCTGACCTTTATAAACCCTGAACTCCTGAATTTAAATCTTTTAAAAAAAGTTTTCCTGCAATGGCTGTTTATGGTTCAAACCATTGGAAATAATGATGTGCGTTTAAAACCTAATACTGATTTTCTTTCCTATTCTGTGTGGCAACTGCCCTTTCAATGAAAGGATTTGGCTTTGTGACAATACTTTTGTGGACTGGACATACCCTTCAAAAACTACTCTCCAGAAGGACCATTTTTTTTTTTGAAGCATGTTTACCTGCTCACGTTAGAAGTAAAATGGAAGTGAATCAAAGGACTGAAATCGAAGAAGGAACAACGCAATTCTGTTAAAAACCCTGGCTTTTTATAATCATGCATCTGGTAGTATCAATACCATAAACCACAGACATTTATGCTGTTAATTTTTAAAAGAACTCTCACTTTTATTGTATCAAAGATTGAATCGTAAAGGAATGAAATCCCAGTATTTTTTTAAAAGTGAAGTCCAAAAGGCAATTAAGCTTAAGAACAAACACAAGCAAAACAATAATGAAAGAAAAAAATATCAAAACAAAAATGATCCAATCAACGTGGGATACAGTAATGGAGAAACTGAAGATAGGTGTATATTGAAGGAGTCTCTTAAAATGCCCCAGGATTAAATCTCACTCTGAGCTGCTATTACATGTGATCATTGTCCCAGACAGCCGCATTTATCTTGTTTTGCAAAAGGTCCTCAGATACCTCTAAAACATCTACTGTTTGGCTGGAAAATTAGCTCATTAGGGCAATGACATCATTAAGATACTCTAATTGTCAAGGGGGTGAGGTGGGAAAGATTACTGCATTCACCTGACAGTTCACCTTTCCTTACCTTGCCCAATGAATATTTTGGAACAAAGTAGAGCTCTTTAAACTTATTATCATTATTGTAGTTGTTACGTAATAATTGTATAGGACTTAACTTTTAATTAAGAAAGATGAAAAACCTTTTTTCTTTCCTTAAGTCAGCCCAAAGGTGCTATTTTACATATCAATACAGCTCAAAGGAAGTACTGTTATTTTGGGCTGCAGTGTTTCCTCCAAATCCGAAGAAAGCCCATTTTGAAATTGGAGATCGCATTAAAACAAACAAGGAAAAATTATTTTAACTGTGTGCAATTTTTGAGATTGAGCATTTGTACTTTTTTGGTTTTACCTAATTCTCTTGCATTAACAACTTACTGTTTTGTGAATAATGTGTACTAAGACAAATTAAGGAAAATAATGATCTGTGAAAGAAAGACTTTGTATATTAAACAAGTGACCTAAACTTCTGTTGTGGTTTCTACACTCTTTGCCTAATTTACCAGGATTTCTGCAGATATGTATCTGCAACATTCAAAAAAGCTTGGGTTCCTAAGATTTTACAATAGTCTGCATTTCTAAGTAGGGCCTGAACATATTCATATTACATTAAAGCCAGCACAGGCTGACCAACCCCGACACTATAGAAAGGAATAAAGAGATGCATTAACAAAGGAATACTTTAACTCAGGGAAAGGGCAATGCAGGCAGAGGGAACAGTGATCAAAGGCCTTAGTGGCAAGTGGCAAGCAAGATTCAGCTACTAAAGAAACAGCACACCCTTGTTAGAGAGTCTGACAGTTTATTACTTACAGGGGTAGCAAAAGAAAGGCAAACTGCCAGCTCCCCATAAGTCTCATCCCAAGGGAGGACACAAAAAGATGGCATGATAGATGAGAGATATGTAATGCAACACAAGCAGTGGGGCACCCTGGTGCTGAGACGCTGATTCCCTATTGCAGCTAAGCAACTCCGGCCTGCAGCTACACCCTGAAGGGACTCACAGTAGAAAGTCTCACACCGCATCAAAATCCAGAGGGAATGACAAACTGTCTCACATGTCCTACTTGTGGAGGCCCAGGGAGGCAAACATGAAGTGGCCCGTGGTAGTTCCTGCATGTCCCATGTGCTTGAGTTCCAAGAAGATCACAGGGCATTCATTCTAGGGCTCGGGTCGGCCTGAACCAAGCCTGGCCCAAATGGATAAACACAAAGTCATCACAGCGCCAGCAGAGCTATTCCACCATAGAAACCAGCTTAGCCATTCTAGGAATGGACAGAAGGCCTGTGATCTGAAGTACGGTAAGCCAAGGGCAAGTGGAAACAAGCTGAGGTTGGAGAAGCAGTCAGGAATCAAATCGTTTCAGGCCTCTCTGGCCACAGCAGAGAACGTGAATTTCATCAGAAATGTGACAGATATCAATGTAGGCTCAGCAATTGTAACAAATATGCCATGCTGGTGGAGGACGTCAGTTAACGGAGGAAGCTATGCATGTGTAGGGGCAGGGGTAGAATCTCTTTACCTTCTTCTCAATTTTGAAGTGAATTTAAAACTGCTCTAAAAAATAAAATCTCAAAAAAGAGTGGTTAGAAACACAACTATACCTATCAAATAAACATACCATGAAGAAAGTAACAGAATGATACTGTAACAATACGAACAAAGGAGTAGCATACTTTAGTGTACGTTTCCAAAAATTCACGAGCGACTCTGGATTACAAGTGGACTACGAGGTGCTCTTGAAATGGTGGCACGAGGGCCAGTGAGGAAGCGAATGCACACAGCACAGGCAAGATGTGGAGATGGCCTGACATGGACTGATTTGACTCTTTTTGGAAACAGAACCAGAAATACTCACTAATTAGTTGGGAAGGGTGTGGAAAAAAAAGAAGAATCAAGGCAGTTCTCTGCCTTGGGAAATTAGGTGAAAAACTTGGGAGAGGAATATTCGAGGTTCCCGAGGAGACAGTAGGGAGCGAGATCCAGAACACATGCAGGAGTATTTGCCTTTGAAAGGAGAAAAGCTACTGTAGCCACGAAATCGAAAGAAAAGAAAATGTGGTTATATACATCATTTTCTCAACGATGTATATACAGTGAACAGCTGAATGCTGAACGGGCAAATATTACAGCTGAGCTAGAACATATGGAAAAAGGTAGTAAAAGAATTATCTCAAAGTTGGAAAGGGAACTTATTACCGAAACACAGTAAAACTACCCATCGGTACTGAGAATCCACTTGCGACATGCAAGCATGAATGGAGAAACCTATCTGATATTCTCCAGCAATGCTGAGCTGCTTGGGAACAACAGGTATGAAGGAGACAGAGAACTGAGTGCTACTTAGTTTGAGTTTTGAAAGAGGAATACTATGCAGCCTGGGGCAAAGCGATTCAGGGCATATGCAGGGAGGCAATTAAATCTGAGTCTAAACAAAACAAGCAATAATCTGAAAACAGGAGATAGGTGGTGCACAATGAAAGAATGAGGTCAAAGTGTGGAACTTCAGCAATGGAGGGGGATGGGAGATAGTGAACGGAGAACAGGAGAGTCAGCCAAATTTAGGAGTTTCAGGCGCTGATAAGGATCTGGGTGTGACCAAGGTTATGCCTCTGATGGAACGGAGAAAAAGACTGGAAAAGGTAAAGGTCACAATGTTGCATTTGTTATCCACAAGGCTTCCGGAATCAGGAACATGATTGAAGTAGGAGAGAAGAAAACTGAACCAAGAGCTGAAGTCAAGGAATGGGCTGAAGGTTCTTCTGGGAGGTAAGATAATAAGGAAAGGGAGACAATGACAGGACTTAAAATAACTGAGAAGGGGAAGTGGTGGTAGAGCAAAGAGGACACCTGTCTCCTGCTCTGGTAGTGCAAAGGATATAGGAGTAGAAAAAGCTTCTATTTGAGATGAACAGAGTCCTAAAGAGATGCCTATGGCCTATGTCGGTGAGGCAAAGAAGTGACTAAAGTATCAGGAAAGAGACCACCAATGTCAGAGCTAGCTGCTCTGAGGTTAGAAATGCACCATTTGCCCATATCCATGGAAGCTCAGCTTGTCAGCAAACTATAGCCAGCAGGCCAAGTCCAGCCTGTGGCCTATTCTGTGTATAGCCATGAACTAAGAACGATCTTTACATTTGTAAAGGGTGGTAAAACACACACACACACACACACACACACACACACACACACACACAAATATGCAACAGAAACTGCATTTGGGCTGCAATAACTAAAATATTTACTATCTGGCTCTTTACAAAAAAAAGTTTACCAGCCCCCAGTTTGCACAGAGCTGCCAAAAAAGTGAGATGCTTTTACTCTGTTCCATGGCCATGGACTGCAGAAGCTATCTTACAAAGACATACTACTGACTGGAAAAGAATCTAGATAAGGCACCACAAGTCATCACTGCAGAAAAAACATGTTCTACAGACAATGATTAAGGATATCACTTAAAAGCATTACTCTAACAACAAATTATCTCTTAGGCTACTCTGGACCAGCCAGGAGTAACATGACTGTTACGGCCACGTATAATAAAATGTGATTATGAATTATAATTATTATCCCAAATGGTAAAGTAAATTCATTCATTCAGCAAGTATTTACCTATTCTAGTTCAAGCAGTGTGCTTGTTATCTTTTCTGCTTTGACAGTATAGGGAAAACCAGGAACAAATGTCTGAGGGGGAGGATGACCTGCCATTTTCATAAGTTATTTATCTAACAGTATGCCTTTTTAAATATCAGACAGGATAAACCAGTTTCTATTCTCTTTACTGTAATTTAAAGTTCAGTTTTTATAGCCATTTTGAAACAAAAAAAGGACACTTTCAAATGACTAAAGAGAAACTTCTTTAACCATAAAGCCATATTTTTATGAAGATTACTAAAGAAAAGCAAAACAGCACCAGTTAAAACACTGAAAATGAAATAATTACAACTTAAAGAAGTAAAATTATGAAAATAAATTTTATTTTTAATTTTCAATAATAAAAAAGCTGTAACATTTTAAATAAGTAGTTATGATTTAGTTGATATCTAGTTAACCTCTTATAGCATTAATGTTTTGTTATTTCTTTTCTTGAAAATACTCAAATACCTTTGCATTGTATCCTTTAGAAAATAGCCTAAAAGATAACTGCATTTAACAAGTTCTACGAAGAACATTCTAACACATCCATGTCTTTCATGATACTTGGAATACTGAGTTACATGTCATTTAGCCTATCTCTTAGAAGAATAAGTAACACAAATAAGTAACACAATTGCAATAACCGATTCTCTAATCATTAACTGTATCCACAAATAAAACCTATTTTTAATGAGAAAACAAATATACAGAGTTAATCTGAAATCATTTATCCCCTTTATCAAAAGATAACAGATTGAGTGTGGGAGGCCAACATCATGAAAACAGTCACTACTTTTTTACTTTACCATTTAACTCTGGCTTAAAGATAATAAAAATAATGTACAATCTATCACTGTATATTTATTCTCTATCACATTTTCCTTATTTTACAAGGAAAGAAAATAGGTGTGATGTTTAAGAGGAAGATTAGTGAACACTACTACTGAAAGCCAATTCTGCTATCCTCACTGCTCAAGAAGCAGCCATAGGACCCTTTCAGCAAACACGTTGCTATACGAGCCCCAGAATGTGAGATCAGGTGATCCACGGTAAACACGAGGGAAAAAAAAATCAAAACATTTTTGTCCTTATTCACATCACTCCCCCTGCCCGGGAAATTAAGATTAAATGGATCTTAGATTGTGCTTTTATTTCACTGTATCTATTTTAGCAACTTACATAAATGAAAAGCAACATTCATTTTTAAATGAAAATCATAACACTGTTTTTGAAACTGCAAATGGGATTCTCATCATGAAAGAAGCTACAGAGCAAATTCTTGTATCTAGACAGTTATTTACCATAATCAGGTCAAACAGAACTTGAAGCTCTCAAATTATTTACTTTCACTTCAAACAAAGGACAATTAGGCCACTGCTGTCATTTCCTCATCTGAATCACTTGATTCATCTTTTAGTGCCAGTTCCCCTAAATCTTTGTCTACAGCCGTAACAGTTTTCTTCTTAGACTTCTTGGGGACTGCATCATTAGCACAAATTTTTCTCATTTTAATGTTTGGCAATTTCTTCAGATCGAAATCCCATTCCCTAAATAAACAAAAGAGAGAGTACATAGAGAGGGATGCTGGGGTGCAAGATGGCGAAGCAGTCATAAAACTCTGAAAGCAGCAGAACAAAGCTTATGAATTTATTGCAGATTCAAATGCCCTAGAAACAAACAATATATGCACTAGGGAAAAAAAGCCCCAAGAAGTAAAGCTTGCTTTGTCCATACATTGCGCATCTTCTCATTAACCTACCACAGCAATAACTGCACAGAGATTCCCACACACCCCAAACTTCTAATGCAATACAAATGCAATACAGAAAAATACCAGGCAGAAGTGACAAGGAGGCGCTATGCCATTCGTTTATTCCCCCTAACCTGAATACTCCATCGGGCCATACAGTATCAAGAACCTCAAACTATATCATACCCGCAAATCTCCAAAGTGCAGTCAGAAACAATTTTTCTTTTCACGCTTGGTGGGAAGTCAAAGTTTCAGTAACCAAAAATATGTTATTGTTACAGAAGAAATCATCTTTCAACCACTGAACTAACTAGTTCTTGATGACTCTTCTCTAGTATCACTTCCCAGGAACCATCTTTTCCAAAAGAGGGTGCTGTGAACAGTTTAGGGATAGAACTCTGAGCCACTGAACCTATTGCTGTTTATCTTTTTAAAAAATACGAAATTGGGGAGGAATAGTGAGACCAAGTTCTTTTAAGTATTATATCAAGGTATTTTTAAAAGCACCATGTCACTATCATTTCAGTGCACATCAGGTGTTTCAAATAAACACAAATTAGGAGAAGTCTTACTTTGATAAAAAAGGTTAAAAGAAACCTCTGAGGTTTTTTTAGCTCTAATGTCTAAGTTCAAAAGGGAAGCAAGTTTATGTCTCATGTATCTTATATGCAGCCTCAAGGAATACTAGAGAGAGACAGACTTACCTAAAAGTTCTCAGATTACCTGCATTTACAATGTCTGGAATCTCTGGGAAAGAAAAAAATTATATCCATTAAGCAGTGTTCTTTAAATCACAACATTTTACAGTTTCCTTGTTTATTATCTCAGATACAATGAATAAGTGACAGACAGTAAGAAAATCCAAAGCAAAACAAAATTTTAAAGCACTGCTATAATGCTACATGAAAAGTAAGTTTTACAAGTATAAAGGGCTTAGTTTAAGAAGGTGATTTAAGAAGAATGCTATTAAATAATAAATTCTAGCATGGAATCTATAAAATGAAATAAAACTATTAATGAGATAAGCCCTGTCCTGTTAATCTATGAAAGGTACCTGGAAATTTCTAATGATCAACTCCCTAAAATAATATGCTAGATTTTTAAATATATTTTCTTGGTGAAAAGCACAAATTTTTTTTCAAGCATATACTTTACCCTGGTAAGGTAGAGTTTATCTGAGAAATTTAAGTATTCCTTAATATTTTTAAAAATCACATTATTCTAAATGTGAAAAAAAATTTAAACAAACTATAATCAGTAGATGCTCAAAGCAACTCAATAAAACTTAAATCCATTTTTAATAAAAAACTTAGGTATTTAACAGTTCCTCACCATGATTAAAAAATTTACCATAAACCAATATGCATGATCATAGTTATCAGTAAAACACAAATGGAATGTATAAAAAAGTGGAACATTGCTGCAAAAAATCTGGCCAATGCAATAAAGTATTAATTAAAATCCAGAATCTATGAATGAAAAAGATAAAATAAAAATGCTTGACACAACTGTATGCTGATTATGACAATAGTTTCAGAAATATGAATATGAAGAGGTCAAGTGTATAAAAGCTGTAAATTAAACACCATTTTTAAAAAGAGAAATCCTAATAAAACGAGTCAGAAATAGTTATACCACCATGAGGTGAGGAAGGCCAGATATCAGAATCCAGTTTTCACCGAACCTACAGAATTCGGTAACAATTTGTCTATGTTAAGAGGCACTTGCAAAGTTGTCAGAGATCACAACCCTTCCACCAGTCACACTCCCTGACTCTGGAAGAAGCACGGTGGCACAGCCGGAAGAACGCTGGATCTGAGTTTCTCTGCTGCCTCAATCACCAATACAAGCTTGACCTTGGCCATGTTCTGTTAATTCATCTGCCAGCTACATGGTGAACAGACTCTAGGAGAAAAGAGCAGTAGCACAGAGACCAACTGGGAGGCTGTTACAATGGTACAGGTGAAACAATGGTGGCTTGGACTAGGGAGGTGGTGGTAGTAGCAGTACAAGTTATCAGATGCAAAATACATTTTCTGATGAGCTAGATGGAACATGAAAGTGACTACGGGTTTCCAGCCTGAGCAACTGGGCAGGTGGTGACGCTGATGTCTGACGCACAGATCGCGTGGGAGCAAGTTTTATGAGAAAAGCTGGACTTTGCTTTGGGACAAGTCAGGTTTGAGATGCCTAGAAGACGTTCGAGTAGAGATTTTGAGAAACTCCAGTTTGATAATTCAAGTCTGGAGTTCTAGGGACAAGTCAGGGTCGAGAGATACAAATTTCAAAGTTATCACCATGTAAATGGTATTTAAAATCACAGACGGAATGAAATGAACTAGGAACTGGTGTAAGTAGAAAACAAGAAGCAGCCCAAGGATGGGAACCTTGGTCAATATTTAGTTTGTGAAGATGAGGAGGATTCAACTTAAGAAACTGAACTAAAACTAGGGAAGGGCTGGGTCTTCTTTACCAAATGAAAGTGTGACAAGAAAATGAAGTGATCGTCTGTATCAAATGCTGCAGAAAAGGTGACTGAGAACCAACGCCCAGTATAGCAACTGTTTACCTTAGCAACTTAAGAGGTCATCAGTGACCAGTACTTGTGGTTGGGTGATGGAGACAACAGCGAATTAAAGTGGGTTCCAGAGAGAACGCCACAGAGGAGATGGGAGATCTATGAGCATAAACAAATGTTACGTTCTTACAAGGTGCCTACTCAGTGAAAGCGACACAGAGAGCAGTGCTTGAAGCTTACCCCGAACCTCCTGTATTAGGTTGTGTCAGGCACCCTGATAAATGGAACCTCATGTAACTTTTAAACAACTGGGGAAGTAGCTATACCATTAATTTCAATTTTTAGATTGAAGAAAACAAAACCCGGTAGGGAAAGGGTTAAATAACTTGTCCTGTCATGCAGAAGTTCTAAGGGTTTGAATCACATCTATCCAGTGCTACAGCTATTTTCTGTTATTTTTTCAGTGAAGCAGCTCACTTCTTAGAAATGATGAAGAGGAACTGCCGACTACTTCAGGGTTGCTAGTGTTACTACAGTGTAAGTGCCTGACACAAAGCTTTTGATTGTCTAGACATCTGTATCAAAGACACCCTTCTCAAATAAAAATATTGCCAGCTCTATGACAAACTACTAGCAAAACAACTAGATAAGAAACCAGGCCACCCCCACCCATGAAAGTCCCCTTTTAGAAAGCTCTGGTAACCTAGTAAATCACCACTCAAGTGACCCCACTTTTCCCTTTTCATGCCCTAACTCTCAGTTATGTTTTTAATTCACCAATAGAGAGTGAACCTATGAAATCCCAGGCACCTCACCTTTAGATCCTAGTAACGGTAGAGCCCCAAATCCACACTCCCTTCCTCTCTCTACCCTCCACCTCCTTGTATGGCCCTGGGCATGCTATGGACCTTCTAGGCTTTGTGAGTGATACATTTTGTCTTTTTTTTTTCAAATTGCCCTGATGGTTGTTACTAGGCACATCCTGCAATCATAGTAAGAACCACAGGGCTGTGCCAGCCACAACACTGGCTCTGTTGGGAAAATACCTATGGGGGCTCAACGCAAGTACTAGTGGCCCAGGTGAGTGCCTCAGGCGTTTCTAGCTGATAGAACCACTACCAATAGGCTGGGACCAACACAACAGCTACCCACGAGATAGTTCCTTTAGGGTCCTATACTTCAGCGTTGTTATTATCAGAATTTAAAAACTCAATTTGCTATTAAATATTTCATTTATACTGTACTTGTCGGGCAAATCCATACACTATAAATGCCATAACATGGACCAAAAATGGAATGTGAATGAAGTAATATTCAGGACCATGGCAAACTTGAGAATATATGATCAAGTCTAAAAGGGACAGCTGTTATTCCACTGTAGCAGATTATGTTGCCAGACCATTTGAATTTCTTTTTAAAAAGCCAGAAATCTACATTTTTCATGTGAAATCACCAAGTTTTTCCCTAGACTGACAATTAACAAGCCAATCAAGTACCATTTGCAGGCCATGTTGCTTCTGGGTCCTCACCTGTTTGTGGGCTTTGCAAGCCTTAAGTACTCTAAGTGCTTTTTTTTTTCAGATAATGTTGGGAAACTAACAACATACTTGTCTTTCAAAATGGTAAGAAATGCTACAGTGCTAAGAATGAATGTTCGATTTCTAGTTTTTCAAGAATGACTGCAACAACTATAGCTTGGTCTACAAGAATTAGAACAATAAGAAGGGCACAGAACCTACTCTAAAGAAACACAGATGTAGTTAGAGATGGGCAAGTAACAACTCCACAATAAAGCAAGTCAGGAATGTGCCAGAAGGAAGAAGAAAACTTTACTATCAGGGTAGGAAGATATGATGTCACTATCACAAGTAACAGTTTGCAGAATGTAAGAAAAAAAAATGAATTAAAAAAATTATTTGATATACTCACAAAAGAAAGGAAATCAAAAGAAATTCAAACTAAATAAATAGAATAAATAAAAGTAAACCTTTGAAATGAATTACAAATCTGAAATGGCTATGTATTTTAGAAATAAAAAAAGAAAATCACAGAGAACATACCAAGGCCGTATCCTTCATACAGTTGTCGTTCACGCTCCATTGTCTGCTTGATGACTGTCTCCCGGGAAGAATGTCGCCTTCCCTGCCTGTCTTTGATGCTGTTATGTAATTCAATCTGCTCTAGTTCACTGCTGAATCGATTTAAATACCTGAGAAATAAGAAAGCAACCTGAATTACAGGTCTATACACCTGGTTTACATTACTTCATTTAAAACAAACCCCAGGGGCGCCTGGGTGGCACAGCGGTTAAGCGTCTGCCTTTGGCTCAGGGCGTGATCCCGGCGTTCTGGGATCGAGCCCCACATCAGGCTCCTCCGCTATGAGCCTGCTTCTTCCTCTCCCACTCCCCCTGCTTGTGTTCTCTCTCTCGCTGGCTGTCTCTATCTCTGTTGAATAAATAAAATCTTAAAAAAAAAAAAACCCAAAAACCCAGTCTTTGCCTATCCTTGAAATTTTTATTCTTCTGAGTTCCTTGTGTCCTCAGACTTCAGACTGTCCCTGTATAACCCAACCATGTCCAAAATTTCAGAAACCAGATTGCCGCCTACTATTCAAGTATCTGTTAAACTCCAGATCCTCATATTCAACCACCTCCTGGACATCTCCCTTTGGATGTCCCATGGAGGCTTAACCCCTCAAAAGTGAACTTGTGCTCACACTGTCCCCACCCATCCCCCACCAAACCTGTTCCATCTCTTTGGCTCTCTACCTCAGGAAACAGTACAATCATCTACCCACTTGCTCAAGTGAACAATGTACATGTCCTCCTTGACTCCACTTTCTCCCTTTTATCTAAGTTTTCACTAAAGATTGAGACTTTCTACCTTCTTATATTTCTGCAATCTTCATTTCTCTTCACCATACTGCCACTAACCATGCAGAGGTCAGCATCATCTCTTACCTAGATTGCTTCATCAGCCTCTCAACAGTGTCCTGGCCAAAGCCATGCACCCTTAGGTCATCATCATCATTCTTACCACTGTGACATTTCTAGGGTTTAAATATGATCTCAGGTGCCTGTTGTAAAAAACTTCTTGTGGCTCTTAATGTCCTTTGAAAAGGTGCAAACTCTTACAGTGATGCTTGAGGTCTTTTGTGAGCTGTACCTGTCACAATGCCCTCCTTGAACCTATTATTTTGATTATATTTAATGTCTGAATGATCACTAAATATGTCACTCTTACCTCTGATACTGTTCTCTCTGCCTAAAGACTCTTCAACTAACTTACTTCAATCTGCTAACTTTTACTCTTCAGAAGTCAATTTAGATGATATTTCCATAGGAAGCTTCTCCTGATCCCAAGAAACTGGGTTAAGTAACACTCTGAGGCTCAGAAACATTACAAACCTACTAGAGGGGCTAAACCAGGGTGTGAATCTAAAGCCTTTTTGATAACAAAGCCTGTTTACTCCTCTATAAATGCAGAACAGAACTCTGTTTCTTGAAGAACCAGGTTGGAGAATTCCCTTTTCTGACCCTTTGCTTATAACAAGCCCAGTGTTTACCTTTCAATTAATTCACAAGCATCTTTCTTTGAATATACTACTTTTTGGGCATCCAGATGACTTTGAAACCACTGCAGTTTTTCACCTATAATGACAAATACAAAGAGAGGTTAACATCATAAATCATCACTTAAGCAATGAGTATTCATTATAATTTTCAACATCAATGTGTTTAAAATAGTATCAAAATTTATCTCAATGTTAAATATAAAGGCTTGCGTGGGCTCCAAGCTAATTAAACCAGTCTGTCAGAAATCAAGCTGTCACATTTTAATTTGGGGAAGAAACGGGTGGGAGAGATGCCTTTCACTATATATTTCTTTTTTTTTTTTTAAAGATTTTATTTATTTATTTGACAGAGAGAGAGACAGCCAGTGAGAAAGGGAACACAAGAAGGGGGAGTGGGAGAGGAAGAAGCAGGCTCCCAGCGGAGGAGCCTGATGTGGGGCTGAGCCGAAGGCAGACGCTTAACGACTGAGCCACCCAGGTGCCCCTCAATATATATTTCTTATCCGATAAGAATGCATAAATAAAAAAAAAAGAAAGAAAGAATACATTAATAGAACATGAAGTTCTAAGTATTTAAAAAGCAAAAGATAGAACACTTGTCTAAAATAATAAAATGAAAACTTGATTAGATTAATGGTGAAGATGGTCATTGCTGAACATTTATTTATTTATTTTTTTAAAAGATTTTATTTATTTATTCAACAGAGATAGAGACAGCCAGTGAGAGAGGGAACACAAGCAGGGGGAGTGGGAGAGAAAGAAGCAGGCTCATAACGAAAGAGCCTGATGTGGGGCTCGATCCCATAACGCCGGGATCATGCCCTGAGCCGAAGGCAGACGCTTAACCGCTGTGCCACCCAGGCGCCCCATTGCTGAACATTTAATAAGCAGCAGACTGTATGTTAAGAGTCTTACAATCCTATGAGGATTACTACATTATTATCCCTATTCACACATGAGAAGGGCTAAGTGGCCTGTCCAGGGCCTCACATCAGTAAATATATTAACCATGCAAGATCTGCCAGATACTGTGCAAAGAGTAAATCTGACCATCAGGGTCACTTTCAGTTAGATTTCTCCATATTACAGATCAAGAAATGGCCCTAACTCAGATATGGATAACCTACTTAGAAATACTATTCTATTATCTAAGAAAGCATCAGAGATCAGTGTTCAAGTAAAGCCTAAGATTAAAACAAAACAAAAAACAAACAACAAAAACAAAACAAAAACAAAAACAAAGCCTAAGAATCACTATTTTTTTTTTTTAAGATTTTATTTATTTATTTGAGAGAGGGCGAGAGAGACTGCATCAAGGGAGAGGGAAAAGCAGACTTCCCCGAGCAGAGAGCTTGACATGGAGCTTGGTCCAAGGACCTACGCCGAAGGCAGACACTTAACTGACTGAGCCACCCAGGCACCCCTAAGAGTCACTATTTTGAAGTCAGGCTTATAAGTAAAAATTTACTAACAATAAATCTGCCCCCCCATAAGATCGTGACATTGAGATACAGACTGAGGATGCCATGTATCCACATCACTAAATATAAACTGCTGTTCCAAAATACTTAGGCCATAATCCTTCCTAATTCTAATGGTTAGGGAGCTAGAATTAAACTTCAGAGATAGACAGACAGACAGACAGATAGATATAGGTAGGTAAGGTATAAACTAGTTTCTAAAAAACTGAGCTAGATATTATTAACACTTTCTAAGAGTTAATGACTGATTTTACTTTGTTTTAATTAATTCTAGTAAAGAAAATGACCTAGAAGAATCAAAAGAAAAATAGGCACAGAGCAGAACTTCACTATAGTTTAGCCCGAGTGTCAAATGAGTAAATCTACTTACCAATAAGGTTGAGACGCAATGCCTTTTCATTCTTCAATCTTGGAAGAAAAGGTGCATTGACGTGTTAGAAAATTACAAAAACGAATTTTAAAAATCTGTCAAAAACAAACAAAAAAAACTGCCCACAGAACCTTAATTCAAGAATCATTCTTTTATACATATGAAATTAATTTTGTTAGTGCAGAAACACTGAACACCATGCTTTTCTTTTAAATTCCTGGAACAAAATGTTACTAGAAACTTTTCTTCAGCTCTTCAGTGACTAATGACTAAAGGACACCAATAGAACAAATCAGTTTTGAAAACACAAAAAAAGTCTGATTGGATTATGAATGTTCAGATGGGTGATACTTGTGCACAAAAGAGTAATGATACCTTCTAGAAGATGGAGTCGGCCACCAAGATCAAAATGCCTTAGTGTCACCTTTTAAACGTCAACAAGAATAAAACAGAATGTTTACTTTTCATAATTTGAAAAGAATTATAACAAAGAAAAAGAACTCATTTATTCTCAGAAGAGTCTAGGTAATATACGATTCCTATTATTGAATCATAGGATTATGATTATATGATTATGATAACAGAACCTATTCCCTTCTAAATATTAATTCAGAAGACACCTTCGGACAGCTAGTTTTTGCCACACTTTATGCTACTCACTAGAGATACGGCAATGAACAAAAAATCTACTGTCCCTGACTAACAAAGCAGACCAGATTTACCCTCTCACTTTAAACAACCAGAAAACTGGAGAAATAAAATGAAGCCTTTTTTAATAAAAAATTTCAGGCACAGAATGGGGGAAGATCTTCACAGTACAAATAACTAATAGAGGACTTGCATTCAGAATATACAGACACTTCTTACTACTTAAGAGACAACTTAATACCAAAAAGGGCAAAAGATTTTAACAGATTTCTCATCATATCAAAGACACAAAAATGACCAATAAGCACATAAAAAGATACTTAAACATCATTAGTTATCAAGATGTAAAAATAAAATTGAACTAAGATACTATTACACAACTAACAGAATGGCTAAAAACTTTTTCAAAAATTGATAATACAGCAAATTTGAGATGATATGGAAAGAATATAACTCTTATACACTGGTGGTAAAAATATAAAATGATGCTATCACTTTGGATAAAGCAATTTCTTACATACTTAAACGTGACACCTATCATATGACCAGCAATTCTTATAAACTTAATTTCATATAAACTCAATTTTCTTATATACTTTAACATAAAATCACCATATGACCCAAAAATTCCAGTTCTAGGAACTGAAAGAAAAATGAAAACAAATGTCCGAACAAATATTGTACATGAA
Organism: Ursus arctos; assembly: GCF_023065955.2. Lineage (NCBI taxonomy): Eukaryota > Metazoa > Chordata > Mammalia > Carnivora > Ursidae > Ursus > Ursus arctos. The sequence goes on along the minus strand of NW_026622775.1, from coordinate 50,280,808 downwards.
TGTTCATGACAGATTTATTCATAATAGCAGAGGCTGGCAATTTTTTTAGTAAATGGCCAGGGAGTAACGTGGTCAGTCTCTGTCACAACTACTCATTTCAACCATTGTAGCCTGAAAGCAGCCACAAACAATACAAAAGGAATGGGCATAGCTATCTGCTTCCCAATAAAACTTTTTAATAAAAACAGGGGGCTGGACTCTTCCTTGGCAGACCCCAATAATAGCCCAGTAGTGTAAAATAATCCAAAGGAACACCACAGGTAAATGAATGAACAAAGTGCATATCCATACGATGGAACACTACTCAGTAATAAGAAAGACAACTAATATAAGTTATAACATGGGCAAATTTCATAACCATTACGCTAAGTGAAAGAAGCTGGAACAAAAAATTATATATAATCATTTCATTTATATGAAACATTAGGAAAGACAAATCTCATCTATCAAATGAAGAGCAAATCAGGGGTTACCTGAGGCTAGGGGTGGAGGGTAAGGAATGACTGAGAAGATGCATGCACAAGGGAATCCTCTGCAAGGATAAAGATGGTACTACACACTAACTGTGGTGAGTAGACCAACATATTGTCAAAACCCCAAATCTGTACACTGAAAATACAGCTATTTTACTGAATGCTATTTATTCCTCAAAGTTGATTTTAAAAAATAGAGAATACCCATAACAAGGTAGAAAAACATTCCTTTCAATTAAGCTTAAAGAAAAGAATCTAGTTAGAAGTCAGGTTGCAATTATTTTGAATGAATTCAATGGGGTCCAAATGAGAATGGTTATCAGTTGGGACACAGAAAAGTAGAGAAACGAGATGAATTCTCTAAAGTAGTTATTTCCTAGATTTTTACCCATTATGCTTAGTTTCTTTCTGTTAATTTTCCATACTAAGTCATTTTCTTTTGGTATCTCGAGTTCCTTGTTGTATATCCTGCAGGACATACTGTACGTATGACAGTACATACCAACAAAATATTGCTATGCTGAGAAAACATAAAATAAAGCTAAACTAACACACAATGGCCATTTGCTGGGGCGTCTGGGTGGCTCAGATGATTGAGCGTCAGACTCTTGATTTTGGCTCAGGTCATGATATCAGAGTCATGGGATAGAGCCCCTCGAAGGGCTCTGTGTTTAGCAAGGAGCTTGCCTCCCCTATACTTCTCGCTCTGCTCCTCCTCCTGCTTGCGCGCACGTGCTCTCTCTCTCTCTCTCAAATAAATAAATCTTAAAAAAAAAATAGCCATTTGCTCTCTGTAAAAAGTGCATCCCTTGAAATGTACTTGTCTTCAAAACATACTAGTTTCTTTTAATATGAACAGAAGCAATAGTCCATGTAGTCCTAAATCAGAGCATTCAAATACTGAAGAAAAACATGTTTAATCTCTTATTCTGTTGCTATTCACTTCTGCAGTATCTTTAAGTAATCAGTCTATCAATAAGAGTCAACTTGATTAACCTAGCAGGTCTGGTTTTGTATTCCTGACCACTAGTCAAAGACACTGCAACATAACAGATATCCGCTCCCTATCTCCCCACTACTTGCGTCTCTCCCTAATAAGGAACCTTAGGAAGTGGTACAAAGAATCCTCAGTTCTATGTGAAAGCACAGAAACTGGCTACCTTTGTTCCTTAAGAAACCACGTATCTTTGGTAGGCAGAGAGTTCACAAAAGGTGATAGTATCTAAAATGGTCCCCACTGATTCTTGTGTCTTGATCGTCATGACCCTGTGATCCTTGAGTGTGGCTGGCTAGATCTGGAGACTTCTAACAAGTAAAATAGCACAATAGCGATGGATGTCATTCTGAAATTAAGTTTCAAAGACTTTCTGTCCTGGCCACCCTCTCTTGTTCTATCTCGGAGCCTTTGTTCTGTCGGAACCAAGCTACCATGTCATGAGTAGCCTATGGAGAGGGTCATGTGGCAAGGAATTGATGCTTCCAGCCACAGGCAGCCATGACTTGAGCTCTGCCAACAGCCACGTGAGTAAGCTCGGAAGCAAAATCTCTCCCTATCAAGCGCTGAGATGAATGCAGGCCCAGTCAACATTTTAACTGTAGCTTTGTGAGAGACTCTGAGCCAGAACCATTCAGTTAAGTGGTGCTGGAATTCTTGACCAAAAAACTTTGTTTCAAACTGCTATGATGCCACAGAATTTCTTATGCAGCAGCAGGTAATTAGAGCAGTATTTGATAACTGCTATTCATTATTAAGAAGCCAAAGGCACCTGAAGTTCAAGTTAAGTACCGCTGGTACCTTTTCTATCACCTTGCACACAGCTGTTCCAAAAGTCTGAGTATCTTGTCATCAACCATCCCTCCAAAATATGCAACTCAGCATTTCTGTCTTGCTGGAAGTACTACTCTAGTGGAGGAAGATCAGCAGCATTTTAAGATGCTATTTGTGTTTGTGCCATTTAAATTAAATATGACTCATGGTCAAAGATGCTGCTACTCAAAAAACTGACATCTATGACAGACGTAAGCCTATTTCATAAAATACATAAGACACTACTAAAACTGCATACTTGTTTGCTTCTGGAGCCATAATGGTTACAACGACGACTTCTTTAAAATAAATGAGAAAAATCTGTTCAGAACACTGTCCAAGTAGAAAAAATTAAGTAATAACTTTCAACTCCGTACTATAAAAATGGAGCCTTGGCCAATAATGGGACCTCCTTAAAATAAGTTACACAGGAATTACCATGTTATTCAGTTTTATCCTTCCATAATTCTTTTGTAATGTTGATTCTGTAAAACAGTGCGTAAAATCCTGAAGATACCTGAAAACATACAAAGATTCTAGGTTCACTGGCACAAGTCCTTACGGTGAACCAAAGAATTTAGCCAAATTCTAAAGCGGTATTTCCTAAGATATTGCCATGTAATCCACTACTACTAGATGAGCTGATTTTTGAGTATCTCATAGACACAGAATTAAATTATCTTTAAACAAGCTACTTCCCCCCCCCCCATTTTCTTTTGACCCTCTCTAATTAGATTAAGAAGAAAACTTAGTTTAATGTTTACTTTACAAGTCTTCCAACCTTTGCCAAATCTTTTCACCAAGGATAAAGCAAGCATGCCTCAAGCTCAGACCATACAGGGAAGGCAACAGTATTTACAGATCAAATGTCTCCTTAAAAAAAAAAAGATATGTAAGGGAAATAGATGCTTAAAAAATATTAGGTAAATAACACCTAATAGGTCAGTGTTTGTCATAGTGTGGTCCCTGAACCAGTGGCAACAGCACCAACATTACCTGAAACTTGTTAGAAATGCAAAATTTTGACACTGCCCCAGACGTTCTGATGGAAAATTCTAGGGGAAGGAACAAACCATTTTCATATGCCCTACAGGTGTATCTCGTGTACACCAAAGTTTGTGAAATACTAGTAAAGACAGTAATAAAAACTGCAAAATTATAGAATAACCATGTCAAGACATAGCAAAATTCATGAAAGTGATACATAAATTACTTAAAGTTTGAAAATTACTGTTTTAAAGCAGTATTATCATCCTAATAACCTTTATGGAAAAAAAAAAGAAAGAAAGTTTGACTATACTATCATAGCACTCGTCTATTCTCTTCCAGAAAACTTCTAGCCAAATCATTGTGGAACAGCTAATCTTTACTAAATATGCCTTTAGGTCTTGGGTAAGGAATTAATATATAACAATGAACAGGCTGGTTTCTACCAGCTAGTATGGAAATGTAACTTCCATTTATTAAAATGGTAAGGCTATTTTAAAATAGCTAAAATGATGATTTTTGTCTTTATAACTTCATTTTATTTGTCTCTACAGCAGCTCCTGGGGACTCTCACAGGCCGAAGATGGAGGGGAGAATTGGCAAATTACAGTGTGGGCTGCAGACCAGAGAGGGGAGACTAAGGGACAAGAAGTGGAAAAGAAGAGGCATTATATACACATTTTGTATTCCTACGAAGAAAATTTTGCTACGAGTTCTTCACATCAAGAATACAAACCAACTTCCAAAATGGCATAAGGACCTACGAAATCCATAAAAACAAAGACAATACTAACAAAACTTGTCAAAATCAACTTTATCGGAAGTATGAAAATTAAACAAAGGCTTGCAATAATCCAAGGAGATTCTCAAGAAAAAAAGCCCAATCTCAATAAGAACAACAAACCTGTGATGCTGTAATGTGCCTGATCCATCATCCTCCTGTCAGCTCTGCAACAGTGCTGAAAACCAATGGACTAGCAACTCATGGTAGTTGTAAAAGCCATCTTCCTAACGGCCGCTAGAGAGATCAAATTTGGAGTTCCCCAAAACCTCCATCCCCAGAGAATTGCTACCATTTGACCTGACAGGCAGCATGCTAAGAAGCTTGAAGTTACTTTGTGTTTATATGATCTGACTCAGAGATCTCTCTATCGCAACAGTTCTATCCCCAAGTTGTTTCTTGAAAATAATTAGCAGCAATTATCTAACAGAGCAGCTGTCTCAGTGATATTACCAGTTGGGGGCTAACAAAAGGTGGACCAAAAAATTTTAAAGGAAAACTGGTGAATAGAAGGTCCACAGAGGACTTGAAAGCTAGTCCCAACACATTCCTGGGAATCTGGGATGCCATTTGCATATTCACTATGTTCATGCTAAGGAAAGCCCTGAGCAGGTCCTAATCTCTCACCTCTGGATAACCTTGAGGCTCTATGCAAACAAGAAATGAAGTCTAAGTAAACTGCATCCTAGTGTGTCGAAGGCATGCCGAATAGATTCACAGAGCCCCTCAGCAAAGGCTGAGAGAATCATTAGCTAAAGACTTTTAAAGAACTCTGTTGAAACATTAGCTGATTACCAACTGAGCAGAAACATCAATGGTCACACCGTCTAGGAAAGTCACAAAGCAAACAACGAGAGCAAACCTAACTGGGTACAGGGGCTGGAGGTGTCTATTTAACAGAGTTGTCACACTGTTTTATTGAAAATGTCCAGTTTTCAACCAAAAATGGTGAGACACACAATGAAAAAGGCAAGTATGGCCCATACTCGGGGATTAAAAATAGCATCCAATACCAACTTCCTAAGGAAGCCCAGACAGTTGGACCTACTCGGCAAGGACTGGAATTCACCCATAATAAACATACACAAAGAACTAAAGAAAACCGTATCTAAAAAATTCAAGGAAATTATGAGAAGAGTGTTTCACCAAATAAATAATATCAATAAAGACAGAAATTACAATGATGAGCCAACTAGAAATTCTAGAGTTGAAAGAAATAATAATAAAAATGAAAAATTTACTAAAGAGATTCAACAGCAGTTTTTTGCTGGCAGAAAAAAGAATCTACAACGTAAGCGCGAGTTTGTTGAAATGATCCAGTCTGAGCAACAAAAAGTGGAAAGGAAAGAAAGAAAAATGAAGAGTCTCAGACACCTGTGGGGCACTACTAAGAACACCAGCATAGGTATAATGGGAGTCACAGAAGGAGAGGAAAGGACAGAAAAGATAGATATTTGGAAAAATAATGGCTAAAAACGTCTCAATTTGATGAAAAACATTGAACTACACACACAAGAAGCTTAACAAACTCCATGCTGGATGAAATCCATGTAGGATAAACTCAGAGATGCACATCTACTAGACATACCAGTCAAACTATTCAAAGACAAAGAGCAACTTTAAGGTATCAAGAGAAAAGTGACTCATTGCGTTCAATTAGATAAACAGCTGAATTCTCATTAGAAGCCATGCAGGCCAGAAGGCTGAGGGATGACATATTTAAAGTGATGAAAGACAGACTCAACCAAGTATTATTCATGAATAGACAGACTGAACCAAGAATTCTATATTGTAAAGTTTCCCTCAAAAATGAAGGAGAAGGGGCGCCTGGGTGGCTCAGTTGTTAAGCGTCTGCCTTCGGCTCAGGGTGTGATCCCAGCATTGTGGGATCAAGCCCCGCATCAGGCTCCTCCGCTGGGAGCCTGCTTCTTCCTCTCTCACTCCCCCTGCTTGTGTTCCCTCTCTCACTGGCTGTCTCTCTCTCTGTCAAATAAATAAATAAAATCTTTAAAAAAAAAAAATGAAGGAGAAATTAAGACATTCTCAGATAAACAAAACTTAAGAGACTCTCTCACTTTCAGACCTGCCTTATAAGAAATACTAAACAGAGTCCTACAGGCTGAAATGAAAGGGCAGTAAATAGCATTTGAATCCACATGAAGAAATAAGGGGCACCAATAAAAAAAGATAATTACATAACCAAATTTAAAAACAGTATAAACGTTATTTTTGTGTGTATTCTCATAAGACAACTGCATAAAAACAATCATTGTAAAACTGTGTTTATGGGATTATAATGTGTAAAGATGTAATTTCCAGCAATGATAGTACAAAGGAGGGAGAATGGAGCCACAATGGAACAAATTTTTTGTATACTATTTAAATTAACTTGACATTAATCTGAAACAAGATTAAGATTTAGTTGTAATTTTCAGAGCAACAACAAAGAAAATAAAAAATATATAGTGATCTCTACTAAATGATTTCCACATTATTAAATCAAATTACTATATCAATTCTCAGTTCTCATATTGGGTATTAATCAATATTAATCAAGAGCAAATGACATAGCTTGATCACCACCTTCTCTTTGAGACACAATCTTCTTTTTTCCTCTTTCTCAGTCTCACTTGTTGGATCCTTTTTCCAACTTCTAAATGATGGAGGCCTCTGGGATCAATCCCTGGTTCCCTTCTCTTTTCTAGCTACATTTACTCATTAGATGATCTTATATAGTCTCATGACTTACAGTCCCATCTAGAAGCTGATGACTCCCAAATTTGTGTTGCATCCCTAATTGATCCTCTGGACACCAGACCCAACATATCCAACTACCCATTTTGTATCTCCTTTGATATATCTAATAGACTAATAAGTACTTTAACCTGTATGTCCAGTATATATCTACGTAGCTCCTTCCCTCACATGTTTTAGCTCTCTGCTCCAATATGAACTTCTTCAGATAAGCTACACATGACTATTCTATGTAAAATAAAACCACTCTATCACTCTCTATTCTATAATTCTTTTTCCTTTTTCTTCACTGCATTCATCACAACCTATTTAAGTGTATGCTTCTGCTTCAGGTAAGCTCTAGAAGAGCTGAATCCTTGTTCACTGTTTTACCTTCAGTGCATAGAACATACTTAACATTTATTAAAGAGAGAAGGGAATATTGATGAACGATAAATGTATTAATGGGCTTTACACCAATGCATAATACAAATGATAAAAAGATACTTACTTTTCCTTTTTTTCTTGTTTGTGGGCCTCTCTTGTAATTTGAGCTGCTTTTCTACTATATGGATGGATGACTTTTTTTTCCCGTCCTACAGTTTTTCCCTTTAGAGCTTTAGGCTAAAATGCAGGAAAATACATGGCATACATAATCAGATATGTAAGTGATTTCTGTTTAAAAAAACTTTCTTTAGAAATAAATTTAAAAAACAGTAATATAAGAAATACCACAAGCCAGAAACACTACTCTAAATCAGGACATAAGCCAGACCTGTTAAATGACTGGAACAGCATTTGTTTCCATTGTCATAATAGAAATGATATATTCGAGACTACCCTTCAGTGATATAAGAAAATAAAGAAAGGCATAGAAGGGGTCAATAAACCCAGCTCTTCAACTATTCCATCTTCAAAGTAGGTAAGAGAATGCAGGTAGTGAGAAGACAAAGTTAAAAAATTTGTGTTACAGTTAAAAAAGTTGGGGAGGTAGAAGTAAACATAGGATGCTCCTGGGAGCTTGACTGTAGAAGTTGCACATCGAATAGATGGGGCACTGAATCAAGCAAAATCAAAGTTGGGTTCAAAAAAAAATAGGAATAGAGGAAATAATACAAGCCATCTCAAAATTAGCACACCCAAAAAAGAAATTACTTTCCCATTCAAACCTTACGCCAGTTAACAGGTCACAATTCATTCAGTCCACTGAACTAGACATTTCAGTTAGTTCTTTATTCCTACATAATTCTGTATTTTATCATACCTGTTTTTATTTTGGAATTAGGTTTGGCTTCCTATAAGAGAAATCCAAAATAATAATGGTGTAACCTGATAAAATTCAGTTCTCTCATGTAAAAAGTAGGAGCTGGAGGCTCCGCTTCACAAAGTTCTTAGAGATCCAGGCTCCTTCCATCCACTGTCCTGAGGCTATAACCTCCAATATATATCTATATAGTTCAAGATGACTTAATACAAGTCTAAACTCCAGCCAGTGAGAAGTAGAAAAGAAAATCAAAAGGCATACCCCTTTCCTTTAAGAGTAAGATCTCAGAAGCTGGAGTCTTCTGTTTACATCCCATTGATCAAAATTCAATCAGCAGGTAATGTAAGGGAGAGTAGTAAATATAATTGTTATTCTCAGAAAAAAATACATTACAGAAGAAAAAGAGTCTATTTGGGGACAGCTGGCGGTCTTTACCTAATCCTCAAAAAGGCTCTCAGAATCTTCTCTTCCGAACTACTGTCATTGCCCTCATCCAGCATCATGAGTTTTCATGATTAGGATGGCCTTTAGATTCTCACTATTTCTTTTTTCATGGAAGTCGCAGAGCTTATTTTTCTACATTTATCTAGTAAAGTCCTTCTCCCCTGCTAACGAGCTCACAGTTAGGTCCCAAGTCCTTAATGTGGAAAACAATCTACCCCCAACCTACTTCTCCAGCATTATTTCTCATTCTTCAAAACATCCTTCATCCCATTCTTAGCAAACTTCTCCCTCATTTCCAGAACACACCATGCTGTTTCCTAACTTCTAGAGACTGCATTTGTTACCTCTGCCTGCAAAACTTTTTCCTTCCTTGTCTTTCATAAAATACAACTCAAAGTCACTTCCTGTGTAAAACTTTGGGCAGAATTAATTAAAATGACCACCAATTCCTCATTCACACATGTATTCATTCCTTCAACAAATATTTACTGCTCACTTCTTGATACACCTGGCCAAGATAACTGCCACCCTGAAACCCAGAATGGCACTGGAAGGTGGTTACAGGTACAGAAGAATAATGTGAAACCATCATACAACAGTACAGGCATGCTTTGTTTTACTGTGCGTCGCAGATATTGTGGGGGTCCTGTTTTGTTTGTTTACAAACAAGGTTTGTGGCAACCCTGCATTGAGCAAGTCTATCGGCACCACTTTTCCATCAACATTTGCTGTAATTCTTGCAATATTTCAAACTTTATTATTATTACTATATTTGTTATGGCAGTCTGTGATCAGTGATATTTAATGTTACTCTTGTAATTGTTTGGGGGCACCATGAACTGTGCCTATATAAGCAAACTTCATCAATAAATGCTGTGCGTGTCCCTACTATTCTCACTGACCAGCCACTCTCCCATCTATCTCCCCCTCCTCAGCTCTATTTCCTGCGACAAAACAGTATATAAATTACACCAATTACTAACCTTACACTGGCTTCTAAGTGTTCAAGTGAAAGGAAGAGTCGTACATCTCCCACTTTAAATCAAAACCTAGAAACGATTAAGCCTGTTGAGGATGGCATGTCCAAAGCTGGGACAGGCCAAAAACTAGGCCTCTCTCTTGTGCCAGTTAGCCAAGCTGTGAAGGTAAAGGAAAAGTTCTTGAAGAAAATTTTAAGTGCTATTCCAGTGAACACAAGAATTTTAAGAAAGCAAAACATCCTAATGCTGATAAAGAGAAAGTTTTGAGTGGTCTGGATAGATTAAACCAACCACAACATACCCCTTAGCCAAAGCCTAATCCAGAGAAAGGCCCACCTCTCTTCAATTCTATGAAGGCCAAGAGAGGTGAGGAAGCTGCAGAAGAAATGTGAAGCTAGCAGAGGTTGGTTCATGAGGTTTAAGGAAAAAGGCAGTCTACACAACATAAAAGTGCAAAGTAAAGCACCAAAAGGATGCAGAAGTTGCAGCAAGTTATCCAGAAAAATCTAGCTAAGATAATTAATGAAGGTGACTACACTAACCAAGATTTTCAATGTACGCCAAGACACCCTCCTGCTGGAAGATGCCATCTAGGACTTTCACAGCTAGAAAGAAGTCAATGCCTGGCTTCAAAACCTCAAAAGACTTACTGACTCTCTTGTTAGGGGCTAATGCAGCTGGTAACTTTAAGCTGAAACCAGTGTTCAGTTACCATTCTCAAAATCCTAAGGCCGTTAAGAATTATGGGAGATCTACTCTTTTGTGCTCTATAAATGGAACCACAAAGTCTGGTTGATAGAACATCTGTTTATAACATGGTTTACTGAATATCTTAAGCCCAATGTTGAGACCTACTGTTAAGGAAAAAAAAGATTCACTTTAAAATATGACTGTTCATTGACAATGCACCTGGTCACCGAAGAGCTCTGATGGAGATAAACAATGAGACTAATGTTTTCATGCCTGTTAACACAACATCCATTTTGTAGCTCATGGATCAAGGAGATTTTGACATTCAAGTTTTATTAAAGAAATACATTTTATAAGGCTATAACTGCCATATAGAGCGATTCTTCTAATGAATGTGGGCAAAATAAATTCTTGAAAGCCTTCAGAAAAGGATTCACCATTCTAGATGCCATGAACAACATTCATGATTCATGGGAAGAGCCCAAAATACAATATGAATGGGAGTTTGGAAGAAGTTCATTCCAACCTTCATAAATGACTTCAAGGGTTTCAAGACTTCACTAGGAAGGAGCAAGGAACTGCAGATGTGGTAGACATAGGAAGAGAATAAAACCGGAAGTAGAGCCTCAAAATATGACTGAATTTTGCTACAATCTCATGATAAAACTTGAATGGATAAGGAGCTGCTTCTTACACATGAACAAAGAAAGTGGTTTCTTGAGATGGAATCTACTGTTGATGAAGATGCTGTAAAGACTGTTCAAATGATAGCAAAGGATTCATAATATGACATCAACATAGTTGATAAAGCAATGGCACAGCTTGGGATGACTGACTCCAACTCTGAAAGAAGTTCTACCGTGGGTAAAATGATATCAAACAGCATTGCATGTACAGAGAACTCGTTTGTGAAAGGAAGAGTCAACTGATGTGGGAAACCTCATTATTGTCTCATTTTAAGAAACTGTCACAGCCACCACAACCTTCAGCAACTTCTATCCTCATCAGTCAGCAGCATGATTGAGGCAAAAGCCTCCACCAGCAAAGAGTACACAACTTGCTGAAAACTCAGATTTTTAGCAATAAACTATTTTTTAAATTAAGATATCTACATTTACATTTTAAATTTACACTTTATTTTTTTTTAAGATTTCATTTATTTATTTGACAGAGAGAGAGAGACAGCCAGCGAGAGAGGGAACACAAGCAGGGCAAGTGGGAGAGGAAGAAGCAGGCTCCCAGCAGAGCATGGAGCCCGATGTGGGGCTCGATCCCAGGAGCCTGGGATCATGCCCTGAGCCGAAGGCAGAAGCTTAATCACTGAGCCACCCAGGCGCCCCTTAAATTTACACTTTAAATTAACATATTTACATATGTTTTTTAGACATATGCTATTGCACACTTAATGGTCTACATTATAGTGTAAATATAACTTTTCAAAATACTGGCAAACAAAACAGTCATTTGACTTGCTTTATTTTAATATTCGCTTTACTGGGGAAGTCTGGAACTAAACCCACAATATCTCTAAGATATGTCTGTATGTGCATTCCTTTGTGTTATTCTCTGCACATGTGGGGTGGGGGGGTACAAGAAAGAAAAGCATGATAAGGATTTTTTGTACATGAAGCCTACCTAGCAAACATGAATCAATGAAAACATTTCAGAACCCATGGTAGGCTGCCTCTAAGATGTCTCACAATGAATTCCACCTCTGGATATTCATGTCTAAGTGTAATCTCCTCCCCTAGAGTGTGGACCTAGTGACTGACTTTTAATGAATAACATTTGGCAAATGGAGGAACTACCAATTCTGAGATTAGGTTTTGTAAGGACTCTGGCTTCCATCTTGCCTACTCTCTTTTGCTCTCTCACTAGGCTCGCTCTGATAGAACCCAACAGTCATGTAGTAAGCTGTCCCATGGAGAGGCCTACCTAACAAACAAATGAGATAGGCCTCCAGCCTACAGCAGTGAAGAACTGAGGCCCTGAGTCCAGTCGTCTGTTAGGAGCTAAATCCTACAAAGAACCATGCGAGTGAGCTAGAAAGTGCATGCTTCCCATCTGTGCCTTGAGATGAAACCACAGCCTCAGATTATACCTCGATTGCAACCTTGTGAGAAATCTTAAAGCAGAGGATCCAGGTCGAGGTAAGCCACGCCTCATTTCTGACTCACAGAAACTGTGAGATAATTAATGCTGTTGTTTTAAGCCACTAAGCTTTGGGACAGGTTGTTACACAGAAAGAGAGAACTAACAAAGACAAAAATAAAAAAAAAATAATAAAGCAAAGTTGTACTCTTTGGAAAGATATCTTTATTCCACATACCGTAACAAATAAAATGCTTAAGAAACAAAAAAAAGGTCAAAGAACCCCAAGAAAATGAGATGCTTTCTGAGGCTGCTAAAACTTAACAGCTGAAGTTACAGAGGTGTAACACCTCTGTATTACATACATACACCTCTGTATATTCAGCAATATGTCCAAGTCTATAAAAAATTTCCTTTAAAGACTTAATAAAAACTTTCTTTAGAACAAGAAATAGTTTGATATCCTTGGAGTATGAAAATGTCCTCATAGCTTTAGAAGTCTCAGGTAAAGAACCTCCAAGACTTAGTACAAAGAAAAAGCAAAGAAACTGAACTTATATTCTGACTCAGCTGTAGTTATTCCTTATATTTTTTTATGAAAAGGTTGCCTCAAGGCAGGATATGAATATATAATAAGGCACAGAAAAATGCACAATATAACTTGCTAAATTTTAAAACATGTTTGTATTTTCAACATATTAAAATAAAAAAGAAATGCTTCAACAGGGAAAACTACAGTAAAACCCTATCAATTAAATGTTAATGTATTAAACAGTCTATTCAAGCTAAATATCTCTTAACTGAAAAGCAGTTAATTTCTATCAGCCAGGGTTTCTCCAAATTTATTTGTAGAGCATCTGATGATTCATGGAATAGTACAGAATGCAAACATAAAACAAAACTGGGGATGGGAGAAAGAGTTTCGGGTGTATGTGCTATAGAAGATTAATAGTTATGTTTTAACTTTGAAGATACAACAAAAATAGCATTTCTTTTCATAAACATAACTAAGGCACTGCTTTGAATAACTATGCTTACTTTGAAAAGTTTCTGGCACCACAAAAATATTCCAGTCAGAAGTTAGTTTTAAAAGTATCTCCTTCCTACAATCTTTAGCAATTACTTCAGAAAATTCATTCTAAACTATTCTTTGGATTTGTAATTGAGTAACAGAAGCAAACACATAAATAGTTTATTCAAATAACACAGAAACAAAAAGAGATATTTCAGGGGCAGTATGCTTCAAATATTCCTGCTAACATCATAAATAACAAAAAGGAACTTTTCTTAAAAGACCATCACGGTCATCATAGAATCCAGGGTCAACTAGAGAGAAAAAGGCCATTTAGAATGTAACTAGAAATCTAGAAAAAAAATCATTCCACCAAACACACTTAGGGTACATAAAGGTACACAAATACTTAAAAAAAAAATTATAAAACTAAAGCCATCCCTTTAATTGAGAAAACCTATAGTGTAATATTTTAAATGCCAAAATAATTTCAAAATATGATATACTAAGTCACTCAACACTAATAACATGACGAAAATGAGATGGATTAATTAAGAGAAGCTGCTTTTTTCTTTTTTTTGGCAGTGAATCTACCATGAAGAAATCCAGTGCATTTTCCTTGCTTTACAGATAAATACGACACCAATGACCAATCATTAGCTAGGGCTTCCAGTAGGAACTTAAGGGTTCTGCACTCCTATCTAAACCCCGCCCAATTCTCAACGACCATTTCAAATTCAACTTTACCTCCTCCTTGAAGCTATCCAAGAATAACCTTTTTGGACCTTAGAAACTTTCTCTTTTGGTAGCATTTGCCACGTAGCGCCTAATATTATGCTGCACTGACGAGTCATTTAACATTTACAAAGTCATTTACACTTGTGTTTTATCTTCTCAACAGCGGCTCCTTAAAGATTTTAAAATATGTCCCATCAGACTGAAAACAATACTCTGAAAGAAGTAAAAAAAAAAAAAAAAAAAAAAATGCCCCAAGTAAACATTTGCTGAACGCCCACTGTACATTAAACTACTGTGAATTAAAAATATTAAAAATGGCCTTTAAAAGCGTGAATTTGGGGCGCCTGGGTGGCTCAGTCATTAAGCATCTGCCTTGGGCTCAGGGCGTGATCCCGGTGTTCTGGGATTGAGCCCCACATCAGGCTCCTCCGCTGGGAGCCTGCTTCTCCCTCTCCCACTCCCCCTGCTTGTGTTCCCTCTCTCGCTGTCTCTCTCAAATAAATAAATAAAATCTTTATAAAAAAATAAATAAAAGCGTGAATTATCTAACAAAATAGCTCATATACACTGCTCTCCTTAAGAATATCTTAATAATTCTCTAATGCAGACTTCAATTTTATCTTTCATACAAAAATCTAACAAGCTCTTGGTTGTTATCAAAAAGACAGGTAATAAGTGGTAGAAAGGATGTGGAGAAAAAGAACACTTGTGCACTGTTGGTGGGAATGAAAATTGATACAGCCACTATGGAAAACAGCAGAGAGGTTCCTCAAGAAATTAAAAAAAGAACTACCATATGACCCAGCAGTCCCACTTCTGGAAACAAACTCACTATTTTGAAGAGGTATCTGCATCCCTGTTCACTGAAGACTTATTTATCATAGCCAGGACATGGAAACAACCTGAAGTGTCTTTCGACAAACGAATAAAGAAAATGTGTTATATATATACAATGGAATATCAATCAGCCATAAAAAAGGAAATCCCACCATTTGCAACAATATGGATGAAACCTGAAAGCGATTATGCTGAGAGGTAAGTCACACAGAAAAAGACAAATACTGCATGATCTTACATATATGTGGAATCTTAAAAAAAAAAATTATAGAAACAGGAAGTAGACTGGTGGTTGCCAGGGGCTGGGGTTGAGAAATGTTTCAAGGTGGTCAATGGGTACAAACTTCCAGTTATAAAATGAGTAAAGTTCTTGAGATCATACAAACAGCATGGTTACTATAGCTAACAATACCATATTGTACACTTGAAAGGTACTAGAAGAGTAAATCTTAAAATTGGTATCTATGTGATGTGACCTATTAACTAAGCTTATTGTGGTAGTCATTTCACAATATATATGTATATCAAATTATAACACTGTACATCTTAATAGTATTCTAAGTTAATTATATCTCAATGCAGCTGGGAAAAAAACAACCACCAAGATTTAGTAAGTTGATTTGTTTTAACAGCCTACATTTATAGGTGAGTCCAATAGCACAAAATTCTTGTCATTAAGGAATATGTAGGTAGTAACAGTTAATGCACACAGTAATATGTAAAGATAAATCGAGGAAGGATGATGGCACACTTTTAAATGTCTTACAATCTAACTAGGGAGAAAAATAAGCATGCTTAAACTTTATAATAGGTGTCTATAAAAAGGAATAGTGTCTTATGTTATAGTACACACCAAACTAAAAACTTTTAGTACACTAAAAAGGTTTCACAATGCAGAATAAAGAAGTGTTGGGTGGGATGAATTAGTTTGAAAAGACTGTTCATGTTAGTTGAATTAAGTTTGGATATAAGAAAAAGGTATGAATTTGTAGAGCTCCGGGAGAGGTTCGAAATAAGGAAAAAATAAATGAAGAAAGTAACAAAAATGGACAACTACAAGCTCTAAGCTCTACTGTTACCATTTACTACTATTACTAAAGTTAATTACAACAACTAAACTACATTTACCGGGTGCCAGACATTGGGCTGAGTGGCTTACATTTAATTTTCACAACAATTCTATGAGACTTACAGGGATTAATTTCACCAAGATCAAAACTTAGCAAAGACAGTTGTCAAACTCAGTCCTCTGTAACTCCGTAACCCACATTCTAAACTGTACTGAAAGAAGTTCAGAGTAACTGATACAAAAAACTGGAAAACCTCCAGTGCCAAGTTGAGCTTAAGCTCAAGAAAGGGCACAGCACAGCCACAGGTGATGTACCAGAAAACTGAAAAGGGCAGCAAATGTGCCAGTGAAAACAGATTTTTATGCTACTTCTTTGATTGTTATGACAAGGCAATATCTTCCTACCATACAGCCTGATAAAGTGATATTCTGATAGTTAAGGACAACTACATTCAAACACCAACCAACCCCCAATCATATCTAACGTTTCAATGTTCCACTCTGAAATGGAAAGGCTATGAAAATTATCTTATAAAGGTTTGGAAATAGCACAAGTGCGGTGATAAGCGAACTAAATCTATACACATACAAACGTGTATGATCTAAAGCAAAAAGACCATATAGATGTGAAAGACAAAAATGACAGGCATACAACAAAAAGAAAAAGAAAAAACAGAGAGGACAAAAGACCTTGTGGCCCGAGTATCACAACTTTTTACCAGATTATAAACTTTTTACGTTGTTGTTTTTATTAAAAACTGGTTCAAAGTGAATATTTATAAAACATTGTCCTATTAATAATTATTCTAATAAACATCATAAAATTCTTTTAAAAAGCAGGAAGAAATAAACGTTTTGGAATACAACGTAAGTGGCAACTATAAAGAAAAGCAAGGGAATTATAAATACAAAATTCAAATACTGTTTACCTGAGCAGGGGCTCCTGAAAGTTATACGTCCAAGGAAGGAAACACAGATCTTTCAAAAGTTTTATTTGTTAAACTGGATAATGGATAAACGAGAGTTCCTTACACAACTAATCATTATACCTCACTATGTTATGTAAACACTCTTTTGCGTCTAGTCAATTTTTAATAAAAACAACAGAATAGTTTGGGCGTCGTGGAGGGAATGCGGGGGGCGTGGAGGCGGGATTTGGGGAGCTAGTACGTCACTGGAGTGCGGCTATAGGACACAAGAAAGAAGAGACTGAGCCTAAGCAGTCTAGACCGGCAAGAGGTGGCACACCAGTATAGAGGCAACACTTTCCCAAGTTTTGCCGACCTCCTCCGCCCCATCCTCCCGCCCCCCACATACTTGGGAGTAGCAAGAAAACGTAAACGTTGAGTCCCCCCCCCCCCAGGGGCAGGGCGCTCTGTGAACACTTCAGAACCCCAAAGCTGAACTTTAAGGTCCGCACGCTGTACCCCCACCTGGGGGCTGCCCTGCCCTGCACCCCGCACCCGGGTGTACGGACCAGTAGAATCACTTAGCCCGGTCCCCTCTCCCAGTATCCCAAGACCGCCCCCTTTCCTCCAGCCTGCCGAGGGGAGACTTCCAGAGAACCAAGTGGGTTCAGGGGAGCGGGAGGGGGCCCACCATGGTGACGTCCTCACGGCCCTGCAGGACCTCAGCAGCCCAGACCCAGGAAACACCAACAACCGCAACAACTCAGAGGAAGAGTCCAGCCTAAACCCACGTGGTTGCCGGAGGAAACCGGGCGGACCCGACCGGAAAGGGAGGGGCGAGTACGCCTTTCTAAAATGTCCCCGGAAATCGACACCAAGTCTTTTTATCCCGTATTGGACTTTTTAGCCCTAGACCAGCCAGCAGCCTACCCTCTGGCTTGCTAAACACGGCGGGAGGGAGCCTGGGGCCGGAGGGTGAGCTTGGCCCAGCGCCCAGCGTGAGGCCTGGCATTTGAGCGGGGCTTGCCGATGCTAGACGCTCCTGGCTAGTGGCGTCCCAGGCCCGGGCACGGAGCTCCTGCATCATCTGTCCGATGCACAGCCACCAGCTGAACAGCATCTTCCGACGAGGCTCTCCTTTTGGAGGTTCCCGCCTCGCCGAGGCTGGCTACCTCCCCGTTAGACTGTTAGGTGATGGCCCATGTCCTAATATGGCAAAAGGCCCTCCGCTCACCTCGGTTGCCTTGAGCAAGGCTTTTCCCCCACTGAGTCTCAGTTTCTTCACCCATTAAGGGCCCTTCTACATATCCAAGGCCCCTTCCAACCTAGTTTTTCTGTTTTCTTCTCAGAATGCTTAAGAGTCTGTGTTTTACCTGTTATTTGTTAGGATTCCACAGACCTTATTTGCGTACAGTTAATTGTCTACTGTATGCCAGGCTTTAGGGATACTCCGAGTGTAAGTAAATAAGTAAATAAATACAATTATTATTATTATTATTATTTCAAATAGTGTACTCTGGAGAAAATAAAGATGGTGGGATAGGCAGAAAAGTTGTTTTACACGTGGTTGTCTCTGAGATCCTCTTGAAAATGAGAGTTGAGCAGAGACTGATACTAAAAAAAAAAAAATATTCAAGAAGCTTGTTAGAGCATGGTAAGGCAGACTTTATTCCCGGTGAGGGGGGCTTTGCCATGTGTATAAGGATCACTGCAAAGGGGTGTTGCAATGGGAGATACAGCTTGGGCAGGTGGGAATTTACAGCCAAGGAGCAGGGTGAGGGGTGGTGGATGGAAAATTACTGAGAGGAAACATGAGGAGGAGTAAGGACATTCTGGCTAACCCAACCTAACAAGATTCTTGGGATAGTCAGTCCACTGTGGTCAGACATCACCAGGAAGATGGTGGAGGATCAGGCACCTGATCAGATAAAGATTTCAAGGTTGACCAGATAACGGAGGACTGGAGACTCTACCTAGACTGTCTTTCTTCCTAAAATTGAACACTGCAAAGAACGGGAAATCCAAAATTCCAGGCCTAGATGAAAAAGAGTTTGGGGAGCCTGAGTAAAGTGTGGTCAAGGAGAAAATCTTGTCACTTGAATGAAAAGAGAAAAGTAGGTATGGGAAGAAGCCACAGGCAGGGTGAAGTTGAGTGTGCCCGGATAGGTATGTGCAGGTACATGTATTTAAGCAAATAGATCCATTAAAAAAAAATAGATGAAATGGTAACCAAGAATTTGTGACCAGAAGATCCATGAATCTAGGGGCAAGTCATTTTCATACAGTTTTTAAATGTGTGGAAGTGCATTCTGTGTGAATATACACGATGAAGATCACCCTTGCAATCTATGCTGTGGAGACATTAATCTATTGAGGACTGCAATTAATCCAAAACATTTACACTTTACTTCTATGCTCTAACCATTTCCTATGATACAACTTATACCCCACCTACCCCATTCCCCGAGTCAAGCCCAGTGCCAGTCAGCTTCCTGAGGGCTATGTTACTGCCAATCCAGTGAGCATTTAATTCTTATTCTGGCTGTTTCAGCTGTTGCTAATTGTTTCATTAATCACAAAATCTATACCTGCTCCTACCCCATTCCTAAATTTCAAATTGCCAACAACTCAACAAACCACATATCCTGAGATTTTTTTTCATTTTAATTTGGGTTTTGAAAATAAAAGACTTAATTTTTCCCCATTCAGACTTAATCCCTAAATAATATTGACTATGAGCAAGACATCTTGCTCAAAATACTCTGTAGCAGATGCTAAAGTGAGTTATACAAAGAAAGCTTACCAATAACAATGATGACTAACATTTGGTCATGATTTGATGTGATATACACCACTCTGATAAGCAGGATGAATCTCCCCCCTCTCCCCTCCAATACAACGCCCCCATGACCCAATAACCACTGTGGATAGTTTAGAGACATTTTTAAAGAAAATTTCCTGTGCTTTAACAAATACACTGAGAGATGTGTGTGTGTGTGTGTGTGTGTGTGTGTGTGTGTGTGTAGGGGTTAAGTAATGATTAATACTAGATATTGATAAAATAAGAACACTTGTACAATTTCTAGGGCAGTCACTAAAATAATAGAAACAAGATATGTAACTTTGAATAGGATAGAAACAAGTAGAGAAAATAAATGGAATGATTAAAAAAATACTCAGACAACTCAAAGCAAGGAAATAAGGGGAAAAAAAAGAAACATAAGATGATAGGAAAAGTAGAAAACAAAAATATGATGGTAGATTTAAATCCATATAACAATAATTATGTACTAGCTGTTCCCAATTAAAAAATAAATATTTCATATTGGATTTAAAACATACAACTGTGTCCTGTTTTTGAGAGATATATCTAAAATATAAGGAAACAGAACAATTAAAAATAAAAAATGGAAAGACATATACTAAGCAAATACTAACTGAAAGAGTGCTAATATAAATACATGAATGTTATGCAGAATAGAAAAAGTAGTTAGATGTCACTTCTTAATGATAAAATTTTCCATTTTAAATTTATATTTACCTAATACCATAGCCCCAAGTATATAATGGAAAACCTGATAAAAATTCAAGGAGTAGTAGAAAAACAAATTGCCTTGTTGGGAAATTACCGTTCTTCAAAAATTAATTGAACAAGCTGATAAAATACGATTTGAAAAACTTGACCACGACATAATTTGAACTAATGGATTTGTTCAGAATACTGCTTCCAGTGCTTGTAAGGACACATATGTTTTCAAACATATATTAAATAGTTCTCAAAATGATCATATATTGGGCCAGAAAGGAAGTCTAAACAAATTCGAAAGGATTGAAATCCTACAGAATGCGTTCTCTCACAGTCATGCAATTAAACTAGAAATCAGGGGCGCCTGGGTAGCGCAGTCGTTAAAGCGTCTGCCTTCGGCTCAGGGCGTGATCCTGGCGTACCGGGATCGAGTCCCACATCAGGCTCCTCCGCTAGGAGCCTGCTTCTTCCTCTCCCACTCCCCCTGCTGTGTTCCCTCTCTCACTGGCTGTCTCTCTGTCACATAAATAAATAAAATCTTTAAAAAAAAAAAAAAAAAAAAAAAAATAAACTAGAAATCAACAAGAAGATAGCTAGACAATTCCCATATATTTAGAAATTAAGGGTTATACTTCCAAATAAGTCATATGTTAAAGAAGAAATCATAATGGATATTAGAAAATATCTGGGGCTGAGAAAATAACAAAATACTGCATATCCGAGTTTGTGAGATACATCTGAAGCAGTAATTAGTTCTTTTAGTATATGTACTGGAGCCTAAGTATAAATACTAGAGAAGAAGAAAGGCTGAAAACTAAGAAGCGAGAAAAGGAACAAAGAAAGAAATTCAAAGCAGAAGTTTAAATAAAATAATGAGCAGAAATTATTGAAATAGAAAAAAATATATATGTAATTGAGATCAGGAAGATCAAAATTTGTTTCCTTTTAAAGAACAATAAAGTTGATACACTCCTGCAGGACCACTTTAAAAAATTAGAAAAGATACAATTAACCATATCAGAATTAAAGCAAGGTGACATTATCTCATATTATGTAAGCATAAAGGGAATTATGACCAAATAAACCTATTTTTTCTTAGGAAAAAATATAACCTATCAAAATGGATGCAGAGGAATAGAACACTTGAATAGTCCCATTATCATTTTAAAAAACAGTTACTCAAATATCTTCCCACATTAAAATTAGAGGCTCATTTTTTAGATTTTATAAATATTTACAAATAGGGATAGAACAGCACTTCTCTAATATGATAAAAATGTGCATGAGTAGTGGTGATAGTGGGCATCATTGTCTTATTGCTGACCTCCAGAGAAGGCTTTTGTTTGGATTTTGGAAAACCACTTCGACAATCTCTAAAAGGTTGAGATGTGTACATTGTCTAACCCAGCATTGTCATTCCCAAACATATACCTTAGGAACCCTGGCACATGTATCTCAGTATATATAAAGTATTTAAAGCAGTATTGGTCATAATAGCCCAAACTAGATTAAAAACCTAATTGTTCCTTAACAAAACCATAGAAAACTAATCTGTGGTGAATTCCACAAAGCAGTGAAAAAAGCAAACTATAGCTATGGTTAAACATGGATAGGGCACCTGGGCAGCTCAGTCATTAAGCGTCTGCCTTCGGCTCAGCGTGTAATCACGGCGTTCTGGGGTCGAGCCCCACATCGGGCTCCTCCGCTGGGAGCCTGCTTCTTCCTCTCCCACTCCCCCTGCTTGTGTTCCCTCTCTTGCTGGCTGTCTTTCTCTCTGTCAAATAAATAAAATAAAATCTTAAAAAAAAAAAATAAACATGGATAAATTTCTAATCATAGTGTAAAAAATAGAAACGAAATGATGCATACAGTAAAATTCCATTTATAAAAAGTTCAAAAACAGACAAAATAAGCTACAGTACATTTTTCACAGATATTTTCATAAGTGGCCAGTGATGGTGGTGGTTATCTTGGTGTTTGCTTTATAATTTTTCTTTATGTGCTACATATGTTTTATGCACATTTATGTTTGTATGCTATACTTTCACTACAAGAGGTGTTAAAATTTTTTTAAATGCAAATGTATTACTCCATTGTCTCTTGAATCCAGTATTACTGATAAGAAGTCTCATGTTGATCTAATTTTTGTTCCTTGGTGAGTAGCTTACTTTTCTGTATGGAATCTTCTAATAATTTCTATTGCCTTTGTTCTTCAATTTCATTATAGTGTGTCAAAGTATTGATCTTTTCTTATATATATTGGGACTCTGTGGATCTTTCAATTTCCTTTTGGGATTTGTATTATACGGATTGATAATTCTATTCTCCAGATACTTTAACCCTTCTTTTATATTTTCTATCTCTTTAATTTCTGCTGCCCCTGGGTGAGTTCCTAATTTGATCTTCCAGCTTACTACTTTGTTCTTTGATATAATCATCCTGCTATATATTCCATCTATTGTCCTTTTCATTTCAACTCTTATTTTTAACATATATCATATATATTTATCTCATATATATCTCATTTGTTTTTAAAGTAATTTCTTATCCTTTTGCTTTGTTACCATATTCTTCCTCGACTCTATATATATTGTGTTCATTTAAAATTATTGGTTCATCAGTTCCAATAAGTGTGCTTTATTTGTCATGTGTTGTTCAATTTAATTATTTTTTTAACATTCTTTTCAAGCAGTCGTACTCCTCCGGTATGTCTTTTTCTTGAACTGTGACATCACATTTCACTGATGGAATCAGCTTTCTTGTCCTATAATTTGTATTGGGGAAGTGCTGAAAGTCATACTCTCACCTGTGTCCTCCTTGGAAAATTTGAAAACAAGGAGGGTCAAGTCTCAGAGGAGAGAGCTCCAGGGACAGCAGAACCTTTGCTACCAAGGAGCACAGGAAGCGCAAAGGTCCCAGGGCATCAACTCCACATTCCTGCACCTGTTTTCATCAGCGCCTGACTTTAGCTGGGCTCTGTCTTCTCTGCTACTGCCTCACGATACTGGGAGGCCAGTGATGTTCCACATTACTAAGGTGAAGTAAGAGAGACAGGAGCTAAAATTACACCCTCTCCAGATCCTCCCCCAGCTGCCACAGATGTCTTCCTCCCAGGCGACTGCTGTGTTCTCTGCCTGCCTCCCACCCCATCATTTGCTAGTTCCCATCCTCCTAGGGGTTTCTCACAGTTGTGATTTTACTTCCAACTGCCAATCCCTTCCTGTTTCTATCATTTTTCAGGGTTGATTTTGGAATAGCCTGTGCTACTTTATCATTTTATCCTCCTTATTTTTAGAAGTACTGATTATAGTTGTAAAATTAGCCTTTTGTTATACGTGATATAATTTTTCTCTTGACCTGTTTGTGACAATGTTTGCTGGGGAGAGATTATAAAATGTCTTTCAGTAGGGAGTTGTTATGTAAATGGTTTAAAGATGGCCCCTGTATACGGGCCTTTTTTGTTTTCCCCTTCATAGCAGGCTGGGACCTGGTAACTCAAAAGCCTGGTGGTACCAAACTCAAATTTTTATGCATCCAATTGTTTGAAATACAGTTCAAAAAAGGAGATTTTTTAAACCATTTGTAGCCTCCTTGCTTGGCATATGCAACCATCACCCAAAATCTGTTAGCCATAGGTAAGATAAACCCTGGGGCTGTACAGACCCCAAGCTACTCCTGCCTTTCAGAATTCTTGGACTTTGGGGTGCCTGGGTGGCGCAGTCGTTAAACGTCTGCCTTTGGCTCAGGGCGTGATCCCAGCGTTCTGGGATCGAGCTCCACATCAGGCTTCTCCTCTGGAAGCCTGCTTCTTCCTCTCCCACTACCCCTGTTTGTGTTCCCTCTCTCGCTGGCTGTCTCTCTCTGTCAAATTAATAAATAAAATCTTTAAAAAAAAAAAAAAGAATTCTTGGACTCCCCATAAGCTGGTGATTGACATCACCTAGACACATAGCCCTTTCTCCAAAACCTCTCCCTAATCCCCCTCTTCCCACACTGGGTAGTGACCTTCACCATTGCCTTTAGAAGATGTCATGAGCTGAAGGACTCCCCTCCCAGTGTGAATCTGTCAAGGCTCCTGCCAGATAAAGCTCTTTGTGTGCTACTATCATCTGGTCATATCCGTGAACTTGCTACAGCAGTTAAATATGTAATAAACATTTATTGCTGCTGTTTTAAAAAATGATTTAAATCTATATGTACTTATGTGGGAAAATGTTGTGTATATTATTCATGCATAGAAAATATCTGGAAGGATACACAATAAACTGTTAGTAGTTAATGAGATTAAGATTGAGGTTCGGGTTGCTCAGAAAATTTTTACTCTATTCTACTCTGTTTGAATTTTGAAAACAGTGTATTTTATAACTTTTTTCCAATTAAAAAAAGATCGAGAAAAGCTGAATTTGATGATTAAAGTGATCAAAGATGGTAGTGTCATTAGAGATGTGTTAATGCAAATGAAATAAAAGGGCTAGTCATCAAGTTTAGGCTACAAGTATGAGAATCCTAACCCCTAGTACCTCAGAATGTGACCATATTGGGAAATAGAGCCATTGAAGATGTAATTAGGTAAGATGAGGTCACTCCTGGAGAAGGGTGGGTCCCTAATTCAATATGACTCACCCCTGACAAAAAGATTAATTTGCACATGACGTGCACACAGGGAGGATGCCATGAGACTATGGGAATTATGCTGCTCCAATGCAATATGGGCCGAATTGTGCCCCCACCAAAAGGTATGTTAGAGTGCTAACTCCTACCTCAGAGTGTGATCTTATTTGGAGATAGTCTTTCCAGAAGTAATCAAGTTAAAACAAGATCATTAAGATGGGTCCTAGTCCAATACAACAGTATCTTTATAAAAAGGAGAAATTTGGACAGACATGTATAGAAGGAAGAGGATGTGAAGAGCCATAGGAAGGAGACAGCCATCTATCTACAAGCCAAGGAGAGAAGTCTGGAGTAGATCCTTCCCTCACTGCCCTCAGGGGAATCAACCCTACTCACACATTGATTTTGGACTTCTAGCCTCCGGAACTGCAAGATAGTAAATTTTTTGTTTAAGCCGTTCTGTTACAGTAGACCCATCAAACACTCATCAAAGCAGATCCACCGGCTTTTTCCACTTCTTGTTCTCAGTCTTGTCAAATAATTTCACTTCCTTACATTAAATTTAATGTTCAGTACCATATATATATATATATATATATATATATATATATATATATATATATATTATGGAGCTAACAATACAAAAAACTCCCTACTTAAGCCCTTTATCAACTGACTGATGCACCATTGCGATAGCCATATGTTCCCTACATTTATTTTTTCTCCAAGTCTATCTTTCCTAACACTATCAAAGCAGTTTTCTAAAGCACTACAATGATCAAGACATTCAGATGATGAAAATCTTTCCATTGTACCAGCCTTGACCCAAAAGCAAGAAAACAAAAGAAGACTAAGAAACAATCTGCTGGCTCTGTTTCAAGGTCTTTTCAAGAGCAGGCTTCTTGCTTTCTCCCTCACTGTTTCTCAGCATGAGTCTTTTCTTCCTGTCAGATTAGAAATTCTCTTTTCTGCTTTCATAAGTTTGTTCATTTCCTCTCTTCTTTACACTAACCAAAATTCTACCCATTCTACAAAGTATAGATTGAAGATTACCTCTTCGGTGACACCTTCCCTGGTTATTAGCTGAGAGTATTCTTTTGCCCTGTTTTATACTTGTCACCCATAAGCATCTACTATAAGTATGTGTGTGCCTACCTGTCTATTAGATTTAAGTCCGGTATCTGGAGGACAAGAACCATCTTTGATTCACCTATAGAACATTATTACATAAGCTTGTTATCTATCAGGTATGCAATAAAAAATGAATACATTGTTACTATATAGTGAACAAAATCTGTTTTGGTTCTTAAGCATAAAAAATACTGCTTCGAAGATGAACTGTTTTGAACTTGAAAACACTGTAAAGAAACATTATTACAAGATTGTGTACACAGCACAGCCAAAGTTAAATATTAATACCAGGTAGACATCGTGAATTGTCTACCAGTATTGGTTCTTCCATTTGTCTTAGTATTATAACCTCCTACCCTACGTTTTGACAGAGCAATGGCTATAAAGCTACATTTCCCAATATCCCTTAAAGTTGGGTAAGGCTAGCAAGTAAGTTTGCACCAATGGAATATGAGAAGCGAAATTTTTAATTTCTGGGTCACTTCCTATAAAATAAATTGATTGCTTTTCTTCTATCTTTTGTTGTTGTTGTTGTTGTTCTTTCCTATGGGGAGAGGAAGTGGACAGGACAATTTCCATCTTCAACTTTGCAGATGAGGCAATACCTGAAAGAATGACTGGATGAGACAGAAAGAAAGAACGTGGGACTCTATAAGACCCATTGATCAGAGCTGCCTGACAAGGTTAGACCTTCCACTTTCTTCTGAGCATTTATATGGTGGAGAAATGAACTTAAATCTTGCTTGAGCTGCTTCCTTTTTTGTGCAGTTATTTTGTAACCACAGCCATATAACTTGAAAAATATACTACAGTACAGTAATAAAAATTGAACATTTATTCTAAACAAAGATACTGAAATAACCTTCCTCAGACATCATTCTCAATAGTTATTTTGATTTATTTGATTGAATTTCAATAATGTATAATAGCCAGCGTTTATAATGATGACCATTAGTCATCAAAGAAAAGGTTAATACTTCATGTACCCTTTATAAGAAGAAAGGTAGATATATTTGATGTGTTTTAGAGAGTTTAATTTAAAGCCATTCAAATGCAAACTTTTTTTGTGGGTTTAACAGAGCAGTTCTAAGTCTCTCTGGAAAATTCCACTGACTATAACAAAGGGATTTTTTTGTAATAGTTCTTAACAATGAAGATTTTATTAGACTGAGCTTTGAGGGACGTATTTTTTAAATGACACCAAAATGGTTGGCAATAATTGGTATAGATAGGAATTTCAAACTCCAAAGTCTTTGGGGTCAGAGTGGTAATGTCACTATGTGAAAGACAATAGAGAACGGTGTAGTTTGGGTTGTAGTTATCTGGAGAGTATCTGCCCCATGTAAGGTATTAACAATCAAAACACATTCAAATACCTGTCAAGGCTATGATAGAGTAACTAGAATGAGACCCTCTAGCTGTAAACAACTAGAACACTAGACAAAACATACAAGGCAAACTATACAAGTTTTCATAGATTGGAAAACAGACAGCTAATAGGCTTAGCAGAGAAGAACTTCATTTTTTCCCCAGCTTTATTGAGATATAATTGACAAATAAAATTGGGTAAGTTTAAGTTAAGTGTAAATTATACAATGTAATAATTTAATACACTGTATATAATGTGAAATTATTAGCACAGTAAGATTAGTTAACCTATCTTTCACTGCACCTATATTTTTCTGTGTGGTGAAAACTTTTAAAATCTACTCTCTTGGGACACCTGGGTGTCTCAGATCATTAAGCGTCTGCCTTTGGCTCAGGTCATGATCCCAGGGTCCTGGGATCAAGCCCCTCGTTGCTTCTCCCTCTCCCCCTCCCTCTCCCTCTCCCTCTGCTGTTCCCTCTTCTTGTGCTCTCTCGCTCTCTCTGTCAAATAAATAAATGAATAAATAAAATATTTAAATAAAAATAAATAAATAAATAAAATCTACTCTCTTAGCAAGTTTCAATATAAAATGCAGTGTTTTGTTTTTAAGATTCTATTTATTTGCCAGAAAGAGAACAAAAGTACAAGCAAGCAAGGGGAGCTGCAGGCAGAGGGAGAAGCAGTCTTCCCGCTGAGCAAGGATCCCAGTGAGGGACTCAATCCCAGGACCCTGGGATCATGACCTGAGCGGAAGGCAGTTGTTTAACCGACTGAGCCACCCAGGTGCACCAAAACACAGTGTTGTTAACTATAATCACTATGCTGTATGATAAAGTCCCAAAATTTATTCATCTAAGAAGCACTTCATATTTACTTTCCTAAATGTTACTGCCTGCCCCCCCCCATAAGAACTCTTTAAACTATGGGAAAAGTATGATAGGCAAAAATAGTATCTGTCATAATTTTCAAAGCAATAATTCAAGAAAGTAGAGCACCAAGAATCTTTCCTGCCTTAACACAAGAATATTACTCTCACTTGCTCCAGAGCCAACCTACTACACTAACCAAATTCAAACAACGGAAGAAAAAAGATGCAGTCAGCATGTTTGTCTTTCTTTTATATAATTCCATTTTAACAAAATTCAACAGTTCTGGTAGGATATAAGTGAAACTTCAATGTTTCTAACCTCTAAATAATAACTCACTCTCATGTAGCAAAAATGTGTGTTTTCACAAATCAGTGTAGCCCTCTTAAGTGATCAGTAATCTGTATGTGTGTCTTATTTTTCTCTACTATAGTCCAGTAGAAGTTGCACCAGTTTCTGCATTTACATTTTACTTCCACGGCTATTTTTATGAGCGATCCTGCTAGGTTTTATTTTCACTGGAAGTACACACTACCACAAATACTTTTCCATGCCCTGAGAGAAAAGTTGTGGTGGAAAATTTAAACAAAGACAAAACAATACATTTAATTTATTTTTAACAGACTTTAAATCCGGGGTCAAAATCAGCAGCCTGAAGATAGGTTTTTTGGTTTCTGTGGTATTTTTGTCCAACAAAATGTTCACAATTTTTTCAATTTTCGATGTCTTCAGGTGGGCTTATATTCTCCAGTTTGTCATAAACCACTCCAGTCCTCTTATTTTACACTTGACGTTCGTGTACTATTTCTGGTACCTCCTGGCCCATTAGGCACTTGAGTTTGCCAATCCCTACTTTGTGTGAATAAGCCAAAATTAATACATAATTTCTTCCTATTTTGCAGAAAACTTCCAAAATGACCTCTAAAATGAGCGATGGAACTTTTCCAAGATGACTAAATTTTTAACACATTGGCTTAAAATTTTTTGGCAGGCCTTTTGTCAGTAAGTAATAGCCTCTTCTCACTGGAGAAAATAGAATGTGGTATCATTTCTTTGATTTATTTGACTAAATTGTGTTCACAACCACATCGGGTGATTTTGCATAATCAAATTATGTATATTTTATATTTATATGGTTATTTTCAATTGAATATTTTAGAATATATTCAAAGGATTACATGCTTAAAGAAAATACTAATGATTTATATGTAACTTTCCAGACTTCCCTTTAAAAAAAAATCTCAGAACATTTTTAAATGTTTTACAGATAAATTTATAAAATATTATTTTTTTCTACATTGTATAAAAAATCCACACAGTCTCACTGAATGACAAGGGGAAATCCACTATTTAGGGTATTAAATCTCCAAGATGACAGTCTTTTCTTAACAAAATTGACCTACACTAATAACTTTCTATTTAATACTTTGGGAAATAGTTGTGCAATACTTTAAAAGAATGGAAAAATAGGGGAACTTGAAATGTTAAGTAGTTCCTAAATCTCCCATGCTTTTTTTCATGTGAACGCTGCCCCATAGATCATTTTTATGCTATGTTGTTTACCAATTATTTGGATTTATTAGAGCTCTCCACAGCCAAAATAATGGTGAGCTACCTTTGTTTATATTAACTGCTTTTCTGTCAGCCCCTAGCAGCATGCTATCATGATGCTGTGAATACTTTTTTCTCTACTTCCCATATTTACTCTCAGTCCTAATCAAATGTTTTTATTTTCTCTTCCTTTATTTGTCTAAAAAAGATAAACAAACATTAATTTGCAAAGAGCATGGGGAGCAATGAATCCAAGATGACCCTAAGGACTTTTCCAACTCCAACATTCCTTCAGCAAATCTTAAGATCTAGTTAATGTCATACCATGATGGTTTACTCTAATATGTATCCTTAAAAATTAAAATGGTAGAATTAGTTCAAATGGCAAATAATATTTAAAATATTTTTCTGAGATGGAATGTAAGAGAATATGAAAGGTAGCAAGAGCACACTGAGTTAGTTGTGTACAGCCTGATTGAATATTGAAATGATTTAGGAAGCTTTTAAAATTGGTGATAACTCTACCCATCACCCAGAAACTCTGATTTAATTTGTTCGAAATGCAGCCTGGACATGAGATTTTTAAAAAAATCCCCAGATGATTCTAAACTACAACCAATATTAAGAACCACCAGTCTTAAGTCTATCTGCAATTTATGTGTTCTTAACTTCGACTAAATATTAGAATCAACAGGTGCATTGAAAAACATGCAGCTTCCCTGACTCTACTCCCATAATTCAAATTACTCATTTTAGGGTGGAACCCACACATTATTTTGTTATCGTTGTTGTTCCCTATGTCATGATTTTGATGACAAGTCAGTGTTTAGTACTCTTGCTTAAAAATCAAGATGCTTACCATCGCAACATGAAAAAGAATATACTGTCGATTTTTTTTCTGATGACACGCAATGACCCTTATCTTCTAGAAGAGGTCAATGTCACACATTTAGTTTTATAACCAATGTAAGTAAATTAGTTTTGTATTAAAAATTACTCATAGTAACAGTTATAGTATTTCAGGGTCTACTGGGAAAATTGCAGTACTTACTAGATACTCTACCATTGAGTGGGTTTAGGTTTGTTCTTCCTGCAAGTTTTGGTCAAGTAAGGCATTTACTTCTGTCTGTGAGCCAGAGCCAGAATTCTCAGTTGCTCTGAGAAAGTCTTTGTTGGCATAGTGGTACCATATTGGTTAGATCGAAAGCGACTTTGGGTCATTTCTATTAACATTCAGCTCTAAAGCAGGGAAGAAGTCTTGGATATATGCTGACTGCATTAAAAGAAAAGTGCAACCTCATAAATAGCTTCCTATAATACATGGAACTAAGAATGACCCCTTTGGGATTTATAACATGAGGGAAGGTGTAAAGAAATTTAATTATTTTTAATTACGTTGAACATGCAAGTGACAAAATTGATATAAAAAAATCCATTCTATTGGGTGCGGAAGGACACGGCGGTGCGCGGCAGGAGAAGAGGCGCGCGGCAGGAGAAGAGGCGCGCGGCAGGAGAAGAGGCGCGCGGCAGGAGAAGAGGCGCGCGGCAGGAGAAGAGGCGCGCTGCGACCTCCGAGTCTCGCACTGGGTCCCGAGTGCCACAACGAAGCCTCTCGAGGCGCACCGGCCGTTGGCAGCGCTCGTTTCTTGGAGGAGGCTGGACCAGGGTGTGGTGGTCACACAACGGAACCGCGAAGGGGTGCCTCGGCGGGTTCTGCTCCGAGGAAACCAGCGAGAGAGCAATCATGGCAGACGACTCCAAGCCCGACGCGAACACCGTGCAGGTGCTGCGGGACGTGGCCAACCGCCTGCGAATCCATTCCATCAGGGCCACGTGTGCATCCAGCTCCGGCCACCCCACTTCGTGCTGCAGCGCCGCTGAGATCATGTCCGTGCTCTTCTTCCACACCATGAGGTATAAACGGACGGACCCGGAACACCCCGACAATGACCGATTCATCCTCTCCAAGGGCCATGCTGCTCCAGTCCTCTATGCTGCCTGGGCAGAGGTGGGCAACATCGGCGAATCCGACTTGCTGAGCTTGAGGAAAATTCACTGTGACTTGGAGGGACATCCCACCCCAAGGCTGCCATTTGTTGACGTGGCAACAGGATCACTTGGGCAAGGATTAGGTGCCGCGTGTGGAATGGCGTACACTGGCAAGTATTTTGACAAGGCCAGCTACCGGGTGTTCTGCCTCCTGGGGGATGGCGAATCCTCAGAAGGCTCTGTTTGGGAGGCTCTGGCCTTCGCTTCTCACTACAGTTTGGACAATCTGGTGGCCGTCTTCGACGTGAACCGCTTGGGACAAAGTGGAGTCACGCCTCTTGAGCACTGCACAGACATCTATCAGAATCGCTGTGAAGCCTTTGGGTGGAATACCTACTTGGTGGATGGCCATGATGTGGAGGCATTATGCCAAGCGTTTTGGCAAGCAGCTCAAGTGAAGAACAAGCCCACTGCCATCATTGCGAAGACCTTCAAGGGTCGAGGTATTCCAAATATTGAGAATGCAGAACATTGGCATGGAAAGCCGATGCCAAAAGACAGAGTGGATGCAATCATCAAATTAATTGAGAGTCAGATACAGGGCAACAGGAATCTCACACCAAAACCTCCCATTGAAGATTCACCTCAAATCAGCATCAGGAATATGAAAATGACCTGTCTGCCTGATTATGTAGTTGGAGACAGGATAGCTACTAGGAAAGCATATGGTTTGGCTTTGGCTAAACTGGGCCACGCAAATGAAAGAGTTATTGTCTTGGCTGGTGACACAAAGAACTCCACCTTTTCTGAGATATTCAATGAAGAACACCCTGACCGTTTTATTGAGTGTTTTATTGCTGAGCAAAACATGGTGAGTGTGGCACTAGGCTGTGCCACACGTGGTCGAACCATTGCTTTTGTTAGCACCTTCGCTGCCTTTTTGACCCGAGCATTCGATCAGATACGGATGGGAGCCATATCTCAAACCAATATCAATTTTATTGGTTCCCACTGTGGGGTATCCACTGGTGAAGATGGACCCTCCCAGGTGGCCCTGGAGGACCTAGCCATGTTCCGAAGCATTCCCAATTGTACTGTTTTCTATCCAAGTGATGCTATCTCAACAGAGTATGCTGTTTATCTGGCTGCCGATACCAAAGGAATGTGTTTCATTCGGACCAGCCAACCAGAAACTGCAGTTATTTATACCCCACAAGAAAATTTTGAGATTGGACAGGCCAAGGTCATCCGCCAGAGTGTCAATGACAAAGTCACAGTTATTGGAGCTGGAGTTACACTGCATGAAGCCTTAGCAGCTGCTGACAGTCTTTCTCAACAAGGTATTTCTATCCGTGTCATTGACCCATTTACCATTAAACCCCTGGATGCTGCCAACATCATCTCCAGTGCAAAAGCTACAGGTGGCCAGGTTATCACAGTGGAGGATCACTACCGGGAAGGTGGCATTGGCGAAGCTGTATGTGCGGCCGTCTCTGGGGAGCCTGACATCATTGTTCATCAGCTAGCAGTGTCAGAAGTGCCTCTGTGTGGGAAACCTACTGAATTGCTGGATAAATCTGGAATCAGTGCCAGACACATCATAGCAGCTGTGAAAAATACTTTAATGAGCTAAAATAGCTGATTTCTTAGAGTTAGTCTGTTGTCTGGCTTTGATCTTAAAACACTGGCATCTTTCTATTATTACATTCATGGTTGTTACTAAACCAGCATTTATATCTATAGCATAGTGCTTTTTTTTTTTTAAGCAACACCTTTCTTCATTCCTAATTCAAAATTTCAAGTTGACTACCTTTCCGTTAAACTGTCACTGTATATACAGATGTCACTCCCATTGTTTATTGAAAGTAAATTATAACATTTTCAGTCACAAAATAACAAACCAAACAACCACCTAATACAAAGTTTTCTGTAAGACTACAAATAACTGGATTGGGAATCAACATAGAGATAACAGTTTCTTAAATGTGCATAATTTCCTTTTAAGTTAAAAAAACGTGAATTTAATTGTATACTTCAATAGGCCAGGTTTTGAAGCAAGTTCGAGCTTTCATGTAATGGTGTCCTACCTGCAGCTTCCTGGATAATGTTTGACTGCAATTGCCTTGAAATTTCCTCTGATGTCTGCCTCATCTCTCCTCTGCAGTTTAGAAGCTGTAACGCAGCAGTAAATGCTCTTATGATGTACTGTACTGCTTGCGATGACTGTTCCATAAAGAGATGAAAGCATAACTAGTTCTAGTCCGCATGCTACACTGTTCTGTGAGTTTTCAGAAATCTTTCATTTTCTCAGTGACCAAAACATTGCTAATCTGATTATATTCATCTAAGGATACTAACATCGATGTAATAAAACGTTTAAAAACCAGCAGCTTTATTTAGTTTGTTCCATGGATGTGTGATTTCGTTTCTCCTTGATATTCTATCTAGACCATAAGCAGAAAGAGGCATGTCCCCCAACAGAAATCCTAGAAAAAGGTCTAGGCTGGAGGTAAATTAAATAGAAAAATGTGAGGGCTGAAAAGCCATCTCTTAATCAGACTCCTTCCTTTTAGCTGTGAGAGCATAAATTATTTGGCCGGAATACAAGGAAAAAAGTAACAGGCAAATTAAAGGTAGACCTGAGGTCCAAAACTAAATTTAAAATTACTCTGGTATATTAGGGGTACCTGGGTGGCTCAGTCAGTTAAGCATCCTACTCTTGATTTTGGATCAGGTCCAGATCTCAGGGTTGTGAGATCCAGCCCGGCCTCAGGGCTCCGCACTCAGCAGGAAGTCTGCTTGAGATCCTTTCCATCTCCCTCTGCACCCCACTCCCTCACACTTTCTCTCTCTCTAAAATAAGTAAATCTTTAAAATTACTCTGGTATATCAGGTAATTAGTTCTGTATTTCTATTTTCATTAAGTATCCTCATTAAGTTCTTTGGAGGCATAACCAATTTGTCTCCGGAATTGTTCTAGAAGGTATGGTAGAGACCCAAAAAAAAAACCACTAACCTGGGAATCAGAGAAACCAGGGCCTGCTCATTCTACTAGTACCTTTGTTCTTTGAGCTGCTTCTGGTTTCTTCTTTTGAAAACTGATCATGGTAATTGCTCTGTTTATTGCATAAGATATAAAAATTATTTTGTAAAAATAAAAACAGTTGCTATAGGATCACTGTAGAAATTTAAAAACTAGAAATAAGAGAAGAATTACCTCACTTATCTCACCGAAAAAAAAAAAATCCGTTTAATTGTACATCTAGCACACGATCTATAACTGCAGGTCTTCCATACAGTCATTCCCATCTAGTAACATCCATCAAATATCACATCTATCTATGAGCAGGGTGCTACTGAGTAATAGTCTCCATCCTTAAATTTTTCAAAGCTTAGAGTTAATACTGATTCAGACACACAGTAAAACAAATTTACTAATACAAAATTACTTGTCCTAATTTGCACATACAGGGGAAGAGCTTCAGCTTTTGTGACTTAGACGTGACTGTCGGGTGCAAAATTATCTGTTTTCAACCATACATGCATAAATACACCTTTAGTAATGACAAGAGATCTTTTTTCTTTTTATGTTTTTTTTTTTTTTATAATGACTAATGGGATCTCAGAGACCACCAGAAATATTTTTTGTAGGAAGGCAGGGAAGCCTTTATGAACTTTTCCTGTAAAGGTTCTGTCCCACGAAGCATCAATCAGTGGCTATCAGCTCTAGAGAGAAGATACAGGAGATGAAACTCCTTATCTCATGTCTACAGCTTTTCAGATAAGATGGAATCAAATCCAGTTTTGTTATTGAATGTTTTCTAGCTTTGGATTTGTCCAGAGATCTTTTAAATCTCCGTGGAAATCTTAGTAGACAATCATCCTAAATGATGCTCACCTTACTGACAAAGCTTGTGAAGATGGCAGTGTTGATTTGGACAAACACCATGATCATTGCTTTAACTCTGGTCTTCTACCCCTTGATTTGCCTCGAAAAAGGTCTTTTAGATTATCAAGAGAGCCCAATAACGCTCCAGGGACAGTTGGGACTGTCAGCAGCTGTGTTGTTTATGGGTGTGCCAGCAAACCTGGCCGGCAGCTATCCGAGAGTGACACTGTTCATTCAGATGGCTTTCAGGTCGTTCTCTGACCTCTATGACTCTTACAGATAGTAAAAGAAGAAATCGGGAGGTTAAATTTTTATTTTATTTTATTTAAATATATCAATGGCTCTTAAGCACCTGGGAGTTCAATTGAGGGTACTGTTTGGGGGAAAAAAATATTTTTTAAAGAAAAAGTGAAAGACTTAATGTTTCTGATTTTTAAGGTGTAATACGATAATATGAGAGGTACTGACTGATATTTAGTTATCCCCAAGTTTACTGATCTGTACCAGAATTACTACATTCTCCAGGGCCCAATCAGAGATGGTCCGGTTTGGGGGGCTGAGAAATATTGGTGGCCATTACTACCACGATATATAAAGGAGGTCCTGGAACATTATCATGATAGGAGGGAAGCTGTTTTAACAGTTGAAAATGAAGGACACCTGGGTGGCTCAGTCGGTTAAGCGTCTGACTCTTGGTTTTGGCTGAGGTCATGATCTCGGGGGTCATGAGATGGAGTTCCACATTGGGCACTCAGTGGGGAGTCTGCTTCTCCTCTCTCTCTTCCTCTACCCCTCCCCCCATTTGTGCACTCTCTCTCTCGAATAAATTTTTAAAAATAACTGAAAATGACTGAAAGTGTTATGAAATTAGTTAGAGACAACATTAAAGTTGCTTATATATAGTGGAAAGAGATAAAGGGAGTTTCAAAAGAATACAGATGATAGTTAATGAAAAAATAAAACCATTTTATGATTATATACACGAGTCAAGTCACCTCAATCAAACCAGTTATGAGAAGAAGAAACATAATTCTTAATATTTTTATATAAATTTAATATAATATCGAAATATTTTTGTATCAAACACATTAAATAAAAAGGATTTATAAGGAAATTAAAACAAAATTTTATTTTTGTTTTCCTCTATCCCTTTAAAAAATATTGAGTGCAGGTAAATTTACTGTCTCTCTGAGTGGAAAGTTGGGCAGATCCCATGACATCCCGGTTCACACTTAAGTAATAATCCTATAATTATTTTCTTTTCTTTTTAAAATTTAAATTCAATTTAATTAGCACATAGTATATTATTAGTTTCAAGAGTAGAATTTAGTGAGTCATCAGTTGCATGCAATACCCAGTACTCATTACATCACATGCCCTCCTTAATGCCCGTCACCCAATTACCCCATCCCCTCACCCATCTCCCCTCCAGCAACCCTCAGTTTGTCTCCTACAGTTAAGAGTCTCTTATGGTTTGTGTCCCTCTCTGTTTTCATCTGATTTTATTTTTTCTTACCTTACTATAGTTATTTTCAATCATAAAAATCCAATCCGGATTTAATGGATTAAAATATATTCATCTTAATTCAGTTTTTTTTTTTTTTTTTGCTTCACTTCACCCAAGGCTGTAGTTAGCAGATGCCCACCTTCAGGGAAGGGTGTGTTGTCTTTGGTTGGTTTCCTATACACTTTCCTCTCTCCCCACCTCTTCAACTTGCTAGCTAGAGTTTTAGTCCAGAAAAGAGGTGAGAGGAGATGTGGCTCTTACTTGGCTAGAAGGCTGTGTTTCCAGAGTTTGGAAAGTGGTTAAAGCTGATGCAGTTTTGTACATGTATCTTTATTTCACATGCGCAAGTATTCTGAAATTTAGACAACCTTATCACTATGTCATAAATTGAGATAAATGCAAGCTGTTAAGCCAAAATCTAACAAATACACATTTATTTGTAAGAAGGCAAAAAAGCGGTCATGCAATGTGTTATTATAAGTTTAATGAAGTCTCCCTCTTTATTGTTAAGCAGTTTTACAAGCCCTGTGGATAAATGTTTGCTCCAAGCTGGGCATGGGTAAGAGTGAAGTTCTAAATATTTAACAGCCAGCATGGCCTGGGCGCCTGCTGCTAAGAATGAATGCTGATCTAATCAGAAGATATCCTGCCAGGAGGACTATACTGAAAGTATACTGATTATCAGCTCTAGAACCGATTATACTCCAAAGGGAGAAATAGCCAGTCATTTACTTGGGTCAGAAGTA
This sequence comes from Ursus arctos, assembly GCF_023065955.2. Classification (NCBI taxonomy): domain Eukaryota; kingdom Metazoa; phylum Chordata; class Mammalia; order Carnivora; family Ursidae; genus Ursus; species Ursus arctos. Next base: position 50,242,809 of record NW_026622775.1, on the reverse strand, counting down.
CTCTGTGGAGTTGAAGACACAGGACCACATAGAGCTCTAGACCTGGAGTCTTATTCCTCCAAAAGATAGACTGCTAAGTTTTCCAAATTCTCATATCTCGCACCTTCAAAGGGAGAGCAATATGCATAAATTATCTAGTCAAACCCATTGTCATAAATATGATGTATTTCAGCAGTGAAAAATTATGTTTACAACCACATGTTATTAACAAACTCATTGTGGCATAGGTTACGGATTAGTGTGCCTCAAAAGCAAACTAAGCATCCCATGCATGCAGGTGAAAATAAATGGACACACATATGTGCAGACATATACATTCACATGTGTGTACAGCATACTATTGATACTAATACGTTTAAAAGAAAATTACTACATGAATGATAAACATTACTATATTCTTATTTCATGGATGAGAAAGCTAAAGAGCAGAGAGATTATGGGTCCATAACCTGCCCAAGGTCACATAGCTAGTATGTCACGGAGTCTGACTTTAAAGTTATGTATTTCATATAATTCTCACGATAATCTTGAAATATGTATTTTATTATTATCCCCATTCTCTCAGATGAGGAAACTTACTCTCCAGAAAGAGAATGTCACTGGTTTTGTTTCTAAAACTCGTTTCTAAACCTGATTATACCTCTTTATCTCATTTATGTTTGATTTTCCTCTCTGAATTATGTTTCTGATTTAAGTAGATATTTTATTCAATATAAATACTAATTTTATAAAAAATAAAATATAACAAATAGCAACTGTGTGATCGCATCTTTACCAGTGTGACCCATTTCTGGGGAGATATGAAAGAGATGGAAGGAAGCACAAATTTATTCTGCCAGCAAGGCCCGGGTCAAGCCAATACATGTATACCAGAGCTTTCCCATCGGTTCAGGAGACTGGATCATCTGTACATCTAAGAAACACTAACGTAAACTTCCCTTGGTACCTAGATGTTGCTAAGCTGATGTCTTTTTGTCTCTTGGCCTTATGGATATCTGACTCTTCAGAACTGGGGCTGCTGCTCTATTCTTATGGCATCACTGAAGTGTTAAAGCTCCATTTCTTTTTTAATTTTTTTAAATTCATATTTATTTTTTTATTATGTTCAGTTAGCCAGCATATAGTACATCATTAGTTTTTGATGCAGTGTTCAATGATTCGTTAGTTGTGTATAACACCTGTGCTCATCACAACACGTGCCCTCCTTAATACTCATCACCCAGTTACCCCATCCCCCCACCCCCCTCCCTTGTGCAACCCTCAATTTGTTTCCTGGAGTCCAGAGTCTCAAATGGTTTGTCTCCCTCTCTGATTTCTTCCCATTCAGTTTTCTCTCCCTTCCCCTGCGGTCCTCTGCGCTATTCCTTATGTTCCACATATGAGTGAAACGATATGATAATTGTCTTTCTCGGCTTGATTATTTACTTAAAAGCTCCATTTCTGTACAAAGGTCTGACAGCAGAATAGAAAAATTCCCCTTGGCCCAAGTTAGGTATCCTTTGGAAATTACTGAGATATATAGTAATCTACTCCTAAAACTCTAAAAAGTATACTTTTATGTCAAATTTTCACCTGGGCTAAATACAACTCCCTGAACTATTCTGATAGCCTCTACTCTTTAGGTAAGAGATGGAAGCCAAATATGTAATAGAGATTAATTACATTACCTCAACCAGCTATACAAGTCAATTGGAAATACAGGGGTTTGGTTAATTGGTAGTTTTCCTTTCTGGACAATGCAAGGATGTTAGAATATTTCAACCCAGTCTCACATAAATGGTATTATTTTCATGTACTTTAAATCCTTTCATATGTGCTTTTATTTTAAAAACTAACAAACTGTTTTGATGTATATTAGCCAATCACAAAAGTGCACAATTCCTAGGCACACAGCTCAGTGAATTTCTACAAAGTGAAGACACTCGTCTAACTCATTCTTGCGTGAAGAATTATAGCAGAGCACTACCAAAGCCGCTTTCTTGCCCCCTCCCATGCATGGTTTCCTCCTTCCTCCTCCAAGTAACCACTATTTTAACTCCTAACTCCATAGATTACCTCCAGCTGTTGTTGCACTTTACATAAATGGAATATTACTGTGTGCACTATTTTGTATCTGCTTTCATTTACTGAACATTGTGCTTATGGAACTTTCCATGTTGTTACCTGTACTTGGCATTCATTAAATTTCTCTGCTGGATAGCATTCCAAATCATGACTATAACACGGTATATTTATCTATTTAAATTATTGATGAACACTGGGTTCGTTTTTAGTTTGGGGCTATTACAAATAGTGCCCCATGAACATTATTATACAGTATTTTGGTAAACACATGAATTTAATTTAGTTTTTAATTTCTTAGGACATTTATCAATTGCATGTTATAATGGCATCTCATACTTAAAGAAATAAAAGATAACTGGGCTTTAAACAATACACTATTTTTTTATAGCAGACAAAAGGAGTGTCCCTCCTTATTAAACTCCTATTTTAGGGCATATCAATTTGTACTCCTCACAAGAGGCATGCCATTAAAAAAACAAAAAAGATGAGTTTTTTTCCTTTTGCTTCCAAATTCTTATCAGTCACCCTACATGATCACAGGCAAAGGTAAAGGTAAAAAATTAACATGTACAACACATCAGCACAACATACAGTTGAATTTTTTCCAAATGGCAAATTAAAATTACTGCCAGATGATGAGGAATTTAAAATTTAAACAACAATATATTTAATCTGGGAACTTTACTTTGTAACTCAAACCTAGTAAAATAGCTTTGAGGTGAAAAATCCTAATAATTTAAATTTATGATGTGATGTGGGAGTGTATACATATGCCCACACTATAAATTTGTGGGGGTTTTTCTCCTTCTCCTCTTCCAAGATCAATCACAAGAAAAACAGTAATTCATTTAAAAATTAGGAAATGAGCTAAGCTTTTTAAAAATTTTGACAGTATATTTCCTTCATATGGTATTATAATAAATGCTCTATAAAACTATTAACTTAGGTAAGAATAAGTCTGTTTTGAGAACAGCATTTATCATTGCCCAAAATGGTTCAGAAAATGTTGTAGATAATAGGATATTTAGTTTGGACTATAGTGGATAACTTTGAAATATGTCCCCCTAATTTTATTTTATTTTTTTTAAAAGATTTTATTTATTTATTTGACAGAGATAGAGATAGCCAGCGAGAGAGGGAACACAAGCAGGGGGAGTGGGAGAGGAAGAAGCAGGCTCATAGCAGAGGAGCCTGACGTGGGGCTCGATCCCACAACGTGGGGATCACGCCCTGAGCCGAAGGCAGACGCTCAACCGCTGTGCCACCCAGGTGCCCCTGTTCCTCTAATTTTAAAAAGGCAAAGTAAAGGTTTCTCAACTTACTAAATTATTGGACTTTTTGCATAAGAATGTTATTCAAGTTTTCTACAGTGAGAACTTTGGGTTTACATTAAACATCTTTAAAGTACGTATTTTTTTTTTAACAGTACTGTCATGAGATGCATTTGTGAAATTATCCAGATTTAGAATAAACGAGAAACTTGAAAAGGTCTTGAACATTATTAATCCTTTCCCACATGAAAAGTACAGATATAAGCAGAATATTTACTAAGTAAAATGAAAATATTACCTGGTTTCCAAGGCACACCATTAGTTATATCATCCCAAGTGGGATTTATTTGATGAATATCATTCAGCTCTCAGAACATTAGCTGTAACTCAGATAGAAAGAGGCAAATATTCACATAAGATGTTAGCCTGTGGTCAAGAAAGATATTTCAACTGAAATATGCCAGTCCTTGCATTTGAAATCACATAGACATCGCTCATGTGATATTTGGAAGATTTCTGTGTAGAAGGTTTTTTAGACTGACACACAGTGCTTAATCCTTTAGAGGGTTAGGTAAACTCAGTTCTCTTTGGTTCAACAAAGAGAGCCTCCTTTACACTACATAAAGCTTAATCTCCAGTTTCACTACCCAATGCCTGTCTTCCATTAAGACTTTGTTGGTACCACATAAAGTAATTGTTATAAAAGGCCTCTAGATCACTAGGTTCAAATGTAATAGCTGCTTTCATTAATGTTCCAGGAGCAGGGGAATCCTCTCCAATAATTCTCAGGTTGATAAATTTAATTTTCTAACTATTCTCTACAAAAGGGCAAAAGATGAGTCCAAACATTTGTTCAAAAATGCCCAAACATGTGTTCCCCCAATGGGCAATTCTAGCAACTCCAACCATAAGTAGACCATGGGGAGAAGCAGCACATTGCAGTCCACAGGAATCTAGACGGGGACTGAGAAAAAAATATTCTTTCACTAGCAACAGGAGGCAAAGGCTCACAATTTCTGCTCCATGATGGTCTCACATTTTGTTCGGATGTGTTGTAATAAAACCTAAGCTTGACATCATGTCAGAAGTTCTGTGGCTCCATTCATCTCGAGAGGGTCCTAGAAAAGGATTCACATTAATTTATTTTTATTGATTATATAAATCAGGGGTAACTGTTTTGTCATCTGACTGTATATATATGTTCACCTTTATCACATACTGCCAAATATTTTTCCATAAACACTATTCTGTTTTTTTGTTTGCTAAATCTTGCAACCCTCTCCACAGTGATTATATTAATTTATACTCTCACATCAGAATATGAAAGTTCAGGTTACTTCCTGTTGTCTTCAACATTTGGTTTTGTTTATATTCTTTATTTTAGTCCTCTGGGAGTTTGTTGTTTAAGTGGTATTACATGATGGTTTTAATTTGCATTTCCTGAATGATGAATGAAGTTGACCGTCTTCATATGTTTATTGGTCCTGTGAAAGTACTTGTTCAAGATCTTTGCCTTTAGGTTGTTTGCCTTTAGCTTGTTGACTTTTATGCGTACTTTGTGTATTTTGTATACACACATTTATTGGTTATATGTATTTCATATATCTTCTCTCACTTTTTGGACTGCGATTTCACTCTATCAAGAGTGTCTTTGAATGAACAGAAGTGTTCATTTTAACGTAGTCCTATTTATCATTGTTTTCCCTCTCTAGTTAGTACTTTCTGTGTTATGTTTTAAAAATCTTTGCCTTCCCCAAGGTTATTGAAGATATTCTCTGTGTTTTCTTTTGCAAACTTTATATTTTTATCTTCCACATACAGATTCACAATTCATCTAGAAATGATTATTGTGTGTGGTATGAGGTTGGGGGTCAAGATACAAGTTTTGACACGATTGTACAGCACTGTGAAAAAAAAAAAAAAGCCCTAAAATATCCTTCCCTCACTGCACTAGAGTGTTACCTTTCCATATATCAGGTGACTATACACGCACAGGTTTGTTTCTGTTTCATTGGTCTGTTTATTCTTGTGCCCATGCTACATTGTCTTAATTATCATTGCTTTTTCATAAGTCCTAATATTTAGTAGTTAAATCCTTCATTTCCTTCACTTTTTATTTTCAAGATTGCCTTGACTATTGTTGATCCTTTGGATTTCCATATAAATTTTAGAAATAGATGGTCAATTTCCCAAAAATTCCATTGCATGTTGATGCACTTACATCTGGATTACATTTGCTTTTAATATTTCATTTAAAAATATGACATTATTAAAAGTCTTTTAGGAAGTTAAAAAAGATCTCAGTAATTTTAGCAATTTAGGTTCATAGGCTTCAAACTGAGGTAGATGGACCTTGCAGGGGTGGGTCTTTGCAAGTGACAGGTAAGCCTGGGAAGATTTTAAGTGAATCTATTTCCAAATCCTAAAATCCATGTTTTTGTTCCTAACATTGATCTGCCTGAGAATACCCGTGTGATTTTTTTTCCAGTATCTTCTTTCATAATTGCCCCTCTTACCGTTTTTCAAAAGAAAGCCATACTTTCACCTAACATACTGTTGGATGTTAATGGGTGATAATCCATTGCCAGTTGTGAAATCTTCAGAATGCCAATATTTTGAACACTTCAAAATATTGGTTCTGGTAAAGTCTTCTTTAATGCAGTCATCATGAACCAGCAGTAGATCATTACGTGTTTCTTTGCCTTCCTGCTTGTTTTGGTAAGGGTAAAGCCTGGAATTAGAAAGTATGTTCTAATGTGTGTATGTCTATGTTTAACCCATATGAGTATGTTCTGAATTCAAAATATAATTTGGATAGGAGTGGTGGTGATGATGACATTTTTGTTTAGCAAGTTCTTTCCTCCTGTACCTCACCTATTGTAAAAGCATTGTTGCTTAGAGTTTCAGGAGAATAAAGCAAAGAACAACAGTAAGAAATACTGAAGACGGTAGCACTTTATTTCATTCAGTTCACTAGTCCTCATAAATCTCTATGCCTTATCCATCTATGAATTTTAGAAATGGAATATTTAAGATTTATGAAAAGCATTTGCAGTACCCTCACTAAAAAGAAAGACTCTCATTCATTTGTTTCTATAGCATGAAATTATACTTTGCATGATTTCAAGGCAAAGGAAGCTAAAGTTCCATGTTTATTTCTTTTTTTTTTTTTTTTTTTTTTTTAATGATTTTTTATTATATTATGTTAGTCACCATACAGTACATCCCCGGTTTCCGATGTAAGGCTCGATGATTCATTAGTTGTGTATAACACCCAGTGCACCATGCAATACGTGCCCTCCTTACTACCCATCACCGGTCTATCCCATTCCCCCACCCCCCTCCCCTCTGAAGTCCTCAGTTTGTTTCTCATAGTCCATAGTCTCTCATGTTTCATTCCCCCTTCTGATTACCCCCCCCTTTCTTTATCCCTTTCTTCCCCTACTGATCATCCTAGTTCTTATGTTCCATAGATGAGAGAAATCATATGATAGTTGTCTTTCTCTGCTTGACTTATTTCACTTAGCATTATCTCCTCCAGTGCTGTCCATGTTGTAGCAAATGTTGAGAACTCGTTCTTTCTGATAGCTGAGTAATATTCCATTGTATATATGGACCACAACTTCTTAATCCAGTCATCTGTTGAAGGGCATCTCGGCTCCTTCCACGATTTAGCTATTGTGGACATTGCTGCTATGAACATTGGGGTGCATATGGCCCTTCTCTTCACTACGTCTGTATCTTTGGGGTAAATACCCAGTAGTGCAATGGCTGGATCATAGGGTAGCTCAATTTTTAACTTTTTAAGGGACCTCCACACTGTTTTCCAGAGTGGCTGTACCAACTTGCATTCCCACCAACAATGTAGGAGGGATCCCCTTTCTCCACATCCTCTCCAACAATTGTTGTTTCTTGCCTTGTCTATTTTTGCCATTCTAACCGGCGTAAGGTGGTATCTCAGTGTGGTTTTGATTTGAATTTCCTTGATGGCTAATGATTTTGAACATTTTTTCATGTGTCTGTTAGCCATTTGTATGTCTTCATTGGAAAAGTGTCTGTTCATATCTTCTGCCCATTTTTTGATTTGTTTATTTGTTTCTCGTGTATTGAGTTTGAGAAGTTCTTTGTAGATCTTGGATACCAGTCCTTTATCTGTAGTGTCATTTGCAAATATATTCTCCCATTCCGTGGGCTGCCTCTTAGTTTTTCTGACTGTTTCCTTGGCTGTGCAGAAACTTTTAATCTTGATGAAGTCCCATAAATTCATTTTATCTTTTGTTTCTCTTGCCTTTGGGGATGTGTCATGAAAAAGGTTGCTTTGGCCGATGTCGTAGAGGTTGTTGCCTATGTTCTCCTCTAGAATTTTGATAGATTCCTGTCTCACATTGAGGTCTTTCATCCATTTGGAGTTTATTTTTGTGTATGGTGTGAGATAGTGGTCAAGTTTCATTCTTTTGCATGTAGCTGTCCAATTTTCCCAGCACCATTTATTGAAGAGACTGTCTTTTTCCCACCGGATGTTTTTTCCTGCTTTATCAAATATTAGTTGCCCAAAGAGCCGAGGGTCCATTTCTGGGCTCTCTATTCTGTTCCATTGGTCTATGTGTCTGTTTTTGTGCCAGTACCATGCTGTCTTTGTGATCACAGCTTTGTAGTACAGCTCGAAATCCGGCATTGTGATGCCCCCAGCTTTGTTTTTCCTTTTCAACAGTTCCTTGGAGATTCGGGGTCTTTTCTGGTTCCATACAAATTTAAGGACTATTTGTTCCAGTTCTTTGAAAAATGTCATCGGTATTTTGATCGGGATAGCATTGAAAGTGTAGATTGCTCTGGGTAGCATGGACATTTTAACTATGTTAATTCTTCCGATCCATGAGCATGGAATATCTTTCCATCTTTTTATGTCTTCCTCAATGTCTTTCAAGAGTGATTTATAGTTTCTAGAATATAGGTCCTTTACGTCTCTGGTTAAGTTAATTCCAAGGTAACGTATGGTTTTTGGTGCTATTGTAAATGGGATGGATTCCCTAATTTCTCTTTCTTCGGTCTCGTTATTCGTGTATAGAAATGCAACTGATTTCTGAGCATTTATTTTGTATCCTGCCACGTTACTGAATTGCTCTATAACTTCTAATAATTTGGGAGTTGCTTCTTTTGGGTTTTCCATATAGAGTATCATGTCATCTGCAAAGAGAGACATTTTGACTTCTTCTTTGCCAATTTGAATACCTTTGATCCCTTTTTGTCGTCTGATTGCTGTTGCAAGGACTTCTAGTACTATGTTGAATAATAGTGGCGAGAGTGGGCATCCTTGTCGAGTTCCTGATCTTAAGGGAAAGGCTTCCAGCTTTTCTCCATTGAGAATAATATTTGCAGTAGGCTTTTCATAGATGGCTTTTATGAGATTGAGAAATGTACCTTCTATTCCTACACTCTGAAGGGTTTTAATCAGGAAAGGATGCTGTATTTTGTCAAATGCTTTTTCAGCATCGATTGAGAGGATCATATGGTTCCTGAGTCTTTTCTTGTTGATATGATGTATCACACTGATTGATTTGCGAATATTGAACCACGCTTGCATCCCAGGTATGAATCCCACTTGATCGTGATGGATAATCCTTTTAATGTACTGTTGGATTCTATTAGCAAGTATCTTGTTGAGGATTTTGGCGTCCATATTCATTAGGGAAATCGGTCTGTAATTCTCCTTTTTGAGGGGGTCTTTGCCTGGTTTGGGGATCAAGGTAATATTGGCCTCATAGAATGAGTTTGGTAGCTTTCCTTCTGTTTCTATTTTTTGAAATAGCTTTAGGAGAATAGGTATTATTTCTTCCTTGAATGTTTGGTAGAATTCCCCAGGAAAACCGTCCGGGCCTGGAGTTTTGTTATTTGGAAGGTTGTTTATCACTGACTCAATTTCTTCATAATTAATTGGCCTGTTTAAGGAATCAATTTCTTCCGGTTTCAATCTTGGTAGTTTATAGGTTTCCAGGAAGGATTCCATCTCTTCCAGATTGCTTAGTTTATTGGCATATAGCTGTTGATAAAAATTTCTAATAATCCTTCCAATTTCAGTGGTGTTCGTCGTGACCTCTCCTTTTTCATTCATAATTTTAATAATCTGGGTCCTTTCTCTTTTCTTTTGGATAAGTCTTGCCAGTGGTCTGTCAATTTTATTGATTCTCTCCAAGAACCAGCTTCTAGTCCTGTTGATCTGCTCTACTGTACTTCTGGTTTCTGCTTGATTGATTTCAGCTCTAATTTTGGTCAACTGCTTCCTCGTGCGTGGATTAGGCCTGTCCCTCTGTTGCTGTTCCAGCTTCTTGAGGTGAGAATATAAAAACTGCATTTTAGATTTTTCTATTCTTTTGAGTGAGGCTTGGATGGCTATGTATTTCCCCCTTAGGACTGCCTTTGCAGTATCCCATAGGTTTTGGACTGTTGTATTTTCATTCTCATTGGTCTCCATAAATTGTTTAATTTGATTTTTGATTTCCTGGTTTATCGAGTCATTCCTGAGCAGTATGGCTCTTAGTCTCCAAGTGTTTGAGTTTCTTCCAAATTTTTCCTTGTGGTTGAGTTCCAATTTCAGAGCGTTGTGGTCTGAGAATATGCAGGGGATAATTTCAATCTTTTGGTATCGGTTGAGACCTGTTTTGTGTCCCAGAACATGGTCTATTCTTGAGAATGTTCCATGGGCATTAGAATAGAATGAGTATTCTTTGGTTCTGGAGTGTAGTGTTCTATATATATCTATGAGGTCCAACTCGTCGAGTATGGCATTCAAAGCCTTTGATTCTTTGCTTAGTTTTTGCCAGGGTGTTCTGTCTATTTCTGATAGTGGAGTGTTGAGGTCCCCTACTATTAATGTATTTTCATTTATATGTCTCTTTATTCTGGATAAGAGTTGGCTTGTGTATCTTGCTGCTCCCCTGTTGGGGGCATATATATTTATAATTGTCATATCCACTTGTTGAATACTTCCCTTAAGAATAATATAGTGCCCTTCTGCGTCTCTAACTATAGTCTGTAGTTTAAAATCCAATTTATCTGATATGAGAATTGCTACCCCAGCTTTCTTTTGAGGACCATTTGCGTGAAAGATGGTACTCCATCCCCTTACTCTCAGTCTGAATGCATCTTTGGGTTTGAAATGAGTCTCTTGTAGACAGCAAATGGATGGGTCATTTCTTTTTATCCAATCTGCAACCCTGTGGCGTTTTATGGGATGGTTCAAACCATTTACATTAAGACTGATTACTGAGAGATATGATTTTAATGTTGCCATGTTGCCAGTAAAGTCTTTGTTTGTATTGGCTGTGACTTTCTGTTCTGTATCACTCTTGGGGCCTTTTTACTTTTATAGAACCCCCCGTAATATCTCCTGTAGGGCTGGTTTCGTAGTTACAAAATTGGTTAGTGACTGTCGATTCTGGAATGTCTTTATTTCTCCATCAATTCTGAATGACAGCCTTGCTGGATAAAGGATACTTGGCTGCATGTTTTTCTCTGACAGAGCTTTAAATATGCTCCCCCAACCCTTTCTCTCATTCCAGGTCTGTGTAGACAGGTCTGACGTAATTCTGATGCTTTTGCCTTGGTACGTGAGAAATTTCTTTGCCCTGGCCGCTTTCAATACTGTATCCTTGCATCTAATATTTGCGAATTGCACTATGACGTGACGTGGCGTAGGTTTGTCGTGGTTGAGCTTGGGAGGGGTCCTCTCTGCTTCTTGGACACGAATGTTTGTTTCCCTTGCTAGATTAGGGAAGTTTTCAACTACAATTTGTTCAAATATCTCTTCTAGACCTCTGTTTTTCTCCACCCCCTCGGGGATGCCGATGATTCTAACATTGGATCGTTTCATTGAGTCAGTAATCTCCCGTAACCTACATTCGTGGGCGTGGATTTTTTTAAGACCATCTTCTATTTTCATTTTTTCCTCTATTAACCCATCCTCCAATTCACTAACCCTTTCCTCTGCTTCTGCGACCCTGGCTGTCAGAGCCTCTAGTTTTGCCTGCATTTGGCCCATAGAATTTTTAATTTCTGTCAGATTCGCTCTCATTTCTGTCCTTAGGGATTCTATATTCTCAGTAACCTTTTCGTTTATACTTTTTTCAATTCTACTCATCATTTTGACCATCGTTACTCTGAATTCCATTTCTGATAATTTGGTTACATCCATATCCATTATTTCTGTGGCAGAGGCCACAGTCTCACTGTCTTTTCTTTGCTGGGGGGGGCTTCTCCTTCTTGTCATTCTGATGAAGAGAGGTTGCGGGGTTGTCCAGAGCCCAAATTATTGACTGGGTCCCAGGCCGTGCCCCTTGTTTTATAGGGATCTTAGGGATGTGGGCTTCTTCTTTAAAGATTTTATTTATTTATTTATTTATGTGGCAGCCAACCAGCGAGAGAGGGAACAGAAGCAGGGGAGTGGGAGAGGAAGAAGCAGGCTCCCAGCGGAGGAGCCCGATGAGGGACTCCTTTCCGGAACGCTGGGATCACGCCCTAAGCCGAAGGCAGGCGCTCAATGACTGCGCCACCCCGGCGCCCGGGTTATGGGCTTCTTGATTTTTCAGCCTGCCTTCTGTGTTCTGGGGGAGGGGCCTGCCGCGCCGATACTCAGGCAGCCCTGTTTGGGTAGAGTCTCCGTGTCCCCTGCGAGGGGGGATGGGGAGGGGCAAGCTGTGAGCCGGTATTTCCAGGCTTTTGTTCTCTGGCGGCTTTCCCTGGCGGTTTGCTGTGCCTCTTCTGAGAGTCAGAGCAGCAGCGGCTGAATTTCAGCCTCTGTCACGGAACAGAGGGATTGCGGACCATTCTCTACTAATGTTCTGGCCACTTTAACTCTGTCTCTGTTGGTGCTGCTCAACCCTGCAGCGTCCCGGGATGTGCGCCCCACACCCGGCGTCCCAGCCCTCACTTCCAGGGCCGGCGCGTCTCTGTCCTTTGTGTTTCTAATGCCGCCAGCCGCCAGCCGCCCCGCGCGCGCTCCCGGATCTCCCGGTCTCAGTCTGGATCCAGTGAGCGCACCGGGATTCCGGTGTTCCACGAGATGCCTGGTGGCGCGCACCCGGCTCACGGTCTCAGTCTGCTGTTTTGCGGGTGCCGACCACGAGCCCGCCCGCTCCCCCGTGCAAGTGGCTGCCGCTTCCCGGCGCCCTAACGCGGCGGCTCCCTCCCCCTTCCGTTTATCTTCCGATATCTGTGCACAGTTTCATGGCTCCCCGCTTCGTACCTCAATACTCAGCGCTGGAGATGTTCATTTGTAGAGATCCAGATGCGTCTTCCTGCGTCTCAGGCTGGTTCCGTGGTTGTTTAGGCTGGTCTGGTACCTATCCAGCTCGACTCGGAGGACCGGCTGAAAACAGTGTCTCCTACTCCTCCGCCATCTTAACTCCCCATGTTTATTTCTGATAGACCAATAGGTTATTTAATTTTTGTGCTATTTGTTTAGATTCATAAGAAACATGTTTTCCTTTACATGTAACCAGATTCCTGGGTAATGCACAACCATACATTACCACACATACATGATTTCATTTGGGTGGAAGACTTCTGCTTGTTGTCACTGATAGACTGTTTCTCTGCTTTTTTATCTTTGATGTTCCTGGTTATCTCTGATGGTGTATATTGCTACCTTGAACTTACTAGATTTAGATTAACCTAACTTTAGTATATTGTGCAGTTAACTGCATAAATGGTAAATTTAAAGACAATCGTTAATATACCTGTTGTACCTTCCATTTACTTTTGGTCTTATTTTTGATGGTGATTTCCACAAATTACATACAAACCACTCTCTTAATGGCAGAACGTAGAAATGCAGGTCCAGGGCAAAATATTCCCCCTACTGCAATCTAGGACAATCTGGGGCATGGTGCCCTGAACTTCAGAGAACTCGCTTCATTAGTTAGAATTCATTTATTCCTTTCAGATTTGATATATCATTTCTAATTCCACTGGATATACTAACAATGTGATATAGCAATTTTATTTTAAAAGGCAATATTAGTAATATGACACATTACATCTTTAAATTAATAAGAAAAAATTTTGATGTAACCTTAAATTTTCTGGGAGTATGTAAGGAAAAAATTTCAAGACTGCTGGTTTGGTTAATGGGGGCCCATTTGTGCCAGGAAGACATAACAAACTGCTTGCCTGAGGGATAAATGCAGTCCACAAAGATCATTTTTTTCCAGCTCCAGGTTGGAATAAATCTAAAATTTATTTTCTTAAAAATACTAACTCAAAAATGCTTTAAAATTCCAGGTTAACATACTTAAGATAACTCTATTGCAAAGAGGACCGGTTTAATAATTTTAGTTTAGTAATGAAAAAACCCCTGTATCTTCTGATTCATCAATGTTAAATATTTAAAAAGCTTATATTTTGTTCTATTTGAGTTTGTTTTTTCTAAACTTAAATAAGTTTACTGAACCAAGAGGCTAACTTTACTCTTATGTAATGTTAACCATTACCAAAAACTAAATTTTATTCATCTTAATTGAATCATTATTGTGATAAGCTTTGTTTCAAGACTAATCACGTTTTGAGGTATGTCAGCTTGAAGATAATTTCCAAGATCTTTAGGAAACTTAAAACTTTGGACGAATATTGACAATCAGAGAGTAGAGTCTGTGGACAGGCTTCTGAGCAGACATCATTTAGACAACTTTCAGACTGTATCAGTGGACTGCATCAGGATATCTAGAAGTCAATTTTAGTTGAGAAGGATCCAGCAGGAAATAGTTAATGACCAAATGAACTGATGAAGGAAAAGTTATTGTGGTTACCTGTTTGGAATATTTTTTATTTTGTTTTTACATTCTATTTTTCTGGATATATAGGGAAGTGGTCCCTTAAGCTATCTAAACAATTTTATATATTCTACTTTCATAAATGAAAGTGAAACATTTAAAAAGAATATCTGATTCTTGTGGTCCCTTTTCCCCCAGAATTGAACAACTTTTACTAAATCTCTGTATTTTTCATGGTAAGTCATTTTGTGGTAATTATTTCATTAAGGAAACTGTCTTCCTTCTTACCAAGTTATAATTGGTTATATTGTGCAGCCAAAGCTCTGCCCTGAGGTGTCTTATTGGAGAATGGTAGCCATCAAATCAGATGTGACAAGCCATTTCAAGAAGCAAATATTGAGGCACTTGTGGGGTTCATGCCTACAAAGTCCTCCCAGGAAAACTGGCCTGGTGTAGGTGGTAAGGAAGTTACGGAAACTTAATAAACTTAGAGTCCTTGAGAAAAGGAGAATTCATCCCAGTTTCTAGATACCATGGTGAAAACTAGCAAAGAGTGTTTTTTAGACTTGGATTCCCGGCCCCAGGAAAACAAATATTAGAGGTCTCTTAAACACGTGGAACCTTCAGACTGTTGTCTCTCATCCAGTTTGCATGTAGCTCTTATCCTGATCTCTTTTCTACTTTCCTCTGCACATGCCACTACCCAAATACCTGAAATTATACAGTAAAGGCATGGTCTCTATAGTATGCATACTTTATTATGCAGGCATCACACTTTTAATTCCTGTGATAATGACTTCTCTTTGTTGACCACGAAAGTAGTTCATGGGTTTCCAGTCAAGACTGACTCTACAGGTTTTCTTTTGCTGGGTCTCACAAAGATCAGACCTTTCTACAGCACTGTTTCCCAATACAGTGTCATTACAGATTGACTAGCAGTACTCTTTTTTTTAAAAAAGATGTTATTTATTTATTTATTTATTTGACAGAGAGAGAGAGAGAGACAGGCAGTGAGAGAGGGAACACAAGCAGGGGGAGTGGGAAAGGAAGAAGCAGGCTCCCAGAGGAGGAGCCTGAGGTGGGGCTCAATCCCAGAATGCCGGGATCACGCCCTGAGCCTAAGGAAGACGTTTAACGACTGAGCCACCCAGGTGCCCCTGACTAGCAGTGCTCTTGACCAAGCCTTTCTCTCCATTCTGCTTTCCAGGCATTTTCCCATAATTTTGACATTGTTTCCCCTTGTCAAGACTTTCTTGTAACCTTGTTTCTTTGCTTCCATCACTTCTCAAGATCTCTGGGACTCTCCTCCATTAACTATCCTTTCTTTTTCCTGAAATTTAAGAGAGCTGATGCACTGAGTAATGAGAGGAAGGTGGAGGCCAAATTATAGTAGGTAAGGAAGGAGTTAATGGTGAGATATTTAAGCCAGTGATATAAGACTTTTGAGAATTTTTACCACTAATATTACAGTGCTTTAAAAGATAACAGGTTTATGGGGTGCCTGGATGGTGCAGTCGGTGAAGCATCCAACTCTTGATCTCAGCTCAGGTCTTGATCTCAGGGTGGTAAGTCCAAACCCCATGTTGGGTTCCACGCTTGGTATGAAACTTACTTAAAACAAACAAGCAAATAAATATATAAATAAATAAATAAACCAGATTTATGAGGTTTTTTTTTTTTTAAGATTTTTTTTGTTTGAGAAAGAGAGAGAGAGAGAGAGAGAATGGGCGGGGGTAGGGGCAGTTGCACAGAGGTAAAAGCAGACTCCCTGCATGGAGCTCAACTAGGGTCTCCATCCCAGGACCCAGAGATCATGACCTGAGCCAAAGGCAGACATTCAACTGACTGGCCCATCCAGGCACCCCCATGTTTATGAGTTTTTAAGATAAGTGGAAACAGAAGTATAGGTCAGGCTCAGAAATCAATGGAAAAGGAACGCTATGAATTTTTAAGGATGAAGGCAGAAATATAGTAAGCCCAGATCACTGAGGGAAAGAGTGGCTTTGAATTAAGAGGAAAGAAAGGATGAAATTCATAGAAGATTTGAGGTAGTGAGGAGATAATGACATTTGAATTTAAAGAAGAAAGCGTAAGAGGGTAGGAGGTGGTATTCATCTCAGGTATTTAAGAGGCCAGGTTATTCACTCAAAGTCTGTGATATACTATATAGATTTGTTCATGAACTATAGAATTTACAAATCATAATTCTAAGAACTAAAAATGTCACCTATTCCCATAATATCAGTCATCCTCATTCAAGCCCTTTCTAGCTTTACCCCTATTAGTATACCTTGAAATTCATTTCTTTCTTCATAAAACAAATGGATTATAGTTGTTGGTGCTGGCTTGCATTTACATTTCTCTTTAAAACTTCTATTTAGTTTATCCACATCCAATATTTGTAAAGGCTATTTTGTTACCATCCATGTATTCTGTGGAAGGGGGGACACTGCTCTAAGTACTGTCTTCATCCTGAAAACCTTCCACTGAAAGCTTTCCTTTCACTATCATCTTTTTGATCTTAAGTGCACTTTCCAAGCATTCATAAGACTGACTCACGTCATTTTCCATTTTTAAAAGAATTACTTGAATTAGATTTTATAATATATTTCCCAATCATTTAGAATTTCTGCTTCTTCTAGATCTGTGTCCTTCAACCTGGCTATATATTGTGGAATTGAAATATGAAATACATCAATTAATCAATAGACTTAGGAGTGTCTTTAACCCTGAGAGTACAATAGAAAGAGGCATTTTATGAACAGTGTTGATGCCTATTCTTAAGAATTTGGCTAAATGATACACTGATTTTTGTGCCCTCAATTCTCATGCTCTTCAGAGACTTTTGCTTTCCATTACTCTATATCCCTACTTAAGAATTTTTCTTTATCTTCATTTATGTCTGCATTCTGTAATCATTTAATGAATGTAGACTATGCAGAAGATACTCTGATAGGCTTTGGAGAAACAAATTTTTAAAAAGGGTTGGGACAATGATGGAGATTCTTCTTTTGTGGGAAAGATAGATCTATAAGTAATATTCACAAACACGGGCACATTTTACATTGAAACATATGAAATTGCCACTTTTGTGTGTCAAAATTATTCAAATATTAGCAGTTTCATGTCATTTAATCTAATACTATAACATGTTCTTACAACATGGCCGTAAGTATTGTGAAAAATGGCAGATGTTGGGTGTTAGGTTGTGAAGAGACTGGAAAAGGAAATACTAATACTGGATGAGGAGAAAAGAATATTCCATACAAAGGGAAAACCTTTTAGACTTGAAAGGTATCAAGTAACATGACATATTCTAGGAAGTTTAAGAAACCTGTTGTTGAGAGATCTTAAGTAGCCAGACTACCTGGGTTCAAATTCCACTCCACCACTGACTTGCTGTGAGACCATAGACTATTAACTCCTCTGTGCCTCGGTTATTTCACCTGGACCAACTTCCTCTGCTTGTTGAAGAATTAAATGAGTTGAATGGATAAGGCTCTCAGAACAGTGTCCATCAAAAGGTAAACATTATGTCAGTGCCAGCTCTTATTGCTGAAGGATAAAGATTGAAGAGTCCTGAACTTTTAAAAAAAAATATTTTATTTATGTATTTGACAGAGAGAGAGAGCTCAAGCAGGGGGAACAGAAGAGGGAGAAGCAAGCCCCCTCACCTGAGCAGGGAGCCTGATGTGGGGGCTTGATCCCAACACCCTGGAATCATGACCTGAGCAGACATTTAACCGACTGAACCACCCAGGTGCCCCTGAAGAGTCCTGAACTCCTAGACTTGCGTTTCTGAATAAGATGTGTCCCTCCCCTTTCTAGACCGTCCTCTCAGGAAGGGTCTAATGGCATCATCTCCTGACTCAACCTGCCACAACTTTGCTCCATCGATTTTCTCTCTTTCCAGTGCCTTCAGTTCCTCCCTAAGTGTATCAAAACTCTCTTCTTCATGGAGGAGACCTCATACTGAATTCAGCCGGAGGTGAGCCAACACAATGTTCCACAATTTTCAAATCTCAGTGCTTTGCAGTGGCCACAGGCCCACCCACAGTGCAGAATTGCAAGCCCCCTGGAGCCATGTGTGTGACTCACTCTGTAGCCACAACATTTTACTTACCACACTGGCTTCAGATCATGTTGGGAATTTTTCAACATTGAAATTGGCCTTACATCATCATACAGCTTCAGTTTTTTAAAGTCTTTCTATTTTAGATTTTAAAATTACAAAAGATCACGCAAACTTATTTTAATGAGAAAAATGACATAGAGCTTTATCAGTAAAAAATTAATGATCTCTTACTTTCCAACCCATCTCCTATCTTATCCCCTGTATTAATGAAGGTTAACAGTTCCATCTATGTATGTATATGTATATCCTACTATTCCTTTCAGCCTCTTCTCTTGGCCCAGACAAATGGCCTTTCCCAGGATATTCCTTTTTTTGAAAGACAGGGCTCGATCTCACAACCCTGAGGTCATGACCTGGGCCAAAATCAAAGTCTGATGCTGAACTGACTGAGCCACCCAGGTCCTCCCCCACCCCCGAATATTCTTATTTGGGTATATAGCACATATAAATTTTTAAATTTTGTTTTGTTTAAAATGGAACCATTTTTTACCTACCTATTACACTCAAAAAAAATTTTTTTTCACTTACAGCATACTTTAAAATCTCTTCAGGTCAATGGATACAGACGTATTTTTTACATCTTCAAGGCATGGGTATAACATAATTTATTCAGTATTTCCCAGTCGGTAGACAGTCTGGTGCTACTATGCTATAAAAAGCAACAACAACACAGCTTTGTATATATACTTTTTTATGTAAGGGTATTGCTTTATTTATTTCTGGAGATGAGATTAAAAAAAAACAATGGGGCTTTTGAGTCAAAGGTTGTATGTTTTTGTACAGCAATAGTTATTGACAGATTACTTTCCAAAACAATTTTAGCAAATTACCCTCTTGTTTTTCTGAAACACTGTCAGCAGGGAATGTTTTCACTCTTTTAATTTTTGCCAATCTGATGAGTTAAAGATAGCATCTTGCTAATGGTTTTATTTTGTGTTTTCCTTAGTACTAGAGACATTGAAGATCGTTTTATATGCTTGTTAATGTTTGAATTTCATCTTTTGTGAGTCATCTATTTATGTTTTTTGCTTCTCACTTCCTTCAACTATTTGTTTTATTAATTGAGAGTTCTTTGTATATTGGAAATATTAAACATATAAATAATTTTAAAAGACAATAGTGTCAAAAAATTCACAATGAATACAATAGTTAAAGTATTAGTAGCACCGGGCAATGACTATTGTTGAATGTGATAATGCAATAAAATATGTCTATTTGTTTCTTCGATGGCTTCTGGATGTGCCGTCTTATTTAAGAAGGTCTACCTTTCTCCACATTACCAAATCTATGGTTGTACAAATATTCTCCAAGATTATCTCCACTAATTTGATGGTTTCATTTTAATATCAGACCATAATTTAGATTTTTAGAAATGTTTAAGGTGGAATTTGAGCTTTGTTGCTTCCAACGTGTTAGAAAAATTATTGGCACTTGATTTTTCAAAGATTCCATATTTGCAGATTACACTCCTAAAGAGAGAGATCTGTCAAAACTGAGTTAAAGTCAGTAGCAGAAATTTGAGAACTGAGTTTTCTTTAATTCAATATATTTTTATTTCTGTAGTTCCTAAATTTGGGGATCCTTTACTTCACTCTTTGTGTCTAAACTTATTTCAAAAAAATTTTCTGTTATTTTGACTCGTATATGGGATCTGAAGTGAGACAAAGCAAATCTCACTTGTGACAGGTATTTATTTGACTTTAGTAATTCTTAGTTTCCTCATTTTTACAATTACCTTAATGAAATCTGTAACACGGGGTTATTATAAGAATTAAATACAATAATGCATTTAAAGAAAAAATGATAAACTTTTAATAAATGTAGCTATGTAGCTATTATTAAAATCTATTAAAAGATGTTTTTCTTATTATCTTAGCTATACCTGTATGCCTGATTTAGGACCAAACAAAAGGAATTATTACAAGGATGACATATAATGAACTGAAGACTATTATTGTGCTTTAATATTAAAATGTCGCCTAATTTGTCTTTTGTCTTTGAAAATTTATTCCGAAAATAACACCATTGATTATATTTATTCATTTTATTTTAGTTCTGAAAGTTGCGGATTTTATACTACGGTTGACTGACTCCTTTGATGCTGAACATCATACCTAATTCTCATTTTGAACATGTCTTTATGACAGATGGGAGATACAACCATTACATGCTTTTAAGAAATATTTTCTTGATGATCATTCCCTCTTAAATTTCTGAGTAGTCTCTATAGCAGTCATCTGTAGATATTCTCAAACTTCCATAGAATTAGATTTTTCTAAATCCTGCAATGTCATTTGACTAGCGGCAAGAAGAACCTGGTTATGCTTTGATTTTTCTGCCTGAAAGTAACACATACCACCATATTCCTGTTTATTCTCCATCCCAATCACTTTAGCTAATGGATTTTTATTTCTTGTGGCTCTGCTGTTTCCTTCGTAGTTTGATCAAGTGGTCACATTCATTTTAACTACTGATTTTTCTTCCCAGAAGTGAAGCAACAGCTTAAAATTGGTATAGCAGATTAGAGTATATATCTTTTTAGAAGAAGCTTTTTGAAATCTTTAAGCAGGAAAAAATGTATGTCCCCCAAGTCTTGCATAAAAAGAATATAGTACGCAGATGGAATCTCACATGTATTCTAGATTGATTTTGTTTACTGGCAAAGAAAAAATTGAATGTGTCTTATTTCTGTTTCAATCAAGACTTTCCTAGGTGCAAATAAAAAAAAAATAGAATTCAAACTGGCTTGAGGTAAGGGGTAATTTATTGCTTCTCCTAATTGACAAATTCAGAGTTACAGCAAGCTCGTGAATTGCTGGATTCAGCACCAAATGATCTGTCTTTCTGTCTCTTGGCTCCATGTAATTCTGTGATCGTTTTCTTTTCATGGAGGTTCTGCTGGGGTGGCGATCACAACGACCACCATGTTTATAGTCCACCAGTTTAGGTGCCAACACAAAAAGAAACATTTCTTTCTCAAGAATTAAAAGATCGAGGGCTGACTTTACTGACTAATTGGCCAGCTTGGATCAGGTAACAATTCTTTCCTTTATTTATTTTTTTAAATTATGTTCAATTAGCCAACATACAGTAATTACTTCTGTGATTCTATGTGGCCAGGTTCCAATCCTCTGTGAAGTCTACAGGCAGGTTCCACTCCACCTCAAACACGTGGCCTGAGAGCACAGGGAAAGAGCTCTCCACGGACGTCCAAGGTGTCCTCACGATTTGTTCCGTATCTTTACCAACAGGCAGTGGGGCTAGTCCTTTTCATTTTAGCCGTTCTACTGGGTGTGAAATGCTATCTCATTCATGGCTTTATTTCGCACCCTTTTGTGTGTTTGTCAAGCAGTACGACATCTCTTGTGCTAAAGGGTCCAAATTTTTGACTCTTGAAAATAAATTAGAATGTTCATCATTTTACTATTGATCTGTAGGCTTCTTTACATATTATGGGTACAAATCCCTTGTCACGTGTGTTATAAATATTTTCCCCCAGCCTGTGGCTTGTTTATTTATTTTATTAATGGTGTCTTTTGAGAAGCATATATTTTAAATTTTTTGGAATTTAATTAATTTTCAAGTTTTTGGTTAGCGCAATTTGTGAATTGTCCAAGAAATGTTCCTGATTTCAAGTTCTTAAGGATAGTCTGTTTGCTTCTAGAAGATTTGTGCTTCTTGGTTAAATGCTTATAGGTATATGGTCTATATCAAAATTACTTTTGTGTTTGGTGTGAGATAGGAGACAACTTTTTTTTTTCTGCTTTGTTTTCTCCATGCAGATGTTTAACTGTAATATAGCAACCTTTGTTAAAAAGGCTTTCCTTTGTTCACTGAATGGGCTTGGCACTTTAGTTGCCAATCAATTGGCTGTATATGTGTGGGTCTATTTCTAGACTGTTCTGTTCGAGTGATCCCTTGTCTATTCATATGCCTGTACTACACTTCAGTCTTAAAATCAGGTAATGTAAGGACTCTGTGTTGTTCTCTTTTTTTCAAGACTGTTTCAGCATTTTAGATCCTTCAGGATTTTATAACATTTTTAAAAATGAACTTATCTGTTTCATTCAAAAATACTTGATGAAGTTTTAATAGGAATTATATTGAATCTATAAAATAACCTAGAGAGAAATACTTTTCATAACAATCCATGAACTATTACAACTTTCAACTTACTGAGATCTTTTTAAGTTTCTCTCAAATGGGTCTTCTAGCATTTTTGTGTAGAGATCTTTTTATACGTTATATCAGATCAAGGATTTCCACCTTGGCATTATTGAAATTTTAGACCAGAGAAATCTTTGTTGTGGGGTGCTCTCCATGCACTGTAGAACGTTTAACAGCTTCCTGGACTCTATCCACTAGATGCCAGAAGTACCTTCGGTTGTGAAAACTGAAAATGTTTCCAAACATTTGCCAAATGTCCCCATAGGGACAAGACCTGTTCCAGTTGCAAACTATATGCTAGATTTAGTCTTAGGCATTTGATGTTTTTTGGATGCTATTGTAATTTATATAGATCTTTAAAATTTTTATTTGCAATTATTTATTGTACTATGTTTACCTTGTATTATGTATTGTTACTGTATTTACCTTGCTAAATTTACTAACAAGTTCTGATAAGATTTTTTTTTTTTTTTTTTTTTTTTTTGGTAGGGGTGCCTGGGTGGCTTAGTCAGTTGAGCGTCTGCCTTTGGCTTTGGTCCTGATCTCAGGGTCCTGGGATCAAGCCCCGCTTCGGGCTCCCTGCTCAGCTGAGAGTCTGCTTCTCCCTCTTCCTCTGCCTCTCCCTCCATTTGTGCTCTCTCTCTCTCAAAAAAATAAATAAAATCTTAAAAAAAGATATTTTTGGTAGATTCCAAAGGGTTTTCTATGTACACAATCATATTATTTTAGGACAAATGGGGTTTTCCTTCTTTTTCTAATATTTATATATTTTATTTGTTTTTCTAATCTGATTGCACAGGCTATAAACTTCAATATAGTGTTGAATAAAAGTGATGAGAATGGGCAGCTAAGCATTTGTTCTGAATTATACCAGGCAAAGAAAGATCTAATGTTTTACCATTGCGTATGATGTTAGCAGCAGGTTTTTTTGCAGATGGCCTTTATCATATTAAAGATGTTCTTTTCATTTTAACATACTAAGACTTTTTGGTTTTTTTTTTAGTAACCTCTACACCTAATGTGGGGCTCAAACTCACAACCCCAAGATCAAGAGTTCCATGCTCTAACAACTGAGACAGCCAGCTGCCCCTAAAGACATTCTTTCCAATTTCCAGTTCAATGACAGTTTTTTTAATGAACGGATGTGTAATTTTATCAAAATTCTTCTCCTGAGTCTATAGAGATTATCATTTTAAAATCTTTTGTTGTGTTAATATGGATAGTTATATAGACTGATTTTCTAAGGCTAAACCAATCTTGTATTTTTGAGATAAACCCAACTTGGTGATGATGTCTTACACTTTTTCCATATTGCTGGATCCAATTTGCAAATACTTTTGAAGTTTTGCATCTATCTTCATTAGGGATATTATACTCTAATTTTTTAATAACATATGTGTCAGATTTTCATCATTATGTTTACATTGGCCTTACAAAACAAGTGGGGAAATATTTCCTCAACCACTGTTTACTGAAATGGTTTTTATAAGACTGATATTATTTATTCTCTCTGATAGTCATCGGTGAGGTTGTCTGGGCCTGAATTTTTTTGTAGGAAGGTTTTTAATTATGAATTCTATATCTTTAAATGGCAAAGGACTATTTTCTTATAATTGACATAGGACTATTTTCTAGGTTTTCCACTTTTTCTTGTGTTAATTGTGTTATTTTTTTGAAGGATTTGTCCATTTCATCAGACTTTTCAAATTTATTGACATTAAACTGTTCCCTTTCTATAATATATCCTTATCATCCTTTTAATGACTTTCAGATCCATAATTAGATCTCTTCTTTCATTTTTTTATATTTGTATGATCTCTTTTTTATTAATCAATCTTGCTAAAAGTATATAAATTTTATTAATATTTTTAAAGAACTAACTTTTAATTTGATTTTCCTATACTTTGTATTTTCCATTGCTCTCTTGCTCATCTTCTTTATTTTTTCTTATGTTTTATTTTTAACTTGCTCTTACTTTGTAGCTTCTTAAGGTGAAAGCTTAAATCATTGATTTTTTAGGTCATTTGCATTTTAAATGCAATGTTTTATAATCTTTTTAAAGTAAGTAAACTACATTATAGGAAATTTTGATAGCTTGTAATTTTAAATTTCCAAATTTTTGGTTTTTCAAATATGTCCTATTATTTATTTTAAACTTTTACATATTAATAAAAAATATGTTTGGTTTTAATTCTTTACTCTTATGATATTTGAGATACTTTTAATAACCTACCATGTGATCTAACCAGCAGAACGTTGGATGTGCCCTTGGGAAGAATGTATTTTCTATCATCAGTGGGTGTAGCATTCTATAAATGTCAATTAGTTCAAATCTGTTGATAGTGTTATTCATATCTTCTATATCTTCATTGCCACAGTAGTCCACTTCCAGTTGATGACAGCATGTCATACAGAATCATTTTTAAACCATATTCCAATTATTTCCTCTCCAACAAAAATTTGTCATAGAAACTTCTCTGTGAAGGCTTACATGTGGGTTGAGGGAGGAGCAGGACCAGCAGAAGAGTGAGCATATTGTTTACGTAACTTCCTGGGGATGTACTGTATGGTGACTAATATAACAAAATAAAAATTATTAAAAAATAATAAAAATAAATAAATAAGCTGATCTCATAAAGCTCAGTTCATAATAAGTTTCTCAGTTCCTAATTTCTCTCAGTGTCCAGTGATCAGATGTTCAAACCAAGAATTGTGTCTCAAAAGGAGGACTGCTTTCCAAAATATGGCTTGTATTTGCTCCAGAAATCTGAGGTTTTGTTGTGATTTTCCTATCAAAGCAGCCACAGTCTTCATAGAGCATTTAAACTTCATTGTGGCTGCTTGATTGTGGAGATAAAAATGGAAAAACTCCTTAAACTTCAGTCTCTATTTCCAGGAGAGTCTCTTCTCTTCTAGGTTTCGCCAAAAGCTGACACATCTTTAGATTATCCAGAAATGTGATAAACATTGCATCCAAATACTGTAGTCTTTCCATAAAGATTACAAGGTGCAGAAACATGGACCTCATCTGAAGTGAAATCATGATATGTGGAAGACCATTTTACCACCCCCTGCCTCAGGCACTTCAATGAAGTGACAGACCCCTGTATTTTCCAGGGATTTATGTTTCATCCTCTATCTCACCAAAGCATCTGGAATTTTTACATCTCTTCCTTTTCCAATTCAATTAGTATGATGTCAGCATTTAGTAAGATGTCCTGTGGACTGGTGAGATGATGCAAGTTCCTGTTTATTAAATGACAGTGATGAGTCAGAGTTGACAAAGTTCTGATGTAAAATTCTACAAGGTCCTGCTGTTCCTTCCAGGTAAGAGCAAATTGCTTCTAGCGTTCTCTCTTTCTTAGTTAAGAGAAAAAAATCATTTGTGAAGGTGTGATGGCCTCAGATGATATGCGCCAGTAAAGATAGCAACAGCAATTAGAGTATGACCTTTTTTCCAAAGATTTTATTTATTTATTTTAAAGAGAGATAAAGAGCATGAGTCGGGGTAGGGGCAGAGAGAGAGGGAGAGAGAATCCCAAATGGATTCCAGGGCCCGAAGGTAGGGAGGCCTGGGAACAAGGACAAATTAGAAATAGTCACCCAGACCTTCATACTAGTCTCGTGTCTCTATTCATCATTCAATCATTGTTCCATAATGGGTTAGCTTAATATCCTTTTGTGATAAAAATTCTTAGTAAGAAAAGAAATCAATTTCCTTAACTTTGTTAAAAGCATCTATGAAAAATTAGAGCAAACGTCATACTTTGTGTTAAAGCATTAAGTATTCCTATTAAGGGAGAAAAAAAATTAATGAAGATGTCTACTGAGAAAGCAAAGAGGCAGTCCTGAGAGCTCCCAGATGGTTGCTGACCTGGCACTCATGGCAGGGCTTTGCTGTTTTTTCCTTACTATCAACAATTTCACAGAACATCCACAACAGCCAAAGTCACTGTGAATGACTGTGATGGAGTAAGCAAAACCAAGACTATCCCTTAATCATTTCTGAGCACAGAAAAATGGAAGAACACTGAGCAAATCACAAAAATACCCAAGCACCTATCTCTGCACGCTCCATGAGCAACTGCTATTTTTTTAAATTGCAGCTTTAGTCCCACTTCATTCCACCTACCTCCTGGATAAAAATTGAGATAATCATAGAATTGTTCTCACTTTCTGACAACATCTAATCCAGAGCAAAATGCACTTCCCTGGTTCCTCTCCAAAATCACTTAACACAAGTCCAAATCCTACAATAATCCCCTCATAATATCCAGACCTCAAGGGAGGTGCAGTCTTCTCTAGAACACCTGTATCTGTGGCTCTTCCTCCAAACTCCAGAGCACCCACTTAATTCCTGCCCGTTGAGTCACAGAGGTCAGGGGAAGGGCACACCTACTTGGTGTATATGAAGTTCCTGGTTTCCCTCTGTAATTTCTACTTTTGAAGTGTGGTGGCCAGGGAAGGTCACAGAAAAGGATGTGCTCTTTCTTGCTTTTACTCATGTTCTTTCTCTTTCTCTCTGATCGGAATACTCTCCCATTTGGTTTGACAAACAACTGACCTCCCCTCAAACTCAGTTCAGGAATTAACTCTTCAGTGAAAACTTCACTGATTCCTGCACTGACCTTACTTGGTCCCTCTTAGAATGCCCGCTGTTTTTATTAGGCATCCATCGACCTCAGATTAATACATCTATTTATTTACATATTTCTTCCTCCATAAGAGTACATAGAATCTTTTATTCTTTTGTCTCCATCACTCGATGTACCTGACACATAACGGAGTTTGCTTATACCAAGTCAAATACATTGGACTGAATTAATTTGAAGATAAACTGAGTGATCTAATAGAATAGACTTGGG
The DNA here is from genome assembly GCF_023065955.2 of Ursus arctos. Taxonomy (NCBI): domain Eukaryota; kingdom Metazoa; phylum Chordata; class Mammalia; order Carnivora; family Ursidae; genus Ursus; species Ursus arctos. The sequence continues at coordinate 50,215,544 of NW_026622775.1, read as the reverse complement.
ATCAGAAGGCAGAAAACCCAGCTTTCTAGTTTCACCTATGCTAACCACATTCATTCGTACAGTCTCTTAATCTCTGTGCATTTTTGTTTCATAATGTGTAAAAATGAAGGTGTTGGTTTATTTCCAACATCACTTTCAGCATCAATACTCAATGATTCAGACTAATGTGCTTCATGCTCAACCTTTGTAGCCGAGTTTTGTCCTTTGTATAAAGGGCAATAATGCATTCCTAGAGACAGAAGATCAAAGTGATAATTGATAATAAGACTTTTACTCAAGCGCTAAGGGCTAACTAGGAAATGTGGCTATGAACACTCAAACATTTCCAAAGGCTATCAGATCTCTTACACCGAGTTAAAAACAAACAGAAGTATAATTTATCAAGCTTTTATCTAAGTAGAATTCGTACAGTGAACTTGGGATTTATTGAATTATCTTGAAAACAAAAAGGTTTACATCGATAGGCCAATTTGAAACCTACGATTTATTGAAATCGTTTCAAAGCCTATGCAAGATACAATTAACCTGTGTCATTAAAGGATAATTCTCCTCCCATATTTTGTATAAAAAAAAATCTTTAGTTGTCAGGAACCAGTTATCACAACAGTGTGATTTCAAATGAATTAAATAGCAACAATAGCTTTAATATTACGAAGATGATGTTTATAAATGATTGAATTGCCTTTGAATGATTTCAACAATGAGCTATGCTAACTCATAAAACAGGACCTTCTCATCACCAAAATTATGCTATTTTCTCAAGCTACTTTTATAAGACAAGTGATTTTACAGGTAGATGGGTAGAACACTATATTTTATCCAAAATAATCTAAAAATACAAATAATATGCAATTTTATCAGCCAATATAGATTTATAATATGTATATTGTAGTGATGAGGGCAAGGAATATGTCATTCCAAGGTGGTGTCTATGGCTTATATTAATTATATAGCCTTATATGTATTGGTCAATGTACTCTGAAGAGTGACCAGGGCAATACAGGTCATGGACTTTGCCTTTAATAAGTTATTATTGCAATTCTGTGTGAACACAAATAAAGCATCAAAACACTGTGGAATTTTTCCAGCTAAAAAAATTGCTATAATTATATTCAAATGACTATCAAGGCCTTTAAAATTACTTTCTGTAAAAAAAATAAATAAATTGCCTTTGAGTAAAGAATGTTATTTGCGTAAATACAAGGTCTTAGATATATTCAGATTGAGATTTGAAAACAGATTATTATTCCCCAAATAACAGAAAACACGTCTACTCTTTTATTTTTTGGTAAGACATTAGAAATGTGCTGAAACCTTAAAAATGTGTACCAAAATATTTCCAGGAAAACAAAGCACTTGTTCTTAGTACTAGTCTATTTAACCAAGAACATGTTCCTATCTGAAAACATTGAAATCTCTTCTTCTAAGTCATAGGAAAATTGGAATGACTAGTGGAACAAGGGATCAACACCACCCTCAGGGGTTCATAATTTTTGATGCCATGATGTATTAGTTTCCTACTGCTGCTGTAACAAATTCCCACAAATGTAGTGACTTAAAACGACATATTTATCATCTTACATTTATGGTCAGAAGTCCACAATGAGGGGCCCCTGAGTGGATCAGTCAGTTAAGCATCTGCCTTCAGCTCAGGTCATGATCTCAGGGTCCTAGGATCCAGTCCTGGGTGGGGATCCCCTCAAGCAGGCAGTCTGTTTGAGGAGCCTCCCTCCCTCTCCCTTTGCCCCTCCCCCCACCCCTTGTGCATGTGTGCTCTCTCTCTTTCTCTCAAATAAATAATCTTAAAAAAAAAAAAAGTCTACCATGAGTCTCTGAGCCAAAATCGAGGTGTCATGAGGCTACATTCCTTCTGAAGATCCAGAGAAGAACCGGTTTCCTTTGCCTGAAAGACTTCCTAGAGCTGCCTGGATTGCTGGATTCATGGTCCCTTCTCCCCATTCCAACCTTGGCTGCCATAATCACTTCTCTTTTTCCTGATTTCCACACTCTTGCGTTGCCTTTATAAGAACCCAGTGATTACATGAGGCTCACTTAGATGATTAATCCACGACAATCTCCCCATCTCAATACCCTTAATTTAATCATATCTGCAAAGGCCCTTTTGCCATATGAGGTAACATATTAACAGGTTCTGAAGATTAGGACATGGACATCTTTGAAGGGCTACATTTTCTATCTTCTATACATAGACACTTTTGCAGTCTGGTGAAGTCTGTGGTTTCCTTCTTAGCATAATGTTTTTATTTTTTAAATTTTTTAAAAAAGATTTTATTTACTTATTTGTCAGAGAGCCAGAGAGAGCACAAGTATGGGGAGTGGCAGGCAGAGGGAAAAGCAGGCTCCCTGCTGAGTGAGGAGCCTGATGAGGAACTCAATTCTAGGACCCTGGGATCATGAGCTGAGCCGAAGGCAGACACATAACTGACTGAGCCACCCAGGCATCCCTAGAATAATGTTTCTAAATGCATAAAATAAAATACAGAAGATTACAGTGGAAAAATTATATTAAAATACAATAATTGAAATATTTAAAAATAAATGTGTGCTATAAAAATATGTGCACTTTTAAAATTTGACATTAAATCATAAATTGCAATGGCTAATAATAACCATAATAATTTCAAAATAGTGAACAATTGTTCAGTGCAACCACTGTTATGTGATATAAAAATATCTATGATTTCTGCGTACTGCTAACCGTGTGTTGGGTTTTTTAAATTTTATTTTGTTTTTCTATAATTAATAATTGAAGGAAATGCTTCAATTAGAAGTTGAGGCAAAAATTATAATTTTTATTTCCACCTACAATCTTGGACTACAGGTTAAGAACCCTTGCTCTACACATATAGTGAAAAAGATTTATGACTTGTCAGTGTGTGTGTGTATGTGTGTGTGTGTGTGTGTCTGTCTGTGTGTGTGTGTGAGAGAGAGAGAGAGAGAGAAATTTCCATTGGCCAGTGTGAGCCAAAAAACTTGCTGTTATTCTATAATTCTTCAACTGTATTTTTTTCCGATTAATTGATTACTAACTGAAAAATAAAATAAACTAGATTATAGACATTCTTTAGCAGAAATCTATATTATAAGACTCATTCCACTCAGCATTAGAAACTAAGATATTTATAGACACATGACAAATTCTGTGTATTCAATTTTGTTGTATCATCTTGATTACTTTTAATATTTATTAAGCAATGGGCTTTCTATAGCCCATTGACTTGTATAGGAGCTCATGCTCAATTTATCATAATAAGAGGTGCATATCCAAGAACATGAAAACAAAATGCAGTTTGAATATGTTGTGGTTCCATCATTTGTGGGTTTTGTTAGTTAAATTTTTCTCTACATGTTCATATAATCAGTAAGCTCATACTTTTGCAGTCCAAAACAGAAGTCTTATGCTATAAAGAATATGGATGGCTGAAAGTTTACCTTCCAAAACAAATGTTTTATCCCCAAAGGACTGACCCGATAAAGTAGAAGTCTTTCATTTTTCACTTGACTTTATTATTCCTTAATAATCAATCTTCTATCAGCCCTAATAAGCAGCCATAATATATGTATGTATTAATTATACAGTTACATACATGTACTGTACGTACACATCTAACAAATGAAAAATTGAAATAAGTCTTAATACTTCCAGTACCTGGAAACTCAAATATTTAGGCCAAAATAGTCTACTTTGATGCTCAAGTTACGGCTTAATATAGGGACACTGGAGGGTTGGATTTGTAGAGCTTTTAAAAGATTTTCATAGCCACACTATAAAAATAATCTGTGTGTTAATCTGTGTTCCACTTAGTCATGGAGCCTGCTTATATTTTGCTTATATTTATACTTTCTTATATTTACTTGCTTATCTATATACTTTCTAATCACTGATTCTGCTTATATTTTGATTATCTTTCTGGTTAACGGGATATTGGAGGCTAAGAGCAACTGTTGAACCAAGGAAGTAGATTCACAAGCATAACTGTCACATGGGAATGGATTTTGCATATCAAAGCCCTTCAACACTGTTAGAGCTTTACTGCATTTGTGGACATGGTGAGTAACTTGCAAAAAGAGAAATGTTCTGCAATAGTGATAGGAATACTGAGATGCAGCCCAGACAGAGTTCATATTGACTTGTTCTTACTGGAGCACCTGGATGGCTCAGTCTGTTAAGCGTCTGCCTTCTGCTCAGGTCATGATCCCGGGTCCTGGGAGCTCCACACAGGGCTCTGCTCAGCAGGGAGTCTGCTTCCTCCTCTTCCTCTGCCCCTCCCCCCACCTTGCGTGCTCTCTCTGGTGCTCTCTCTCTCTCAAATAAATAAACCAATCTTTAAAAAACATCACTTCACTCTCCTCTTTTCCTGTATTAGTCAGGGAGTCTGCATTCTCCCATTGTTAGTTGTTTCAAATTCCACAATTTGGGGGGTATCAGTGTGTGTGTGTGTGTGTGTGTGTGTGTGTGTGTGTGTGTGCCTGTACAATTTACATAAAAAAGAAAGCTGCCATAAGAACAAGTTCGAGAATATTTGAAAAATGCTAATAAGACCTGCTGTGTGAGTGCTCTATTTTTACTTCACTGAAGATATTTCCTATAAAGAAAGGAATCTACATGTTTATTTTTATCTCTTTATTTTTGAGGAGACACACAACCTTCGTTAAATTATGTTAACATAGCTAAGGAATTCAAGATCTTAACAGTTGGGAAGCTATGCTAGTTGGACACTAGATAATACGTTCCTTTGATGCAGTAATGAGATAAAGCCGAGTTACTCTGGGAGTTAAGTGACGTTTGCTAAGTGGAATGTTATGGTTATATTGGAGGAAGTAAGTACAACTTGAGAAATGTCTTTTTTAATTTGCCACTAAATATTAAAATTTTTGGCAACGATTTGCCAATGATATGCTCAAATATAATTGCATATAATATAAAAATTGAGTAATATGATAAAGAGTTAGAAAATTACAAATCTGATAGTATATTTATTATTATTTGCTGCATTTAGTTTTCATTTATCAAATATCTATCAGAAAACCACTGCCGAACTGTCATTGTGCCGGCACGGGTAAGACAAAGACAAATGCTCCACACTTCTGCTCTGAAATCAAAGATTGCTCAGAAGACCGCAAAAGAACCAAACAAAACCACGATCCCTCTGTAAAGTGGCAGAATGGATACGTGTATAAAGTGCTCTGGGATCAGAAAGTGAAGCAGAGTTTTAATTTAAAAATATTTAGAAACTTTTCAAGACAGAATTGTATTTTATTTAAGCATATCGTTTTGGAAAAGCAAGATTGGAATTCTCTTTCACTGACTGAGCCTGTGCAAGATTTTTGCCTTTTTGAACCTCACTTGAAACACTGAGAATAGTAATAGCTCATACCTGTGAAGCACTTATTTTGTATCACGTATTACTTGTAGGTTAAAATTGTAATAATAATGTAATATATATTATGATATTAATCACATTACTTACATATTATCTTATTTAATCCATACTACAGTGCTATGAACTAAGTACTATTAATATTGTTCCCATTTTACAATGAAAGAGTAGCCTGGCCAAGTTCACAGTCAATATGTAGCAGAACGAGGATTCAGATCTAGTCCGTCTAAGGCTAAGCTCATAGCTGTGTACTCTGTAGTCTCTAGTGACCACGAGGATAATGTATCTATCTTAATTCAATGTTTGGACTTCACGAGCCATGCATGAATAAGTATTTTTCTAGGTGCCTATTTATATAGTTCCTTTCAATCTTTTCTCACCTCTTTCTACTGCCTTTTTCTCTCTCACAATTAGAGGAGTGCCACTTGGAGATCATCTATCTTACAAAATTTCTACATGCAAATCATCATAAAAGAGCTGTTCAGGAATTAGTAAGTTTCTCCTGAGACACTCTGAAGCAAGAAGGAGCTTGCGTGAAGACAGGCTTAAGTCAATAAAAGGTGAGCTCTGGAACATTGAGTTGACTTCCTACGTGCTTGCTCTCCACATCAGACACATACTGTCTGACTCCTAACAATGGATGAGCTTTCAAAGTAAGCTATTGGGGGTTTACAACACACGGCGCATTTTTATATTCTAGTGTATGTGACATTTTCCACAGAGATGTGCCTATAATGCCCTCGAATTGGGTTTTATTTACTACGCATTGCACTTAACCAGGCACATCCTGTTAAAAACATCCTGTAGATAAATATCTCCCTCCTGGCAAATGTTACCAGTCTGTTTACTCAGAGGTTCAGCTACCATGTTGACAAGGAGATTACACTGGGTCATTCACCTTTTTACATTTCCCCAGAGGTGTTCCCAGTTAATTAGGGGAGAAACAGAAAGGATCGCAGGCTAAGGCTCTAACTTCTTGCATCTCATAACACATAGAAATCTTCCAGTGTTACTGTTGAGACTGAATGAGATAATGCATATAATACGCTGACACATATAACGCACAATATTAGTCAGGGTTTTCCAGAGAGAGAGAGGCAGAGAGAGAAAGCTGATGAAGAATTAGCGACACAATTATGATGATGAGACATCCCACAATATGCTGTCTGCAAGCTGGAGACCCAGGGAAGATGGTGTAATTCGGTCCAAGTCCGAACGCCTGAGAACCAGGAGAACCAGTGGTATAAGAACTTAGTCCAAGGGCAGGAGAAAGCCAGTGTGCCAGCCCGGGAGCCAGACAGAAGAGGTGAGTTCTCCTTTCCTCCACCTTTTGTTCTGTTCTGTTCCTCGACGATTGGTTGCTGCTCACCCACGCTGGAGAGGACAGTCTGCTTTACTGAGTCCACGGATTCAAATCCTGATGTCATCAGGAAACACCCTCACAGACACACTCAGAAATAATGTTTAATCTAATGTTTGGGCACTCTCAGTTCAGTGAAGTTGACACATAAAATTAACCATTACAGGGGTGCCTGGGTGGCTCAGGAAGTTGAGTGTCTGACTTTTGGTCTCAACTCAGTTCTTGATCTCTCGGTAGTGAATTTGAGCGCTGTGTTGGGCTCCGTGCTGGGCATGAAGCCTACCTAAAAAAAAAAATTCACTATTTCACGTCCACCCCTTGTCAACTTGGCACTCATATGCATCTTCTTAGTTCATTACACACATTTTCTTTCTCTATCCATTTTAATGTGTCTATCTTAGTGAAGAACTACTTAAGAAAAATGCTCACATACCACAAAATTTAAAAGACATAAAATGAGTATACGGCAAACATAAATTCCTCTCTTACCTCTCTCTACTCCAGCCAATAAATTCCCTTCTCTAGAGGCAACCGCTGCTACCAGTTTCATATTGTCTATGTGGTTTCGGGGGCTACTTCAAACATTTAAAAATATCTGGTTTTTAAAAAAATGGCATTTAGTCTTTTTTGGGGGGGTGGGGGGAGGATTTACCAGAGAAGAGGAGGCTCAAACAGAGGGTGTATTCCTTTTGTCTCGGGAGTTATGAATAGGGAAGGAAAGATGGGCACAGTCAGGAAGCCTGAGTTCTAGTCTTGTCTCTTTAATTTAGCTCTGGTTGGCTTTGGCCCGGTTATTGAAGCTCTCTGACTTAAAGTATACAACAAAAAGTTTAACTAAGTGATTATGTGTTTGGTGCTTCTTAACTGTACCATTTTATGATTCCTCATGTAACTCAACACATGTTAGTAATAGTGCCTGGGGTCTGCTCCAACAAGAAATTAACTTTAAGCAATTCAGATCAGTCATCATATTTTCTCTCTACCTAGTTGCTGAGGTTACAACCAAAAGGTTTTCACACTGGGAAAATCATGAGAACCTTGGAAAATGTGACCAGGTCTGATGAAATAGCGTTTCTTTTACTTTAGACGGGAGTGTTACCCTAAAGTCAGCTGTTCTTCTAAGACCCATACTTTTGGTGGAAATTAGGGTATTCTACATTGTGATATGTGTAAGAACTAGATGATTTAAGGCTATTGGACTGGTAACTGCTGGAATAATTCCTTCCTGGACTTATTAGGCAATCTATTAAAAAATCCTTAACCTGATGTAGAGGGAGAAAGGGAAGTTTGATTTGATTTAATTTAATTTAGAAGTGTTGGCAATGCTTCATACCATACCCAGTAATACACAGAGAGGGAAATACTCTTTTATGTTCTGGAGGTGATAAAATTAAATTTAACCACAGGCTTACCAAGAATGTTTCTCAGCTTCCCACGGAGTTTGATCAAAAAAGATATGTGACTTCCAGGTAAGATGGCAAAGTAGTGTATGTTTGTTTAGCTCCCCTACCTGAACTTTAAGTAGAAGAAAAAAAGAACAAAACAAAACAACTGGAGAAGAAATTGTTTCCATACTGAAATTATGGAACAACCACATTTTCATACAAACATCTTAAATAATGTCTGCCTTCTACAAAAGAATTAGGACCAAATTGAGGAAAGAACTTTGAGATATACAAATCCCTAATTCTGAGTCCAGAGCAAAGTGCCAGGAATGAGGAAGCTTGGAAAGAAAAGACTGGTAAGCCAGCTATGAAGGCAGGAGGGTTGTGGGTATGACTTGGCCATGAACAAGACAGAGAACCTCTGCTTGGAATCTGTTTCTTCACTGAAGAACAGGTGCCATTGCCACGCTTGCCACGATACAGTCTAACTCCCCTTTCCAGCCTAGTCCCCACGACATTTGTGGCCCTCCTCAATCTCCAGTCAGCCTGACCATTCATCATCAGTGTGGACAATGCACAATCTGTGTAGCTTCATCTTTCTCATGCTGACCCCGCTGCTGGTATGAATTTCTTCCAGTAATAAGTACCCATTGCAGTCCTACCCAAACTTCACAGTCTACTATAAGCAACTTCCTTTATAACCCTTTCTTGATCCACTGACATTTTGTAGGACCCAAAACACTTTGCCTCTTAAGTGCTTCATGCTTTATTCTTTTATGGTATGTCATGTTCTTCCTCGTAGCATAGTTTCTTTTGCTCATGATATGAATTTCTTAAGGTGAAAATCATGTGTTTTTGTATTGATTTATTCTTCGTATCTCCTAGCACAGTTTTTTTGCATAAAATAATCATTCTGTAATTGCTGGTGAATCTATATTTTCATTTTTAAAATTTGAGAATCTCATGAACAATAAAAGCCTTTAACTCCTGAAAGATATTTTTCTCTGGGCAGTGCAAATCTCGACATAATAAAGCATACCTTTCAAGGTCTTGGAATTCATCATTGTGAAGCAAATGAGTTCCTCAGTTCCCTTAGACTTCGCCTGACCTCTAATATGGTAAATACAATCCTTAACCTTGAAAGTCTTATTACAGCTCAAATAGCTTGAAAATTCTCTCTCCAATATTCAATTATCTTACATAAATTGCTTTGCCTTTTCTAAGTCAATTGCTTATATATTATTGTATCATTTGGGCAATATTGCAGGCACAATGATTTCTCGTTCAAATATGTTTTTACAGTGTTATTTTTTCCTTTATTATCTTCTTTAATGTATTCTTTTACACATACAAGAGTATCTATAACATATATGCAGTTTGAAAGCATAGTAATTAGAGGAACAGACATGAATCTGTCACAGGGAACATTAACATCTCATTCTTCCTCAATCTGATTCCTCTGTCTCTCTCACATGAACTGGATTTTGTATTTATCATTTCCCTGCTTTTTTCTCTTAAACATTTTATTTAGAAATAATTTCAAATTACATAAAAGCTGCAAGGATAGTACAAAGAATACCCATATACTTATATATACTTACACTTATGTATGTACTTACACACACAAGTACAGTGGTCCCACCTTATCCACTGCATTGGTTTTTGAAGTTTCAGTTGCCTTGACTCAATAGTGGTCCAGAAGCAGAGGACCCTCTTTGAATGTATAGTCAGAAGGACAGTAGTAGTCTCCCACTATGTCACAGTGCCTATATCATTCACCTCATTTCATCTTATCACACGGGCATTTTATCATAGCACATCATCACAAGAAGGTGAGTGCAGTACAATAAGGTATTTGGAGAAAGAGACCACATTCACATAACTTTTATTACAGTATAGTTATAATTACTCTATTTTATTATTAGCTATTATTGTTAATCTCTTACTGTGCCTAATTTATAAATTAAACTTTATCATTGTTATGTACTATTGGAAAAAAATATGATTTATATGGAGTTTGGTACTATCCACAGTTTCAGGCATCCACTGGGGGTCTTGGAATGTATCCCCATGGATAAGAGGGGACCATATATATAAGGGGGAAGGGAGGGAGAGAGAGAGAGAGAATATCTATTCTTTTCTCAGAATCTTTTGAGAGTAAGTTGCGCATATCATTGGTTTCCTTCACCTTTAAAGATTTCAGTGTGGTTTCTTTTTCTTTCCTTTAAAGAATGTATTTATTTATTTGAGAGACTGAGTGAGAAAGAGAGCACTAGCAAGGGGGAGGAGGGGCAGAGAGAGAGGGAGAAGCAGACTCCCCACTGAGCAGGGAGCCTGATGCAGGGCTTGATCCCAGGTCCCCTAGCTCATGACCTGAGTGGATTTGATTTGTGATTTTGATTTGTGATTCTTTATATATGTTATTAATAATATATAATGATAGTATAAAATAATATCTAATACAAATGCTTAGCTATTTTTACATAATTTCCCACTAGTTCAGTGATTTCCATGTGTATTTGCAATTTTGCACAATTAGCAAAATAAATGTGACTTAATGGAAGGAACACAGGGCCGAGAGTAAAAGAGCTACTGGCAATCACTCAGCTTTAAGAATTTCATCGAAGTCATCTGCTCTCTTGATTTTCAAGTTTCCTTTGTGGCATGAGGCATACCATTTAAACTTTTTGCCTCTTGGCTTCCTTCTTTTCTTTTTTTTCTCTTTTAGGTGGGGGTGTGAGATAGGAGAGTGGAAAGGCAGAGGGAAAGAGAGAGAGAGAATCTTAAGCAGACTCCGTGCCCAACACAGAACTAGACACAGGGCTCAATCTCACAATCCTGAGATCATGACCTGAGCCGAAATCAAGAGTCAGTCACTTAACTGACTGAATCACCCAGTTGTCCCCCTTGGCTTCCCTTTAAGAACTTTTTTCGTGGGGCACCTGGGTGGCACAGCGGTTAGTGTCTGCCTTCAGCTCAGGGCGTGATCCCGGCGTTATGGGATCGAGCCCCAGATCAGGCTCCTCCACTATGAGCCTGCTTCTTCCTCTCCCACTCCCCCTGCTTGTGTTCCCTCTCTCGCTGGCTGTCTCTCTCTCTGTCGAATAAATAAATAAAATCTTTAAAAAAAAAAAAAGAACTTTTTTCGTGAACCACAATCTTCTGGGAACTCTAGTGGCACTGTACGTACAACAATGCTCTGACTTAAGAATTCTTTCCCACAGATGACAGAATGAAGAAACAAGATCAGAGAGGTCTGTCTGCATTCCAGAAGTCACAGTCCAAGAGATGTCAGAGCAGCATCTGAACTCAGATCTGATTGCAAAACAATGTTGTTTCGACCTGCTTATCAGATCTGAACCAGGCATGTCATTTTAGTGCTGAAGCATTCCACCATCTTGTCCCACCACGACTGTTAATTCTGGCCCTGATTGTCTCCACTCACCCTCTCCCTCCTATCTTCAGTCTTCTCACCTTCCCTACACCTACAATGCTTCTTCCTGCCACACGATTTTCCTCACGGCTTTCCTTTCCTCACCCTTCTTATCCACGTCCACACCGCCACAGCTCGCCTGCCTTCATGGCCCATCTCCTCCCACCTCTTTTTCTGACTGTTCAGTGGTTTTTGGTTTTCCTGAATTCCTTGCACATCCACTACCTTTATCATCATTTTGGCTTTTTATTATATTTCCCCCTTAGACTTTACAAGGTCTCCATTTCTAAAAAAACTTCTCCATTGGGGCAACCTGGGTGGCTCAGTTGGTTAAGCAGCTGACTCCTGATTCTGGCTCAGGTCATGACCTTGGGTGGTGAGATGGTGCCCCAAGTCTGGCTCCGTGGTCAGCAGGCAGTCTGCTGGAGAAGTACACTCTCTCTCTTTAAAATAAATAAATAAATCTTGAACAAATAAATAAATACCTAAGTCTCCATTTTTCCCTATCTGTGAGTAACTTAATGGTACAAATTATATGATATGTCTTTTTACCATACTCCATCATTGTTTTTAGGCCGGGCACAAATAAAATAAAACCCTAATTCCTCCTGACTAAATTCCTTTTCAAAATTGATTTGCAAATTATTGGAAAAGTTAGAGACATGATACAAGCATATGTTAATATTATTTCCAAATTTTGGTTTTCATTTCTTTTTATCCAATAAGATTTTATGCAATAATTTGTCAGCTTTCAATTATCTTTCCAAAAGCACGGTCTTCATTGTTGACTAGAGACCAATGAGAGTCTACCTATGCCCATTCAGAGTAAGCTTCTCAGTAATAATGACGAGTACTGCCCATTCAGTAACCAAAATGTGCTAAACATTATAAATAATGTAATCTCATCAAACCCCAAAGAAATGGAAATTACTTCATCATTTTATACACACCATCTACAATCCCAAACAATTTATCAAGATAGCCACTACCTATAGTTACAGAAGCCAAATACCAAGGATATCAAGGATTTGTCCAAGTCTACTTCAATAAAGGCAGAAGTTATTATTGCAAACCATTACAGTCTGATTTCAAAACTGATGCCATACTTCCTTTATCTTGTTACCATGCAATTTAAAAACTATAGACAAGGAACTTTAAACTTTAGACAAGGAAGCATAGTCAATAAGTACTTTTTTCCGTATATAGTATACAGGAAGTCAGTAGCTGAGGTCAAATAATTTGCTTCTTTTGCTTACTTTTTGTAATATTTCTATTAAAGTTTTGTTTTTGTTTTAAAGATTTTATTTACTTGACACAGTGAGAGACAGAGAGAACAAGCAGGGGGAGCGGCAGGCCGAGGGAGAGGGAGAAGTAGGCTCCCCACAGAGCAGGGAGCCCGGTGTTGGGCTCAATCCCAGGACCCTGGCATCATGACCTGAGCCGCAGGCAGACACTTAACCGACTGAGCCACCCACGCACCCATCTGTTAAAGTTTTTGATGATGTTTTAAGTTAGGAGAAGTGACATAGGAAGGAAGACATTTAAAAAAAAAAGTGTTCATTCTTTTTTTTTTTTCCCCATGTTCATCCTTCATCAAACACTACTGGCATGCCCAAATTATTTTATTGCTAAGTATGATTATTTCATCTAACACAATAGAAAAATCTTGGCCTTTTTCTTATATTAGATCCTAATGCCAAATTCCTAAAATATGGATCACAGAATGGTTATTTCAAACTACACATTCATATTAGTCAATGTAGCCTATTTTGTAGGGTCCAAAGTATTGGTTAAACACACAGATGGAGGCTGAAGTAAATGGATAACAGTTGAGAAAATACGTTTTAATTTCAGTAAAAGGAACCTGAACTAACAAAATACAGATAGATTTAATTATTTTTAGAGAACTTCCTAGAAATAACTCATCCTGGGCAATGCTTGTGAGATAGTTCACTGATTAAATTAACAAGCCAGGAAGCCACAGATCCTGGAAACTAGAGAAGATAAAATATAATCTTGGAAACTCTAACCTGTTCACAAGATAGTGTTGTAGTGACAGAAATGTTAATAACTGATAAAGAATATTAAAAGGCAGTGTGGGAGTGGAAATTGATGTGTGACGAAGGAGAGGTGCTGTGATTCTAGACAGCTGGTCCAAGTTGTTCAGATATAACTATCTCTAAAATACAGAAAATCAATTTATGAGAGTACTAAGCTTGGCAGATGTGCCTTAGGAATATTTCACCTTGCAGGGTATAAAAATAAGCTCAATAAGCAACACTTCTCTATAAAATTTACCTCACAGAATCATCAGAAAGGATTAGCCTGTTAAGATAATTGACTCCAATTATTAGGCCAGAATAATATTAGCATCTCCTCCATTCACAATAAATAAATTGAAGTTCAGTTTATAAATCATAGTAATGTGATTCAGAATCTTGGAGTGAGTGCTTAAAATTGAGTTTTAGAAAATGAAAACATAGAGACCAGAGCCTGATCCATGGTGGTCTTACCTGAAGCAGTCCCTACTATCACCCTCACACCAGAGGGTAGGCCCTAGTTAAAGAACTGAGTAATGAAGAGTGGGTTTTGATTATGTTTATCATGTCTGGGACCTGGAAAATGGTGTGTCTCTAAAGGAAAAAAAATCATAGGTATTGTTAAATCTCTTCCCTTTATGAGGAGAATGGAAAACAGAGCCCTAAAATTGTATAATTTTATGCCTGAAGGAAAAGAAGCAATGATGCTATGTTGATTTTGATTAAATGTTGTCTAACAGCATCTGCTATAATTGGTTTAAATCAGATTATACAGGGTGAATATATATGTGTGTGTGTGTATTGTGTGTGTGTGTGTGTATATATACATATACACATACATAAAATATTATTTGAATTTTGATTAATGGATATTAAAACACAGACACTTTTGTTCAGACTGCCACAGGACTCACTACAGAAAATTCTAAATTGTATGTCCCCTAAAAGAGTCTTCACTGACAAAGGAATATTTTAATGATGCATATTCTTAATCTTCTTTCATGGTTGTATTTCTTAAGTTACTCACATATGTCATGTTTTCTACACAGCTTCGTGGAAACCCAGCTACATATAGCCAACGGACTTTTGAGTTTCAATTGTTTTGAAGTGTACTTGACTTATAACATTGGCACTAAGACCTGCTGGTTTCATAATGACGATATTATATTTGGGTGTAAACTAGCATCGAAGGTAATGTTGACCTCAGCCAAAAATAGATGAAGGTGTAGGAGAATTTGCTTGCTAGTTGTAATGGTTTTGAATACAGCTGAATTGCCTTTGCCCATCAAAAACAAAGCAAAGCAAAGCAAAACAAAACATTTGATTAGGGAGTCTCCTCTTTACGGGACTTTTTGGGAAATTATAAATGCCTTGGGCTTCCCTTTATTCATATTTAAGCTTGCTGCCTCTTTTTGTTCCTTGTTTTACTCTGATCACTGATCTTATAACCTTTGTGAAATGAGCTATTCTGGTTTGATATCTACATCAATCAACCTCAGTTGAGAAACCATCTAGAGTAGGAGAAATCCATACAGTGTAATTCAGTTTCATGTGGTTCTTAGCTTAGGAATCCCCAGAAATTCAGGTTTATGCTAGAGTATGATAGATTCAAAACTTCTAAAGTAGACTCTGGAATACACTTAGCCTCAAGGAAAATACTAGAATAGAGCTAGGTTTTACACTAAGTCAAACCCAGAAACAGATGTCTTGACTCTATTCAAAACGAATGGGATCCTCTTGATTTGTTTTCAAAAGTATGTGGAAAGAAGACAAGACCATAATTATGGCAGCTGTTACAGCTCCTTAAAACTGTGCCATTTGTGTTTAAAATCAGATGGGCATTTGCTGTTTTATCAGAGGCAGTATCAGTCTACTAACCACAGGACATATTAATATTTTGAATGAAAACTTAATTTGAAGAACTATGTTCCTAACTATAACCATCCAATTAAATCCATGTAAACAAGAGCTAAATGGGATCAAATCTTTTAAGAACATATTCCTCTTAAGAACCTTTAAGCTTTCCCTTGGAATTTCCTCATCACAGTAAAGATGTGGTCTGCCGGAAAAAATCTTGACTGTAGGGGTAATAGACTTGTATAATAACACAGTCTTTTCTAATCATAATTTTTTTTAAGCCAACAAATGACATTGTTGTATTTATTCATTTTCTGTGTGGGGTAAGTAGAAACCAGAGAGATTAAGTGACTTGTCCAAGATTACAAAGTTTCTTGTGACAAAATCAGGATTTCACGTAAATTCTGACTCTACCTATTGCAACAAGCTGCCTCTTTGCATACTCGTAAATTGATTACAATGGAAACTGAGGATGGTAATGCTTCCAGTGATCTTAATCCTCCAATCTAAAAGCTACAATACCTAAGTCTCAGCATTAGTTCCTGATGAATGAATGAAAGATATGAGAAGATAGAACAAAAGGATATGAGTAATTTTACTTGCTGGACTCTGGAGACTGCTCTTGTTTCTCTGTAGAGAATATTTTTCTAAAAGTGACTTGAGTACTCATGTCTGTCAAATAAGGAAGAATGTCTGCTATCTGCATACTTCTGGATGAATACTGGCAAATACTTACTCAGTTGTTCTCAATCTCACGATTCTTTATTAATCTCTAAAAACCCCTGTCATTACAAAATATCATGTTTGTAATATGCTACAATTTCCAAGATGACAACTTTTTATATGTTAGCTATATTTTTGTCGGATGCTTATTCATCACCTTAATATTATAAGTAAAAATTTCTCCAAATCATAATCTAAAATGGATCTCACCTACTCCCTGCCTACTGGGCATTGATTCATGTGCACTTTAGTTTCATATAATTCTCCTTTCTTTTTTCAGAACTTACCTTATCAACTAGTACTAAAGTTCTTTATTAAGGTACTTATGTGTAATTTGTTGCTTAACAGATATTTGTCATGATCCAGTTAAAATCAGGGCAGTGCACCTGACCGTTTTAGAAGCATAAAGATGAATATGAAGCTATGGCTCCTACCTAGTTCAGAGGGTACCTGCTCTTACAATAGATATGTGGTTAAATAAATATATCACGGAACTTTGATTTGTCAAAGTCAATGTCTTCCAAACAAATGATACATGCATAAAATAGCATGTATCACAAGCAGTTAGAGGAGGTAGATCGTGTACAAAGGTAGTTAGAATTCATGAATTTGATAAGCAGTGCTCATACAGCATAAACTAAGTAACATGATGGCACAGAACAGTGGCAAATTAATTTCTTCATTAGGGACGTAAATGGGAATGTCTGGATGGGTAACCAAGTTCTGAGGGAAATTGGGTGTCTTATTTAAAGAGCTGTTGAGGTAAAGTTTTCAATATAAAGACCAGGTGGAATTGTCTTGGAAATATTTGAATTATGTTATGAAACCTAAGTTAGAAGTAGGAGTTGAAGTTAAAATTTCAGAGTGTTGTTGTACAAACAAAAATGAATGTGATATTAGATGTGGTTTCCATTGTAGATACTTGAAGAACCAAAGGTGTTATTTTACAATTCTAACATTACAATTCTAACATTTACAATTCTAAAAATGTAATTATTTTAGGTTTGAAGACAATTTTCCCATCATTTTTAAATTATGTTATTCTATTCTTCATTCAGAAGAGATGCTCTAAACAGCTAAGGGCTTAATGGTCCATTTTTGGCTTAGCAATCCAGAGTTATCTTGGTGTCTTGCTAGTACATGTAATTGTCTGTAAAACAGTAACACCCCAGGAAAATTGGCGAAGTGATTGTGCTGAGTATTCTGCTTTCTGACAGTGGTATAGTGGGGAATTTAAAGGACAAACATTGAAGCGAAAGCCAAGTCCAAATCTGGGTTTCTGCAACTTGTGTTTTTAGAGTCTTGGACAGGTTATGTAACTTTCTCTGAGCCTCAGCTTCTCATCAGTAACACATGGATAATATCAACCTCAAATTTGGTGTGAAGATTAAATTAAATTGATATTGTAGTGAGTAACCAGTACTATGACCCTCACTCTTACTATTAATATTACTTAAGGAAAATTTGCCCATTTGGAATTGTTAGAATATCAAAATGGTGTTACTTGAGCCTTGTAAGGTGATCAGCAAATATTGGCCAGTAACTATATTTTGATGGGTGCGCATTAGAAAAATGGAGAACTCCAAATAGACAAAACTCCTAAATTTCACGGAAAATATATGGATACAGTTTAGAGAACTTATGGTTAAATTCCTTAAAGCTCTTAATTTGTTAAGTTGGTTTCTACTAAGCAAAAAATACAAGTATTATACACGCTTTTTGTTACCCCTAATTTGATTCAAAGCCAGGTAATTTGTGAAGATGTAGCATCTCCTTTTATAATTTAAGCTCCTAACAATTAGATTTCTTCTCAATGTATGATTATGACTATATGAGACATGCATGCACACACATGTCCCACACCAAGTCTGAGGTCAAAATTAGGACAGGTAAAGTTGCAATAACAAATAGACTCTTAGAACTCATTGGTTTAAGAAACAAGAAGATAATTTCTTTCTTCTAGAATAGTACAAAGCAGGTATCAAACGTCGGCAGGGTAGCTTTCCTTTATGCAGTTATTCATTGACCAGGTCGACAACTTCTCTGCCATTTTTGATATATTGCATCCAAGGTCATGATCGTTGCCATCCTAATCAGTCAAAAGGGGAAAGGAACATGGAGGAACATATGTTGGAGACATTATGAGTCATCTCTGAATGTGGCACAGGTGACCTTCAGTTATATTGCATGGGGTAGAACTCCACTCACATACCCAAACCTGACTACGGGAAGATGGAGCCTTGCTCTGTCCCAAGAAAAAGGATGATGGATTTTAATGAACCACTAGCAACCTTTGCCACATTTTTCAATGTCAGAACAAATGTGTTTAGTCAAATAGCGTCTGTATTCACTAGTTACTTCTGGGAGATTTGTCAGAGGCATACAATTTGTTCTGCTTCAGTTTCTTGGACATGTCACCTCCTAGTTAAAAAAAGAGACACTATATCCATCTTGAAACTTGATGTAAGACCATTGGTAAATGGTAACAAGAGTAAGGACAAAAAGGCACACACGTCTATTAGTTTGAAAATTGGCCCCTAAGTGAAACCATTAATCCATGGCAATTTCATGTTCTGCTGGATCACCATGGTAATAGAAATGAATCAGCTTTTCATGGGACAAAATATGTACTTCAAAAATGTGATTCATATTGAGAATAATTTTCTTTAGTTTTCGTATTCATTTTTATAAAATGAATGCTCTCCTGATTTTAACCCCTTTTCTACAGTGTTGGTACTGTGTCTTTAGTAAATGGTGTTGCAATTATATCCAATAGATAGTGGATCAGCTCATTCCACTATTTATACTTGTGTTTGCTGAAAATCCATACAAAAGCTCCCCCGCCCCTTTTTAACCTGGATAAATTCAGATGTAGAAGCAAAAAAACTGATACATAAGAGAAAAACGTGAATTAATTTAGACCAAAATTTTCTAACAAATTCAGTGACTGTGGGGTTTGGACCTTGAATGTCACAAAAAATAACCTGACTTCTCTATTTTTAAGTGAAGTTTCAGATAAAAGTACTGACATTTTGTCAATTTGCTTTCTTGCTACTTTCTAAACTCCATCTGGGACTACACTTTGTTCTAAATCCGTTTTGCATGGTTAGTATGGATTAACCTGATATCCTTGACATTTAGTGATAAAATGTCTACAGAACATAGAGGGAGGCAGGTAGCAATCACTCACTCAAGGTAACTCTACAGTGACATCACAATCTTTCTTTTTTTAAAGTAACAGTACAAAAGCATATTGCCAGTCCTTTAGCAACACATTTCAGCTTACTGAATTAATTACTTATACTTTTGTAAAATTTACTTTTGGACAGAAAGCAAATACTTTTATACAATTAATTACTTATGCTTTTCTCAGTGTTAAAATTTCTGTGAGAGTAAAGACACCAAGACTACAATACTATCTATTTTAGATATGCAGTCAGTTTATTTAATTTTCTAATTTCTGTACCTTGAACTATGGATAAAGAGCCGATTTTGAGGTGTGTGTGTGTGTGTGTGTGTGTACACATATAAAGTCTAGAATTGGAGTATACAGGGCAGGAGTACAGAGTTTTATGGTTGAAATAGATGCAGTGTTCTACAGGCCAAAATAAAAAAAAAAAATGGAATCATTGCGGCACTATTCATAACAGCCAAGCTGTGGAAACCACCATGAATGTCCACTGACAGATGAATGGATAAAGGAAATGTGGTAGATACACACAATGGAATATCATTTAGCCTTTAAAAAGGAGGAAATTCTACACTATGTAAAACATGAATAAACCCTACGGACATTATGCTAAGTTCAAGAAGCCAGGCACAGAAGGACAAATATTAAGTGATTCCAGTTATTTAAGGTGTCAAACTCATAGAAACAAAGGATAGTATGGTGGTTGCCAAGGGCTGGGGAGAGGGAGAAATGGGGAGTTTCTAATAAACATGTATAAAATTGCAGTTATGCAAAATAAGTTCTAGAGATCTGAAGTACAGCACTATACTTAGAGCTAACATACTGTATGGTACACTTAAAAATCCATTAAGAGCATAGATCTCACATTAACTGTTCTTATCAAAGTACAAATTTGAATTTGAATCTGAGTACTATGGGACTGGAGGGTTTTAACCAAAGAGTGACATGATCTGATTGAGATTTTTAGAAGGTCCCTGTGGCTGCAGTATACAGTGTACTTCAGAGGGCAAAAGGGAGCAGGTTGATCAGTTAGGATACACTTACAGAACTCCTAATGAGACCTAATGGAGATGCCAGGGACTTGGGTCTTATCAATGGAGACACTAGGAAGCAGATGGATACGTGTGTTTCCTGAAAGATGACCAGAGATATTCAGGCAAATGGTAGTAAAGTAAAGCAGCATCTCTTCCTACCAGGAATAGAATATTTTACTATTTTTTTACTTGAAGTATAATTGACATCCAACATAATATTAGTTTTGGGTGTACAACATAATGATTTGATATTTGTATATATTGTGAAATGATCACTGCAGCAAGTCTAGTTAACATCCATCATCACACATAGTTATAGGCTTTTTTTTTTCTTGTGATGAGAATTTTATCACAGCAACTTTCAAATATGCAATACGGTATTATTAATTGTAGTTGTCATGCTGTACATCACATCTCCTAGACTGATTTATTTTATAACTGAAAGTTGGTATCTTTGACTCCCTTCACCCATTTCACCCATTCACTTTCCCCCAGCAATCACCAATCTGTTCCCTATATCTACGAGGTTATTTTTTCTTTTTTAGATTCCACATGTAAGTGAGATCGTACAGTATTTGTCTTTCTTAGCCTAACTTCTTTTGCTTAGCATAATGTCCTCAAGGTCCATCCAAATCATTGTAAATGGCAAGATTTCATTCTTTTTTATGGCTGAATAGTATTCTATTGTACATATATACAACACATATTCTTAATCCATTTATCTACCTATGGACACTTAGATTATTTCCAGATCTTGGCTACTGTTAATGCTTCAGTGAACATGGGGGTGATAAATCTTTTTGAGTTAGTGTTTTTGTTTTCTTCAGATAAATACCCAGAAATGGAATTACTGGATCATATGGCAGTGCTATTTTTAATTTTTGAGGAACCTCCACCCTGGTTTCCATCCTGGCTGCACCAATTTACATTCCCACCAGCAGTGTACAAGGGTTCCCTTTTCTCCACATCCTCTCCAACACTTGTTATTTCCTGTCTTTTTGATAATAGCCAAGGAATTGATCGTTTTAACTTCATATTTTAATCAAGAAACAATTTTCTTTTTAAGTGTTCAGTGATTTCTCAAGTGCTAGAGGATATAAGCATGTCCATTTTGATTCCTGCCAAGAAGCACGGTCCTAAGTAATTAAAATGGCATTCCAAGCATCTAAAAACAAACCCAATGGCATAATGTGACAGAGGCTATTATTCTTCAGCTATATCCAGTTCTCTCCTTGAACACATGGGAGAAAACCATTTCCTAGTCACTTCAGTCACTCAGACCGTTGACTAATTCTAGCCAATGAAATCTGAGAGAAACGAAAGTGAGTTACTTTCAAGCTGAGCATGCAATTGCAGTCTTCAACCTTTACCCTCTCTCTTTTTCTGCAGAAGAGCCTTGGATGGCATGTCTTAAGATACCAGAGTTATCACAAGATGGAAAGATCCTGGATCCCCCAAAGTCTTTGTGCATGACTGAAAAAGAAACAGTATTGTTTCAAGCTACTGTAGCGTAACCAAACATTAATTATATTGACTAATACGTATAGTCAGAAAAAAACAAACATAAAGGTAATACGACATATTGACTTTTCAGGGTAAAACGGTGCCCTAGAATCTTTTCAACCATATTTGTTTTCTGCCTCCTCTGAAATAGGACCTTCCTATACATAAAGACCTATGCTCACAACAAACCTTGAGTTGGGTATTACTAACCTCATTTCTTTATAGATGGGAACACTGTGACTTAGAGAGGTGCCGACTGACTCGTGTTTACACAGAGGCCAGAATCCAGCTTTCAAACTAAGCCCACTATCTTCACTTAGTCCACTTAGCTTGTTCTGAGAAAAAGAATTGAAGATTCTATCTACCTTTTATTACTTTTATGATTTTTCAGACAGGTAATTTGGTATCCAATTTCACATGAGAGACTATGAATTAATGTGTTGCTAGTTTTGATAATCCTTTATCTAAGAATTCAGATCACCTTTTGCAGGAGTATTTTCATTTAATAGCTTATTTTATCTGCCAATATTTTTCCAGGCTTAAGAATTTTCATCATTTTTCATACAGTAGTTATTAAGCTGGGTTGGTTTTTTGCTTTTCTTTCTTTCTTTCTTTCTTTCTTTCTTTCTTTCTTTCTTTCTTTCTTTCTTTCTTTTTTTTTTTTTGCCTACCACATGTTCATTTCACGCCCTTTCAATATTTTGTGAAATCTATCTCCCTAAGTTGCATCATTCGGCTTCTTCCAGCATAACAGTACACAGCATTAAACTACAGGATTTTTCCTTCATGGTTTTTCAGCACTTGCTATACATCTCATGAAGCAGATGTGGCCTTTAAAGGAATATGGCCTTTAAATATGGCCTTTAAAGAAAACCAGCTTCAATGAGGTAGAATTGACATACAACAAGCTGTACATTTAAGTGCACCATTTGATAACTTTGACACACATATATACCCATGAAACCATCATCATATTGGATAAAAAACAATGTATGGGTGGGGAAAGGAAAATGAAGAAATGTTGGCTAAAGGGTACAAGGCTTCAGCTATGCAAGATGAATAAGTTTTGGAGATCTAACATAAGGAATGTGACTATAGTTAGCAATACATTTGAGATCTGTATACTTGAGATTTGCCAAGAGGGTATATCTTAAGTATTCTTACCACACACACACACACACACACACACACACACACAAATTGAAAGAAAAAGGTACTATGTGAAGTGATGGATATGCCAATTATTTTGATTGTGGTGATTATTTCATAATGTACATGTTTATCAAAACATCAAGTTGTACACCTTAAATATATACAATTTTTATTTGTCAATTATATCTCAATAAAGATGGAAAACAAACAAGCAAAAAACCAAATATCTCTGAAAAAACTTCCCGTGTCCCTTTGTAATTCCACTACCCTAGCTGCTTCTCAATAGTCAACCAAAACCAAATCTGTTTTCTATGACTATAAATTCATTTTAGTTTTCTAAAGTTTTATATAAACGGAATCACACACTATATATGTATGTATGTAGACTTCCTTCTTTCATTTAGCATAATTAATTTAATATTACTTCATGTTATTATGTATATTGATAACTAATTGCTTTAAATGCTGAGTAGTAGTCCATTTTATGGATATACCATAATTTGCTTAACCATTTATATGGTCATTGATATTCGGGTTATTTCAAGGTTTTGGCTGTAAGAAATGAAAATGCTATGAATACACATGTAAGTGTTTATACAGACATATTTTCCCTTTGCCTTAAATAGGTACATAGAGTGAAATGGTTAGATTACATGCTAGGTGTATGTTTAACCTTTTAAGAAGCTGACAAACTGTTTTCCAAAGTGTTTGTAGTATTTTACATTTCCATCCGGAAGATATGCAAGTCTAGTTCCTCCAAATCCTCACCAACACTTGGTATGGTCACTCATTCTGAGTTTAACCATTTTAGTAAATGTGCAGTGATACATGTCATGAGAGTTTTATTTCCCCAGTGCTAATGATGTCTAACATTTTTATGTGCTTATTTGCCCTCCGTATATCTCTCATGAAATGCCTGTTCAGATCTTCTGCCCATTTTTTAGTTGTGTCCTTTGTTTTCTTATTATTGAGTTTCAGAGTTTTTGTGCACAATCTAGATACATATACTCAGATATACACTTAGCGAAAAATTATTTTCCAGTCTGGGCTTGTTATTTCATTTTCTACAGTATCTTTTGAAGAGAAGAAATTTTAAAATTTAATGAAGCCCTATTTATTAATTTGCTTTTTATGCATTGCACTTTTTTGGTGTTGTACCTAAGAAATATTTACCTAACTTGTGATCACAGATATTTTCTTCTAAAAGTTTTAGAACTTTAGATTTTAAATTTAGGTCTACAATCCATTTTCAATTATAAATATGGCATTTTCAATGTTTAAAATTATTAGCCATTCAAAGGCATGATATTTGGAAAATTTCACAGACATGATGAGACCTGTCTTAGGTCAGGTGTTCCAGGAAACAGACGACAATTCATATGTAGCAGATTTATTGGGGAGTGCTCTCAGAAACAACACCACAGAGGGTGGGACCGAGGCCAAAGAAATTAAACTGCAGTGCAGTGTCCATAAGGTCTTAATAAATCCCATAGGAAGTAATGATCCTTTAGATTTGTCTCTAGTTGAGGAAAGGGGGTGGGGATTTTGCACACTACATTACCTGACATTGAATGAGGGCTATCCTTGGGAAAGGGCATAAGCTTGGGTAAGGCAAGGGTAATTTCTGAGGAGGGACTCGGCTGTGAGCCCTCAGCAGTTAATATCCCCAGGGGCTGGGGACTGAGTGCCTTGGACCTGAGGAGGGGATATCTGGGGAGAAGGTGTATCAAAAAGTCTACTACAATGTCAAATTCTTCTGTCCTCAATATGACAGTGCATAAAATGAACCAAATAGCTTTAGTAAGTTGCTTAGAGTTACTCTTGCTTGTGATAGAGATGAAGGCAGAGCTTATTTTTGAAAAGTTTGTTAAGAGGAAACTTATTATAAATTGAGAGAGGCTTTCGCATTAGTATAATGAAAATCCATCAAGGTAAGTTTTTAAAATTACTCTTCACTCCTAAGACAGTGATTTATGCTTGACAGAACCAATTTATTTAATTTTTAAGTGAAAATCTGTGCTACTGAAAATTATTAAGCTGTGTATCTTAGTGGGAAAATATGTATTCATAGCCTTTTAAGAGAATCTTTATTCAAGCCAAAGTGAGTTTGATTAAGGTTACAGAGAGACTCTCAGGTTGACAATGATGGTTTCTAGAAGGAAGAAATCAGTGAGATAGACAAATTTAAAGAATGGCTAAATTAATCCAGCTAATTAAGGGTAGGATGGGGAAACAAATCCCTGTTGGTGAATATATTCAAAGCTGATGGTTGAACCTTGGAGACCCAATAAGCTACTTCCTGAGAGCAGATTTCAAAACTGGAAATAATACTCGTGTCTTTATCTAAGCTGAGCAAATGTTTGTATTAAATCGACTGTTAATAATTTGGCTATAAGAAATAGTCCTTATTTTCTGGGTTTAAAAATGATTTAAAAGTTAAATTTCCCCTACATAATTACTATTTGTGTTAAAACCTCAGAGACTAATTCTCAAAATTTTAAGTAGAATTAACTTGTGGTACTTTTAAAAAACACATATTTTTTTTATTCTTCCTCTATCCCCAATCCCCCAGCTTGTGGAGTGGGACCCAAGAATATACATTTTTAAAATAACTATTTCTTGAAGTTTCTGAGAAAGGCATTGTAAGTGAAGAAATACTGTCAAAAGACTATTGTTCTCAGAATTACAAGCTAATCATTAACTACAAATAACCATCATCTGCTTAGAGTTGAAATTAATAAAGCTTAGAGCTTAGGTAAAACACTTAACTTGAATCTTAAAAGTGTGCTTTAGAGTTACTTCAACTGCCAATCACAATAATTACCAAATCCAGTGTTTTGGTTGTGACAACATAAAATTAACATTTTTTAAAAGAGAAATTCTTTCCTTGAAAAAATAATCCTCTCTCTCTCTCTCTCTCTCTCCATATATATGTATCTGTACATATACATTACCACCCCCTCCCAACCCAGGTCTATTGTTCCTTCAGCCTCATTCTAGACTGTGCCAGAAGTTGGAGGAAATTTCACAGTGAGAACCTTATTTTCAGAGCATTAAAAGTGATCTATTTTTCCCTTCTCAAGACTGATTCTTCAGCTCCCTGCTGATGGTAAGACTGAGATCTTCTAAACTCCAGGTTACTGGCCAGATTAGTAAGAAGAAAACTGGAAAACTGACAAGAAAGGTTTCTACCAACGGAATCAAATTTGAATGGCTGTGAGAAAATGTGCTTTGATTCTATAAAACTCTCCTCTGTTCTCAGCTAGCAGCATTACGACTCACTGTGTAAAGTTGAGAGCAATCAAGTGTGCTACAAAATCTCACTCTTGAGCCCTAGCAAGGCCATTTCTCATACTTAAAGTTGTTTTCATAATACCTCATACATGTTTTATGGAGGGGGGAGTGTATAAAAAGCAAATTTAACATTTGATAAAAATGCATTAGCATTGTTTGAAGCGTCACTTTGTTTTTGTTTTTTGTGTTTTTTGAAGCTTTACTCTGTTAGAAAATGATGATGTTTGCATACTTTAGTATTTAGCAAGTGGCACAGAATGCCCTATCAGACTCATTAGTAAAAATTATATAAGGATGAAAATAATACAAGTGGCCAGATACACAGAGAGAGCAAATGAAATTATACAAATGGAATTCCAATAAAAGGAAATATCAGAGAGCTTACTCAAGATGTGAACACTCCAGAGCAGTATTTATAACTGAAGTAGAATAATATCATATAACAATGTCAAGTTAAAAATGAGTCATTCTTTCTTTATATAATGTGATATGAAGGAGGATTACTTTACTATATGGAATGGAAAACAGGCTTCTTTTCCTTTCAAAGGCTGAAACCCATAAAATTAGTTAACCAAGGGTCCAGCTGAATGTAAAAGAAATTGTTGCTAATGTTAAGTTTTAATTTTTTTCTTTTTTTAAAAGATTTATTTATTTTATTTTAGAGAGAGAGTGTGAACAGGAGGAGGGGCAAGGAGAAAGGGAGAGGGAGAAAGAAGCAGGCTCCCCACTGAGTAGGGAGCCCAAAGATGGGGCTCGATACCACAACTCTGAGATCATGACCTGAGCTAAAATCAAGAGTTGGCCGGCACTTAACTGACTCAGCCACCCAGGCACCCCTTGATTAAGTTTTTTAAAGAGAAATATCAAATATCAAAACTGTTGATTTAGAAATATAGAACATAAATGTTTATCAGTGATGTAATAAAAATATACTTAAAAATTTCCCAAGATGTACATGATATTAAATAGACTACCTTATTTAATTTGTTTCATGCACAGTTGAAGATAATCAGAGATGACCCATATATTATATGGAAAGGAGTGGTTCAGGCCAAGTTGCAAAAGAGTAGCTATAGAAAAATCTGGTGTTTAGACAAGGACAAGTATGTATGTATAATGTCTACAATGGGAACTACATTATGGCATTATAGGAAGTTGTCCACAATAACACTGTTAAGGTATATTAAAGAAAAAATATAGCAAACTAGAAAAACTATGTTTGACCAAATAAAAGCATTTCTATTTCAGAATTACTTCTATATAGCACAATAATATTATATATGTGTGTGTGTAAAGTATTTACTTTGCAAATGAATTTTTAAAATTAGATTGCAAACATTAAGATGTCCATCTATGCACAATTTTCATAATTAAGTCCTAACGGTTAACAACTCATGTAATGTCATTAGCTGCAATCAACCTTAAAATAGTGATTTTTGTGCTTCTTTTGTTTATCATGTGGTGAATAAGAAAGAGCAAAAAAAGAAGGGGATAAAGAGTTGAGAATTGATGGGAAAGCAGGACAGAAAGATGTCCTACTTCCTTTGACAGTTGGAATGAGTAAGGCATAAAACACAATGGCTCCCATTGTAACAATGGAAGACATCAGACAAGGACAAAAATCATAGTTAAAAAAAAATCTATGAGAGAATTTAGCTTCTGGAAATATGGAGTAGCAGTGACTGGATTTACCTTCCCATCTGAAATGACTAAAAAAAATCATACAAATTATATGAAATGATGATATTCATGATCAGGGACATCAGTCAAAGGAGGATAGTGTCCCAGAGAGACAGAAACAAATGAGACGAGTCCAATACTTGTGCCAGCTTGCTGTCTTGAGAGAGTATCTGGGCTGAGTCCCAGTGAAAGTGAAGCCAGGTGGAATATGTAAGACTCCCTGAGTTGAGAAGACAGAGTTGGGAATTCATGGACCCCAAGGAGGCTAGAGTTTGTAGGACAGAGTATGGGGGAGGAGACAACTGCACAGGGAGTGAAGTATAGCACTGTGCAGATTCCCCTCTCCTTGACTATTCAGCACAGTACTGATCACTGCCTGTATACGAGGAAATCAGCCATGACTGGGGAAAAGGACATCAGAAGACTGGAGGATGTTCAACACTCAGCATTCACATAGAGGTGGAAATGGCATCACCAGTCAGTTTAGTATCCTTCTAATTCATGGAACAGTGAGTAGATTATTCAGGAAGGTCTTGCCTCAATAGTGGGGAATAATTATCCCTCGATTAAATACTGCTCTGGGTCTCCCTAGTAGATAATAAAAGCAAGACCAAAACATGAAGAAAACTTCATCAGGACCCATTGTAAGTTACCCAAACATGGTGTAAAGAGAAAATGTTAAAGGCAGCCAGAGAAAAACAACATGCTACCTACAGAGAAACAAAGACAGGGATGAAAGCAGATTTGTCATCAGAAATTATGCCAGCAAGAAGACAATGGAGCAGCATTCTAAAGAACTAAAAGAAAAAAAATCCTGTCAATTTAGAATATTACACTCAAATATCTTTCAAAAATGAAAGTACAATAAAGATCTTTTCAGACATACAAAAATTAAAACAATCACCAGCAATAAGAAATGTTAAAGAAAATCTTTCAGGCAGAAAGAAAATGATATTAAGTGGAAATATGGATTTCCTGAAATGAATAAAGAACATAAAAAATGGTAACTTATAGAGATTTATCCTAAAAAAGCAATCAGAAATATTCAAACAGATTCACATATAAGGAGCACCACCATGGCATCATATTTTGAATATTAAAAAAAGGAAGAAACAATAAAATAACCTAAATGTCCAATGATAGATTAATCAGATAAATTAGGGAACTGTCATACAAAGTAATGTGTATGGCCATTAAAGATTTTGGGGGAAGTTTATTTCATGTTACAGAAAAATGTTCAGATTTATAAATGAAAAAGTTCATAAAGTAATTCTGCAGTACAATTCAAGTTCTTTTAAATTACAAATGTAAATTTATATACACTCAGAAAAAATTCTTATTCGTGATTTGTTTTACTGCATTTCAGTTATCTCAATCTATTTTTATATAATAAATTGGGGTTTAAATAATTAAATCATTAAAAAATATATTTTTTAAGTTAAAAATTGAGCTACTCTATGATTCAGCAATTGCACTACTGGGTATTTACCCCAGAGATACAGAGTCCAAGAAGTTTAGCTAACCCCATTCTTCTTGTCATATATCAAGCGCCCCCTGCCGTTCTAGTTTGCTATTACTCTGTCCCAGAGCACAACCCCCTGTGTGGTCCTGACTGGTAGTCTTTTTTCATTTCGAGGTGTAACAAAACATTCTGCCTTTTATCTATCCGAGTGTCATTGCGTCGTGTCACACCATCAGAAGAAACTTTAAATTTTATAAAACAGAAATATTACAATTACAGGGAATACAGTGCATGCCTTTTCTAGATCCCCCTTTTACCTTTGTTCACTTTGCTTAGTACCTAAGACACTGACTGATATGGATAGCATCAAGGGAATCTCTTGCCTTCTGGCTTCTAGTTGAATTCAGCCAATGGCACACACTGCAAAAGACTAGATTTGAAGCAATTAAAGTCTGTTCCTTGAGGCTCTTTCCCTGTAGGGCTGCTGCAGGTTGGTAGTGTTCTTCCACTGAAGGCTCCTTTTGGGTAGCTCTGTTCGTAATGGCATGCTCCCATTTCTACTCCCTCTCCTTGCATCTTTAAGCCTATAGTTGATAACAGCTCTTTGTTATTGCTAACTGTGGGATGTGGTATTATCCCTAACTGATTCCTTTAAATCTTTTTCATGTCTTTGTAAAAACTCTACTTATTAAAATATCTTCATGTACCTTGTTTTAATCCACCATTCCTTTCCTTCCAAGAGTCTGTTACAATGATGCAGCAGGTGTGTAATTTAAATATGTATTAAGTGATGGAATATTTTTGTAATACTTGGCAAATAGAATTCCAGGTATTCTAAATTAAGTTTTCTGAAACTGTTTTTCTTGTTATTCTAACATTTCCATTGCTAAAAAGTGTTGCTTTTCAAATGGGGATTTTCTGGTGCACCTGGGTGGCTCAGTCGGTTGAGCATCTGACTCTTGGTTTTAGCTCAAGATATGATCTCAGAGTCATGATCTTAGGGTCGTGAGATTGAGCCCCCGCATTGGGCTCCGCACTTAGTAGAGAGTCTCCTTGAGTCCTCTCTCTCTCCCTCTGCCCCTTCCCGCCTGCACTTGCACTTTCATGCGCTCTCTCTCTTTCTCAAATAAATAAACACATACATACATATATACATACTTTTTAAAAATGAGGAATTTCTTTTGGAGATATACCTATTAATATTTCATAAAATGCTGTTAGCACACCTAACCAAAGAATTTGCACAAAAGGGCTCTAATTAATTTTCTGATGAGAGGTATACAATACTCCTCCCTCTTTGGCTTATTTTTTAAGTTTTTTGGAGTTTAGTTGTTTTAAAAATACCTAAAGCTTTCTCTCTATTAAAATACAGAAACATAATAGCTACCACATATGGTAGCAGCTAGCTTTAGAATGATGATATTAAGTAATTTTCTCCATATTAATCCACCCAACAATGAAATAAGGTATTAGCATCTCCTTTTGCAAATGAGATTCATTGAAAAGAAATAAATGTATAAATTTCCAGTGATTAAGTAGTGGAAAACGATGCAAATCTATTTCCATTTGATTCTAAAGCCTATGCTGTCGGTTTCAATTTTAAGAAAAATCTTTTGAATTTCCTTTGTGAATATGAAATTAACCCCTATTTCAAATATTGAAGTTCTTGGTAGATTTGTATCATCCCTAAGGTCTCTCCTTTTCACTAATTTCTTTTTTTTAATTGAAAATAAAAAAGAGAATGATATATTTAATAGAAAATATAAAAAACAAAACAATGAAATGTCCAAATTTGAACAACTGATTTTTATTAAATTGGTTCCCCAAGACTCATTGTTCAGGCTTCATTCTTTAGATAATTTAATTTTGGATGAAACTACCTATGATAAACAACTGTTTTAGTTTGTGATACTCATTTATTAATTGTTGATATTAGAGGCAGAAAAATTATTTTAAAAAGAATAATTTTAAAACACTAGTCTCAAACCAAATTTGTTAAAATTTACAATAGTCTATTTATCAAAATCAGGAAACGTGAAACTTTTTGCAGGTTCATCTGTTGGGGCAGTTGCTGATTCTGAAAGAGTTAAATGTCAGACAAGAGTCTGTCTTGCTTATGACTACTTAAGGTCCATAAATGTTTTGATTTACCTCCATATCCTTTTGTCCTCTTGTAAGGTCATGGATAGCTTGCCATCACCTACTCCTATGAATGGAAAAGAACCAATGATCAAATTCACCACTACAGCTCTTCCAGACACCAGTGGTTGATTTATTTTCCCCCAGAAGTAATGTCCCAGCTTAAGCTCCTTACCTGCTACATCGGATATAACTCTCTCAGAAAATGTATTGTTTCTACTTTTCATTAAAGATTATATTGAATCAATCCTAGCCTCATACATGCTCTTACCTACTTCTGTCTGTTTAAGGACCCTTTTCTACTACATTTGAGACAGAAGCCTACGATGCAACCCATTTCCAACACTCTTAATTAATTAACTTCCAGTTGACCTTCTCACTAAGCAGAAAAGATAAATTAAGATAAATTCAGTCTCCTGAGTGACCTGAATAAAGCATGTAGTCATGCTAATTCAATATTAGCCTGAATTAGGCTGCATTTGTCTTCAATAAAATTTGATGTAAGAGCAGTTCATGTCTAGAAGCATTGCTATAGTCACCATACACATACTGTATAATAGTTTTTGGAGTCGATGACAAAGTTTAGTATTTTTGCCAGCTTTATTGAAGAGATGAAGTAAGCTACTTAAAAATCGGTTGTGGATTTTAATTTCTGGATTTCACCATGTCCATATTTCCATTCAAGTTTTTAATAAGCTTAATTTGAAAATCGCCAAATCTGATTTCTCTTTTTTATTAAAGATTAGCGATTTTTTCCTCACCAGATGATTATTATACTGTCAAGGAATAAAAATTAAGAAAAAATTTCGTTGCTGATCATGCGATGTCATAAATGCTGGATTTAGAAGAGCACATTTAGAAGAACAATCCAAGATTGATCATTTTATTAAATTAAAGTGGAGATTCCATTAGAATTTTCCCAAGATTGTATTCAGAGATATAAATATGCCAAGAAAGGGTAGAACTCATTAATATATGCTTTCCACATGTTAGGATAAACCTACATGCATAGTGTTTTCATTCATTTATTCATTCATCAAGATTCTATTATATGCCTGGCATTTTTTTCACAAAATATTTATTATATACCCAAATGTTTGGGTATGATGTGTATGTTGTCACCTTTTTTTCTTGCCAAGTATTCACTTGTGCATTTTAGGTTCTGAAATACCAGAATGTGAGAAAAATTTAATGGGTAAAGGTAATTTCCATCTTACTATATTGGTAGACTTTTCACCTTTCTAATTATATTAACCTAGACTATCTCATTCTCCTTATTCTATTCTTATCTTGTTTAAAGCAAGAAACAAACCTAGGGATTTGGGGGGGAAATGATAAAGCCACATTTTGAAGAGGCTTAAGCTGGATATATAGGCCAGGGTAGAGTACTGTTGAGCCTCATCTGCAAAGTTTCATCCCTTCGTCTCTTGACTTGGGCTCCTCCTGCAACCAGACTCTCGTCTACTGTAAGAGAATCAATCTTTAAGGGGTCACTCTGATTCTGAACCTAGTTATGGGCTTTCACGTCATGAAATCATCAGGGAATTTTTTTATCATCAGGAGATACTATTTATCCACATTAAAAATTGTTAAACATGTTTTTGAAATAATCTTAAAAGCTCCCTGTGATATAAACCTAAAAGTATCCCATGTGCTGAAATACTGAGAAAAATGGAGAAACCAAAACTTATTACCTAAGAGAGTAATCTATTAAAAAATACTATTTTATACTAACCCTGTGTGGGCTCCACTTACAGCAGAATTTGTCATAGAATATGAAAACATTTTTCTTAAACATCCCAGAGTAGACCTTCATCATTTTCCTTTAAAGTATGCTTGTGAAGACACTGTTTTACATAATATTTTCTCAGAATCTTTTTTATTTGCATATAATTTTAGTCTTTTAAATGAAACCACCAACTCTTTCATTTTAAAATGTACAACTCTGCAGCTCAAGCAGAAAAGAATTTCAAGAAACCATCCTTGGTTCACCTGATGTAAAGTTATAAGTGGTCAGGATGATGCATTCCTAGTTGTACGCTCCCTAGTAAACCTCTTTGCAACAAAACTAAGCTGAGTATTAAGTAAATGATATTAGAGTCAATCTATCTTCTGGGGCTGGGAAGAGGCGCGTCAGCAGTATTTTGCAAACTAATTTTATTGACTACACATTCATCACAGTTCAGGTATATTGCCCCTTGTTTTTCTAATGTTGCCCCCTTTCAACAGGCCCAGTTGCCTGGGCCTCACCCACCCAAACTAATGCTTGGTACCCTCCAAAGACCTCAGGGTCATTTCTGTGCCAGCCTGCCCCTCATGCTCTGCTTTGTGACTTGTGGATTCAGTCATGGGGGTTAGGGGCCACTGTTCAAGGCCCTGGTTGGCCAGTTTTTTCCCTATCTTTATTGAGGTCTAATTAACACATAACAGTGTGTAAGTTTAAGATGTACAACATGATTGATACACGTACCTATTGTACATACACACAACATGTATATTATGAAATATGCATATTGTGAAATAATCACCACGATAAAGTTAGTTAACACGTCCATCATTTTATATAGTTACCATTTGGTGTGTGTAGTGGGAGGGGCCTGTCAGACTTAGGAGGGATGGTGGTCACATATATTACAGGGGCCAAGAGCAGAGGGTAGGGTTGAACACTGTGTGCAAGAGGAAAGTCTGTGTGCAGATGGGGTCATTCAGCAGCTTTCTGCCAAATGGAGCAGGAATAATTCCAACGAGTAGGTGTAGAGTGGAGGGGAGAGGACTACATAGACTCAAGTTCTGGGGCTGAGTGTGGGCTGCAGAAAGACCAGGAATAAAGTGGACGAAAAAAATTGTAATAATATAATTCATAACATCTGAGTCAAAAGCTCTTGGATTTGAGGATGACTCAGTCTACAAGAACCAGGAGTGACAACTGTGACTGGCTATTACTGAATGCTAGCACCTTGAATATAACTAGTACAACCTGTTGATAAGACAAGACTAAATTTATTGCTGCTGCTAGAAAGAACACCAGCTCTACCAAGCATTGGAAGTATTTTGGAGTGAGGAAAAGCATATTAGTTTTCTAGGGTAACAAAGTACCACAAACTGGGAGACTTAACAACAGAAATGTATTGTCTCACAGTTCTGGAGATGAAGTCCGAGATCAAGGTGTCAGCAGGTGTCAAGCCTCCTCCCTGCTAGCTTCTGGTGGTTTGCTGGCAATCTCTGGAGTTTGTTGGTTGTAGACATAGCTCTCTAATCTTTGTTTTCTTGTTCATGTGGCATTCTCCTTGTGTGTATCTGTTTCTAAATTTCATCTTTTAAGAAGGGTACCCATCATCTTGGAGGAGAGCCTACCCTAATGACCTCATTTTAACTCGACTACCTCTGTAGTCGAGACCCATCTCCACATACAGTTAAATTCCAAGGTACTAGAGGTTACAAACTCAACATATGAATTTGGGTGCTGGGGACACACATTTCAACCCATAACAAAAAGTAATGTCAAAATTAATTCAGAATTTGGAGGTTTTACTTAAGTTGAATATTTCAAAGCAGAAGACTAGATTAGAATTGGGTAGGGTCATGATACATCAGTTCAGGATTGAAAGAAAGATTGAAACAAAGACCCTGAGGTGTGAGTGTTGATGCTTTCCATTGAAGAGTGGATGGATCTTTCAGGGTCTTTCTTGTATAAACAATCGAGCTCTTTAGTTGTGCAAGAAACTCCAGGAAAACGAAAGAAATACTAAGGAAGACAGTGAAGTAGCAAAGTTCTGTCATTGTAGGTGCTTGTGGACCAGTAGTTTCAGTCCTCAGGTTCCATATTGGGGTAGGTGGTTTCATTTCTTATTCCAAAGACTAAACTTCTAGGGAAACAACTACCTCAGCACAAAGGGATTTTTTTTTTCTTTACTACTTAGCTTGGTAAAATGCTTGCATAACAGTAGATCTGATTAAAAATAATTCATTTAATTATAGAAGAGGATTATGTCAATTTTACTCCTCAAGAATTAATATGAAATCCATTAGGGTAGGCACAATCCGAAAACTCAAGCAAGGCCTTTTAAAGCTACTTCTACAGATTACTCTTTCTGAATGATTAATAGAGGTTTCCAGCTGTGTTTGTTAATCCTCATTAACCAAAAACCTTGAATTGCAGCTGTTGCCATATGCTAAACTCTGAAGCAAACTGCTTTATTGCATCACTTCGTGATTGATCAAATGCGTGCCTTTTTTCTCTGCTCAAATAATTAAATGGGAATGGGAAATCTGAATTTTCAGTGCTGGCCTTAAAGCAGCACTTCCCAAAATGTGTTCCACTAGTGTAGTCAGTTTCAGTATCTAAAAAAAAAAAAATCCTCCGTGACTCCTCACAGGCTCGAGCTTTGGTCTGTGGAGCGGTAGCATTAATGGTGATATTAAGTAGTTTATAAATTTTTCTGAAAGGTCAAGTAAATTGAGAGAAAATTAGATCAAAGAAAATGAGACAAACTTCTTGGTTGCAAGATATCTCAGACTTTTGAATACGCTAATGGGCTGTTGTGAACCTATAAAATATAGTATGCAGTCTCTAAAACTTTCCTTCCTCCCTGTTTTTTAAACAGAACACCCTATGAGCTGGGATTCAAGAGAATGAACGTTGGTGAACACTGTCACTTTTCTATCCTGTTTTGCATTTAAATATGTAACTCCTCATATTCTCCTAACCAAGACATCCATTAATGCAATTCAGATCTTTTGTAGAAAAATTAGACCAACTGGTATTCTTCTTTTTTTTTTTTTTTTTTTTTTTTTTCAACTTCATATTTCCTTTTTAATGTTCACATAAATAGACTTAATGAAAATATATACTGAAGATATTAAATTCAGCTTTGTTTCTCATAAAATTCCTAGCACAGTATTTTCTTTTTTTTTTTTTTTTTTTTTTTTTAATTAATAATGATTTTTTATTATATTATGTTAGTCACCATACAGTACATCCCCGGTTTTCGATGTAAGGCTCGATGATTCATTAGTTGTGTATAACACCCAGTGCACCATGCAATATGTGCCCTCCTTACTACCCATCACCGGTCTATCCCATTCCCCCACCCCCCTCCCCTCTGTAGCCCTCAGTTTGTTTCTCATAGTCCATAGTCTTTCATGTTTCATTCCCCCTTCTGATTACCCCCCCTTCCTTTATCCCTTTCTTCCCCTACTGATCATTCTAGTTCTTATGTTCCATAGATGAGAGAAATCATATGATAGTTGTCTTTCTCTGCTTGACTTATTTCACTAAGCATTATCTCCTCCAGTGCCGTCCATGTTGTAGCAAATGTTGAGAACTCATTCTTTCTGATTGCTGAGTAATATTCCATTGTATATATGGACCACAACTTCTTAATCCAGTCATCTGTTGCAGGGCATCTCGGCTCCTTCCACGATTTAGCTATTGTGGACATTGCTGCTATGAACATTGGGGTGCATATGGCCCTTCTCTTCACTACGTCTGTATCTTTGGGGTAAACACCCAGTAGCGCAATGGCTGGATCATAGGGTAGCTCAATTTTTAACTTTTTAAGGGACCTCCACACGGTTTTCCAGAGTGGCTGTACCAACTTGCATTCCCACCAACAATGTAGGAGGGATCCCCTTTCTCCACATCCTCTCCAACAATTGTTGTTTCTTGCCTTGTCTATTTTTGCCATTCTAACTGGCGTAAGGTGGTATCTCAGTGTGGTTTTGATTTGAATTTCCTTGATGGCTAATGATTTTGAACATTTTTTCATGTGTCTGTTAGCCATTTGTATGTCTTCATTGGAAAAGTGTCTGTTCATATCTTCTGCCCATTTTTTGATTTGTTTATTTGTTTCTCGTGTATTGAGTTTGAGAAGTTCTTTGTAGATCTTGGATACCAGTCCTTTATCTGTAGTGTCATTTGCAAATATATTCTCCCATTCCGTGGGCTGCCTCTTAGTTTTTCTGACTGTTTCCTTGGATGTGCAGAAACTTTTAATCTTGATGAAGTCCCATAAATTCATTTTATCTTTTGTTTCTCTTGCCTTTGGGGATGTGTCATGAAAAAGGTTGCTTTGGCTGATGTCGTAGAGGTTGCTGCCTATGTTCTCCTCTAGAATTTTGATGGATTCCTGTCTCACATCGAGGTCTTTCATCCATTTGGAGTTTATTTTTGTGTATGGTGTGAGATAGTGGTCAAGTTTCATTCTTTTGCATGTAGCTGTCCAATTTTCCCAGCACCATTTATTGAAGAGACTGTCTTTTTCCCACCAGATGTTTTTTCCTGCTTTATCAAATATTAGTTGCCCAAAGAGCTGAGGGTCCATTTCTGGGCTCTCTATTCTGTTCCATTGGTCTATGTGTCTGTTTTTGTGCCAGTACCATGCTGTCTTTGTGATCACAGCTTTGTAGTACAGCTCGAAGTCCGGCATTGTGATGCCCCCAGCTTTGTTTTTCCTTTTCAACAGTTCCTTGGAGATTCGGGGTCTTTTCTGGTTCCATACAAATTTAAGGACTATTTGTTCCAGTTCTTTGAAAAACGTTCTCGGTATTTTGATCGGGATAGCATTGAAAGTGTAGATTGCTCTGGGTAGCATGGACATTTTAACTATGTTAATTCTTCCGATCCATGAGCATGGAATATCTTTCCATCTTTTTATGTCTTCCTCAATGTCTTTTAAGAGTGATTTATAGTTTCTAGAATAAAGGTCCTTTACGTCTCTGGTTAAGTTAATTCCAAGGTAACGTATGGTTTTTGGTGCTATTGTAAATGGGATGGATTCCCTGATTTCTCTTTCTTCGTTCTCGTTATTCGTGTACAGAAATGCAACTGATTTCTGAGCATTGATTTTGTATCCCGCCACGTTACTGAATTGCTCTATAACTTCTAATAGTTTGGGAGTGGCTTCTTTTGGGTTTTCCATATAGAGTATCATGTCGTCTGCGAAGAGAGACATTTTGACTTCTTCTTTGCCGATTTGAATACCTTTGATCCCTTTTTGTTGTCTGATTGCTGTTGCAAGGACTTCTAGTACTATGTTGAATAATAGTGGCGAGAGTGGGCATCCTTGTCGTGTTCCTGATCTTAAGGGAAAGGCTTCCAGCTTTTCCCCATTGAGAATAATATTTGCAGTAGGCTTTTCATAGATGGCTTTTATGAGATTGAGAAATGTACCTTCTATTCCTACACTCTGAAGGGTTTTAATCAGGAAAGGATGCTGTATTTTGTCAAATGCTTTTTCGGCATCAATTGAGAGGATCATATGGTTCTTGAGTCTTTTCTTGTTGATATGATGTATCACGCTGATTGATTTGCGAATATTGAACCACGCTTGCATCCCAGGTATGAATCCCACTTGATCGTGGTGGATAATCCTTTTAATGAACTGTTGGATTCTATTAGCAAGTATCTTGTTGAGGATTTTGGCGTCCATATTCATTAGGGAAATCGGTCTGTAATTCTCCTTTTTGAGGGGGTCTTTGCCTGGTTTGGGGATCAAGGTAATATTGGCCTCATAGAATGAGTTTGGTAGCTTTCCTTCTGTTTCTATTTTTTGAAATAGCTTTAGGAGAATAGGTATTATTTCCTCTTTGAATGTTTGGTAGAATTCCCCAGGAAAACCATCCGGGCCTGGAGTTTTGTTATTTGGAAGGTTGTTTATCACTGACTCAATTTCTTCATAATTAATTGGCCTGTTTAAGAAATCAATTTCTTCCTTTTTCAATCTTGGTAGTTTATAGGTTTCCAGGAAGGATTCCATCTCTTCCAGATTGCTTAGTTTATTGGCATATAGCTGTTGATAAAAATTTCTAATAATCCTTCCAATTTCAGTGGTGTTCGTCGTGACCTCTCCTTTTTCATTCATAATTTTAATAATCTGGGTCCTTTCTCTTTTCTTTTGGATAAGTCTTGCCAGTGGTCTGTCAATTTTATTGATTCTCTCCAAGAACCAGCTTCTAGTCCTGTTGATCTGCTCTACTGTACTTCTGGTTTCTGCTTGATTGATTTCAGCTCTAATTTTGGTCAACTGCTTCCTCGTGCGTGGATTAGGCCTGTCCCTCTGTTGCTGTTCCAGCTTCTTGAGGTGAGAATATAAAAACTGCATTTTAGATTTTTCTATTCTTTTGAGTGAGGCTTGGATGGCTATGTATTTCCCCCTTAGGACTGCCTTTGCAGTATCCCATAGGTTTTGGACTGTTGTATTTTCATTCTCATTGGTCTCCATAAATTGTTTAATTTGATTTTTGATTTCCTGGTTTATCGAGTCATTCCTGAGCAGGATGGTTCTTAGTCTCCAAGTGTTTGAGTTTCTTCCAAATTTTTCCTTGTGGTTGAGTTCCAATTTCAGAGCGTTGTGGTCTGAGAATATGCAGGGGATAATTTCAATCTTTTGGTATCGGCTGAGACCTGTTTTGTGTCCCAGAACATGGTCTATTCTTGAAAATGTTCCATGGGCATTAGAATAGAATGAGTATTCTTTGGTTCTGGGGTGTAGTGTTCTATATATATCTAAGAGGTCCAACTCGTCGAGTGTGGCATTCAAAGCCTTTGATTCTTTGCTTAGTTTTTGCCAGGGTGTTCTGTCTATTTCTGAGAGTGGAGTGTTGAGGTCCCCTACTATTAATGTATTTTTATCTATATGTCTCTTTATTCTGGTTAAGAGTTGGCTTGTGTATCTTGCTGCTCCCCTGTTGGGGGCATATATATTTATAATTGTCATATCCACTTGTTGAATACTTCCTTTAAGAATAATATAGTGCCCTTCTGCATCTCTAACTATAGTCTGTAGTTTAAAATCCAATTTATCTGATATGAGAATTGCTACCCCAGCTTTCTTTTGAGGTCCATTTGCGTGAAAGATGGTACTCCATCCCCTTACTCTCAGTCTGAATGCATCTTTGGGTTCGAAATGAGTCTCTTGAAGACAGCAAATGGATGGGTCATTTCTTTTTATCCAATCTGCAACCCTGTGGCGTTTGAAACCAGAATTCAAACCATTAATGTTCAGGCTGAGTACTGAGAGATATGCTTTTAATTCTGCCATGTTGTCAGTAAAGTCTTTGTTTGTATTGGCTGTGACTTTCTGTTTTGTATCACTCTTGGGGCCTTTTTACTTTTATAGAACCCCCCG
The DNA here is from genome assembly GCF_023065955.2 of Ursus arctos. NCBI lineage: Eukaryota > Metazoa > Chordata > Mammalia > Carnivora > Ursidae > Ursus > Ursus arctos. The sequence goes on along the minus strand of NW_026622775.1, from coordinate 50,174,763 downwards.
TAATACCTCCTGTAGGGCTGGTTTCGTGGTTACGAAATTGGCTAGTGACTGTCGATTCTGAAATGTCTTTATTTCTCCATCAATTCTGAATGACAGCCTTGCTGGATAAAGGATCCTTGGCTGCATGTTTTTCTCTGAAAGAGCTTTAAAAATGCTCCCCCAACCCTTTCTCTCATTCCAGGTCTGTGTAGACAGGTCTGATGTAATTCTGATGCCTTTGCCTTGGTACGTGAGAAATTTCTTTGCCCTGGCCGCTTTCAATACTGTTTCCTTGGATCTCATATTTGCGAATTGCACTATGACGTGACGTGGTGTAGGTCTGTCATGGTTGAGCTTGGGAGGGGTCCTCTCTGCCTCTTGGACACGAATTTTTGTTTCCCTTGCTAGATTAGGGAAGTTTTCAGCTACAATTTGTTCAAATATCTCTTCTAGACCTCTGTTTTTCTCCACCCCCTCAGGGATGCCGATGATTCTAACATTGGATCGTTTCGTTGAGTCAGTAATCTCCCGTAGCCAACATTCGTGGGCGTGGATTTTTTTAAGACCATCTTCTATTTTTATTTTTTCCTCTATTAACCCATCCTCCAATTCACTAACCCTATCCTCCGCTTCGGTGACCCTGGCCGTCAGAGCCTCTAGTTTTGCCTGCATTTGGCTCATAGAATTTTTAATTTCTGTCAAATTCGCTCTCATTTCCGCCCTTAGGGATTGTATATTCTCAGTAATATTTTCCTGAATACTTTTTTCAAGTCTACTCATTATCTTGACCATTGTTACTCTGAATTCCATTTCTGATAATTTGGTTACATCCATATCCGTTACTTCTGTGGCAGAGGCCCCTGACTCACTGTCTTTTCTTTGCTGGGGGGGGCTTCTCCTTCTTGTCATTCTGATGAAGAGAGGTTGCGGGGTTTCCAGAGCCCAAAATTATTGACTGGGTCCCAGGCCGTGCCCCTTGTTTTATAGGGATCTTAGAGATGTGGGCTTCTTCTTTAAAGATTTTATTTATTTACTTATCTGAGAGAGGGAGACAGACAGTCAGCAAGAACGAAACAGAAGCAGGGGAGTGAGAGAGGAAGAAGCAGGCTCCCAGCGGAGGAGCCCGATGAGGGACTCCTTTCCGGAACGCTGGGATCACGCCCTAAGCCGAAGACAGGCGCTCAATGACGGCGCCACCCAGGCGCCTCCGGTTGTGGGCTTCTTGATTTTTCAGCCTGCCTTCTGTGTTCTGGGGGAGGGGCCTGCCGCGCCGATACTCAGGCAACCCTGTTTGGTTAGAGTCTCCGTGTCCCCTGTGAGGGAGGATGGGGATGGGCACTCTCTGAGCCGGTATTTCCAGGCTTTTGTTCTCTGGCGGCTTTCCCTGGCGGCTGGCTATGCCTCTTCTGAGGGTCAGAGCAGCAGAGGCTGCATTGTCGCAGAACAGAGGGATTGCGGCCCGTTCTCCACTGATGTTCTGGCCACTTTAACTCTGTTACTGTTGGTGCTGCTCAACCCTGCGGCGTCCCGGGATGTGCGCACCAACTCGGCGACCCTGCCCTCACTTCCAGGGCCGGCGCGTCTCTGTCCTTTGTGTTTCTAATGCCGCCAGCCACCGGCCGCCCAGTCTCTGTCCTTTGTGTTTCTAATGCCGCCAGCCACCGGCCCGCGCGTCTCTGTCCTTTGTGTTTCTAATGCCGCCAGCCACCGGCCCGCCCCGCGCGCTCCCGGGTCTCCCGGTCTCAGTCTATGCCCGGTGAGCACACCTCGATTCCGGAGTTTCGTGAGAAGCCTGGTGGCGCGCGCACCCGGTTCAGGGTCTCAGTCTGCTGTTTCGCGGGTGCCGACCGCGAGTCCGCCCGCTCCCCCGTGCAGGTGGCCCGCCAGCCGCCAGCCGCCCCGCGCGCGCTCCGGGAGTTCCCGGTCTCAGTCTGGATCCCGTGAGCACACCGGGATTCCGGTGTTCCGGGAGATGCCTGGTGGCGCGCGCGCGCGTTCACGGCTCACCGGTCTCAGTCCGCTCTCTCGCGGGTGCCCTCTGTGTGTCCCCCGCTCCCCCGTGCAGGTGGCTGCCGCTTCCCGGCGCCCAAACGCGGCGGCTCCCTCCCCCTTCCGTTTATCTTCCGATATCCGTGCACGGTTTACAGCTCCCCTCTTCGTACCTCAATACTCAGCGCTGGAGATGTTCATTTGTAGAGATCCAGATGCATCATCCTGCGTCTCAGGCTGATTCCGTGGTTATTTAGGCTGGTCTGGTACCTATCCAGCTCGACTCAGGGGACCGGCTGAAAAAGGGGTCCCCTACTCCTCCGCCATCTTAACTCCCTCCGCCAACTGGTATTCTTCTGAATGGGCACAAAGCACACCTCTTCAATACCAAAAAGAATAATTCATTATAGATTTTTCTTACCAGTCACGTACATTCTTCAAATGTCCGCTGATGTAATGTTCATTGCTTATTGTCCTTGTGTTTTTCATTTTCTGACTGTGCTCGAGACTCAAGTTTATAAGGTCTTCTGATTCTCTGAAGACATAGTTTCCATTGTTAGGAGTAATAATGAAAATAAAAATCTCCTTCCACTGCCCCCTCCCCCAATTCAGGAAACCTCTCCATAAAGGTAGAAGAGAAAGAAAATAATTTTATTATTGGATAAGCGTTAAACAAAAATGTGACACATATCATAGACAATCAGCTAAGAGATTACAAAGATGGAAAGTAGTACCACCCTTTTGTAGAGCCAAGCAGATACTAGACATTATATCCGTATTCTCAAAGTAAATAATAACTAGTCTTCAAGTAAGGGGACTTGACGGCACTATTTGTCATACATAGTTCATCCTAAATTCACTTTGTAATTGGGGTGACCATCTATGCTAGCTAATTGGCTTTATCCAAAGAAAAAGTCTCCTATCTTTATGATGGGAGGTAGTTTTAAAACTCAGAGCAAGGAGCTGAACTTTAGCAGCCTTACATCCCATGGAAAGGAAGAGAGGGGGCTCTCTCTTCCTTGATGATTACATTTCAAGATGTTTCCTAGGTCCTTAAGAAAGATATTTCTGGGTCATAAACTGGAAGAGGCTTAGTTAGCTTTTTTTTTTTTTTTTAAGATTTTATTTATTTATTTGTCAGAGAGAGAGAGAGAACACAAGCAGGGGGAGCAGCAAGCAGAGGGAGAAGCAGGCTCCCCACTGAGCAAGGAGCCTGATTGCAGGACTCAATTCCAGGACCCTGGGATCATGACCAGAGCCAAAGGCAGATGCTTAAACGACTGAGCCACCCAGGCGTCCCAAGGCTTATTTAGCTTTTAAAAGATTTACATCTTTTACAGAGAAAGAACTCACAGTTACCGATATTCTAAAGTAAATGCTTGAAGAAGGGGGAGGTCTTTTTCTGTATTTTCAACTGGGAACATTCAGCCTCTTATTTTTCCTTTGTATTTACCCTTACACTCAGGAGATGACCTCATGTTTCTTACCATATAAATACGGTCTTTTAAATAGTATTTCTTGGCATTGAACAAAGGATACGGCTACACGCTTTTCTGAAGTATTTTTAAATTTGGAAAGCAAATTTTTTGTTGTTCTGTTATTGAAACAATCATGACCTTAGTTTGTCTACTACCTTGAAATTTGTGAAACACTTTTATGCTGATTATTTCAACTGACCTGACTACTCAGAGGCAGATATTGAGATATGCTTTTTTACTTAGGGTAAAAAGAAAACTACAAAATACAACGATTTTAATGTAACTAAGGTCACAAATGTAGGTGGCAACATGATGCCATGGAGGGAGCCCCAGCGAGAATCAGAGGCAGCTTTAAGGCCCAAAGACAAGCTCTGGGTTTGTTTGAAATTGACATGACAGGAAAAAGGAATCCTTCATATTTTGGATTATTTGAGAAGAAATGAGACTTAACCTATTGAGAAGAGCATGGGGCTTTTAGAGTGCAATGAATCTGAGTGCTCGTTCTGGTGTTTGGCCCTCATGAGCTCCTGCACGCTTTGGGAAGCCCCGCATTCCTCCTTGACTGTTGTAATGTGAACACAAAGATACTCTTTCTGGATTATTGTGAGAACTGAACGAAGTGTATGAATGAAGGGTCTGACTGCCTGACACAGAGTAAGTCCTCAATGAAGGATATTCTCTTTCTTTTTCTTTTCACAAATTCTAAGCAGTGGCACCGGCAGGACTAGACTTTGGATCTTCCCATCGCTCTCTTGTTCCAAAGGTACCTTCCTCTGTACATTGGTGCTAATCAAGAGAGTTCCAAAATTTAATACATTTGGCTAAACAAAGGCTTTCACTTATTTTAGTTTAACTTAATTTTTATTTTCAAAAATGAGCACACTATTCAGTGTATCTATTGCCTCCAAATTTTAGATTTTTCTGTTGCTGCTTCATGTGTATGCGCTTCGGCTGATATTTAACAGTTTAATCCAAGATGCCTTTTATTCTTCAGTTCTGGGAAAATATAAGCATTAAAAGGATTATCTAAGTAGAGCTCACTTATTTGGGTTCATGTTTTATTACGTGTGATGCAGGGTAAGGATATTTACTATGAAAAAGGACTTTACTCTGTATTAAATGAGTGAACCTGAGGTCTTGTGCTTTTTCTAGTTGCTGAGTAGTAGCTGGATGGTTGAGGCTGTTTTTATTATCCTTTCACTGGTGATTTGGTGCTTTGCTGCACTGATCCAGCCTTGTTTATCCATTTACGCAACCATCAACTGGCACAACTCATTTCCAGGCCTCTCAAACTATAGCACTGAGCCACAAAACTCATTAGGTGAAATATGTGACCTCCATCATCAAATCGCAATTGGAAATTGTTTTGTATGTAATCTTTTCCAAGGCTGCACATCCAAATACACATTCAAAATCAAGCAAAATAGACGTGACTGTTTCAGTAAAACCATGACAAGTGGTGTATCTCTGTAAATGTCAGAAGTCGAATTATGTGAATATATTTTAGCTAGAGAAAAAAAAAAAACATTGCTTTTGCTCCATTTTATGAAAGGTAAACAAAAAAAGTAAACAAAAAGAAATTATAGTTTCTCTCTCTCTCTCTCTGGAGTTTATTTATAGTCCTTTGACAGCAGGAAATGAGAAATAAACCGCATTCGAGCGGTGACCATGAAGATGAAAAATATTCAGAGTGTGATACAAATGTGTGTTCGACTCCTAAGAAAGTATGAATAGAATATTATTTTCTAATAGACAATATTGTCTATTTAATTATATAATATTAAAAAATCAAGATCATTTTTCTCTACGTCATAGAAATAAATACATTTTTCTACTGTTCTCTAAATAAATATTAGTGGAACACTTGTGCAATGATAGCTGGGATTCTAACACATTTTTATGTTATTTAAATACTTTCTCCTTTTATATTATCTTTCTTATGGAACAAGGGTCTCAGCTGGGGCAGTGTTTACCACTGTGAATATAGTCATGACTTGAAATGTTTAGAGAGCTGTTGAAATCAGTCCTATCAGAATTGATTCTATGTACACAGGAGCTGAAGTGTTGCCTGGAAAAATAATTTAAATGATATGTCCTTCCACATTTCAGGCATATTCCGTTATGCCCACCAAAACAGTGGAATCGCCCAATGAAACTATTTTTTGCAGAAGGGCTGAGAAGCATTACTGGTGCTTAGTCACTAAAGAGGAATGTGAGTTCTGAGTTTGATGGCCAATATGTAAACCATGCCGGGACCATCCTCCCATGCATGATGAGTCCTATGAAGAGACTAGGCTATAATCTATACCAGCAGTCGTAGTGCAAGACCATAAAACAAACAAACACTTCAAGCTGACACCATGCAAGGAATTCTTAAAAATTAATAGTAAAAACTACAATTGTTCTGTCATCTGTAAAAAATTTTTGTTAAAACATTAACCAGATTTTTTTCATCATTTGCTCTAAATGTGTTGGGAAATGAAAAATAGTAAAACTAATATTTATTTATTTATTTGATGCACCTTAATGTAAAACATCAGAAACATTGAGATTTAATGTATTTTATTTCTTTGGAAAAAACTTACCAAGAGTAGTTTGCTAGAAAGGAGGTGGGTGGGGGGATGAATGAAATAAATAGAAGGAATTAAGAGGTACAAACTTAGAGCTATAAAATCAATTAAATTAGAGAAATGAAAAGTACAGCATAGGGAACATAGTCAATAATATTGTAATAACATTGTATGGTGACAGATGGTGACCACACTTATCATGTTGAGTACTAAGTGATGCATAAAATTGTCAAGTCAATATGTTGTACACCTAAAACTAATATAACATTGTATGTTAATTAGACTTTAATAAGAAATTGTTTTAAATACATGGAAAAAAGTCATAAAAATAGTGGTTTGGAAAGTGCTTGCTGTCTTATTGGAAAACTTACTGTGTAATGACACAAAGTGTACATCTTTTCTATGCCTTTGTAAGTCTTCATACTTCCTTCCAAATTTGGATCAGCTCCCAAAATTTTATCCTTAGTGCTTCCAGTGTCATGAAATATCTCTGAGAGTTTCCTTAATGTGAAGTTTATTGCTAGTGTCACTTCCTCCGGGAATATTCCTCACAACCACTTTCCTCATTTATGTTGATGAGTTCACCTTGATAAGTCCAGCTGGCTACATATCTAGAGTCTCTCAAACAGCAGGAGTGTTAACATTCCCATAATTAGCTATTTCTTTTGTAAGTCCATTTAGGATTGGTTTGAACTTCACTTCCAGCGTTATCATTTTTTCCTTTCTTTGCTGTACTTGCATTTTCATTGGCCAATTTCCTCTTTCAGTTATCCACTTCTGTAAAATGTCAGGTGGGTTTGTCACTGGGAGACAGAGAGGCAATGCAGCTACATGCTCTGATGTCGGGGGCACGAAGCGAAAAACAAGGGTACAGTGACCAATCACCAGCAGACTTTGAAAGATGTGATGTGATCAGTAATCATGAGGCACCTCTGTTATTTACATAGTGATTTGCGGACTAAAGAACTAGCAATGACGTTTGGATTTTATACAATAACTCAAAGTTAATACACCGTGGTAATTAAAATTTGAACTGTGCTGTTGGGGAATTAGTATTACTTAACTAATCCATGATAAGTGCAAGAGAAGATTATCTGTACTGAAATATTTGCTTAACTTGCATAATCCTTTGGGGCCCGAGTGACACTACTTGGGGAACCATGTAGCAAAGAGAAATGCAAAGAACAGAACAGAGATTGTTCTTTATGCCTTGTGGTTAAGATTTAGCATCTCAAGTGCTCAGGGCAGTTTCTAGAAGAGAGACTCACCATGGTCAGCAAAGCAAGAGTTGTTTCATGTCTATAATTCATTAGGAAAAAAAAAGCTCCAGGAAAGCAGGAATCAGGTCAGTCTTATACTTTGTATCCCTAATGCCTACCAGAGTGTTTTCTATGTAGTAGACATTAAATAAATGTTTGTTGATAGAATGCAAGAATAAATTCATTAATAAATATCAATATGGCTAAATTTTGATAGAAAGACTGAAGCATTATAAGATTTTGAATTTAATAAAATGATACATCGTAGATTGTAAAATGATGTATCATAGATTGGAAATGACATTTTTAGAAAGATTTGAGACAAAGATCTAAGGTTAAACTAAATGGTCAAGTAGCTTCAAAGCATCCCGCTGATTTAAGAAAGGAAATGATACGGTTCTTTCAAGATTTCATATTTAGAGTTTATTGCAGGACTTGTTTCTCTTTCCTCCTTACATCAAAGGAAGGAACTCTCAGCTCTAGAAAGCTGCTTGCATGTGCCTAGGCCATAGTAACATATGCCATGTCTTTAAATCGGGAGTTTCCCAATCCCTTTTCAGAATGGTCAAAAGAGTAAACTCAGAAAGGAGGAGGCTGGCAAAATGGAGGACAATACATAGAAGATGAAGCTAGGCCAGAATGGAAGCCATTATATCTGTCTAAGAATTTTCACCATCTCCTTAGTATGGAGAGCGTTAAACCAATGTCCACCCCACTGTGTATTGTTCAACATCCGATTGTGTTTTGTGAATTATATTATACATAGCATAGGATTCTCATTTCACAAGTACAGAGAGGGGGAGAAGTCCAAATAAATGGCTAGTGTAGTCAATACTGAATTGTGTCAACTGGGCCGAGCGATTAAATATCACCCTTTACAGAATGCTGCATTGGTGAGATTTATTTCTGCCTGGAAAAATGATATACTACCTTAGTAAAGATTGGTAATATTGACAAAAATATTTAATTTGAAATCGTTTTTGCTTAGAAACTTCCATATCTTAGTATTAATTTATGAAAAATGATATACATGGCTATTTTTAAATGTTCTATGGTTTTGTTTATCAGCATTGTTGAGTGGGAAGCATGTAAAATTTTTACGGGAAGTGCCGTCAGCCAATTATAGGGAAGGCACAGCCTGAGTCCTCCTGGTGGCAGCGTGTCTTCATTACAGGCAAAGCTAAGTGCTTGTTTTTGCAAACCCTAATTCATAAAGTAAAATCAATATCATGGTAAAACCCCTGTCAAAGGAAACTATGCAGTTTCATTATTTATTTTCTTTTGAAATTACACTGTAGAAAGGAAAAAGACATTCTTTTTTTAAATTTATTTATTTGACAGAGAGAAAGACAGCCAGTGAGAGAGGGAACATAGGCAGGGGGAGTGAGAGAGGAAGAAGCAGGCTCCCAGCGCAGGAGCCCGATGTGGAGCTCAATCCCAGGACTCTGGGATCACGCCCTGAGCCGAAGGCAGACGCTTAATGACTGAGCCACCCAGGCGCCCCAAGACATATTCTTTTAAAGACTCAAACAGTATCTTTATGCAATATTTATCTTTCAAATTTGCGTTCCTCAGGTCTGTTCATATTTAATAACACTTAAATGTTGTTTCATCACTTTTAAAATTCCTAGCCTTAAATGAAAACTTTTGGGAAAAGATTCATGTCAATAGGAAAAAAACAAAACAAAGATATTCTTTGGTTGTGATAAACATTGAACATTTCCAAAAAGCCTCCTTTTCATATTTAAATTCTGTGAAAGAGAAGTGAAACACACAGTATTTTTAATTCGAATGAATCTTCCATATTAAAAAAATAAGTATGTCTAGTCTTTTAGGCCATTTTTGTAAAATATCATAAACTCGTTTGTTGAGAAAAACATATGTAAGGATAAAATGCTAAAATTATGTTTGTTCATATAAAAAGAGTGATTAGGGAATACAAGTCGATGAATTGTTATAAATTTATTTTTTTCAGATTTATTTATTTGGGTAAGGGTAAAATGCTAAAATTATGTTTGTTCATATAAAAACAGTGATTAGGGAATACAAGTCAATGAAGTGTTACAAATTTCTTCTTTTAAGATTTATTTATTTATTTTCCAGAGAGAGAAGAGCAAGTGGGGAAAGGGACAGAGAGAGAGGGAGAGAGCCTCTTCAAGCAGACTCCCTGCTGAGCACAGAGTCTGACATGGACCTGGATCCCAAGACCCTGAGATCATGACCTGAGCCAAAACCAAGTGTTGGGTGTTTTACCAACTGAGCCATCCAGGCGCCCCAATTGTTATAAATTTCTAATAGCCTCAAATAAAACTGAAATCATGTATTGTCCTATGTAATTTGTTATTTTGAACCAAAGTAAGGTAATCAGAGGAAGACATGAGGACAACAGCAAAGTATGGAAAATATGTGTGGCCTTCTGAGAAAAGACAGCGATTATGTAAACTACTAGTGATTGAGCGGCAATCAGAATAGTTCATGGTTGAGAAAAGCAAGAATCAACTGTCTATCAAAATAAGCAAATATAAGTTTTGTAAATTATTTTATTGTCCCCAAATAGAAAAACCCAGTTGATTGTACCTCATTCTTTTTAGTTGTACAGACTGTTACTGCTTTGATCATTGTCAGTAGCGTCATTTTATAATAAAATGGAAATGCTGAAGGTTTACAAAAATGATTTACGTCTTAGTGATTTGCATTAAGCAAAACATGCCACTTGCTAAACAACCACATTTATGCTCTTTCACACATCACCCACTTATCATTCAGACAAAATACAGTATACTGAACAACAGCAGGTCTCTATCCAAATGCCAATTCTATCAAAGCTATTGAGCTATTATTCAGGAAGCTTTGTATCATTTTTTTCCCTATCATTTCAATTTTTTGAAAAGATGAATACTAACAGGTAGACGTATGAAATTTGCCTCAAAGCTATTATCATGTCTAAGTGTAAAAGAACACTATTATTTGATGATTCCTCATTACTTGGATCTCAGTGTATCTGGCAAAAGCTTGAAAACCTCAGCTGTACTTTTTTCTCTGTGATTCTGCATTCTGTGTATTTCTATGCCAAGGCGAAATGCACAGCTGCTTATCTTTAAGAGCATCAATACAAGCCAACTGTCCATCTCTTTCCTGCTCAAGCTTTCTTGTCCAGTCCAGCAATCTGACCCACTAGTGGTGAGACAACTGCCCTTCTGCAGTGACTGGAAATGAATTCATTCAAATGCATCTAATGTGTGGCATTTTCAAAAAAAAAAATAGAAAAAGTAATATACGTGCAATTATGAAAAGTAGTACATGCATATGGTTAATTAAAAAAAAAAAAGATTTCAATAGCACCAGAGGATAAAAGATAAAGGAAAATGTTCTTTCCTAAGGTTCTTCCAAGTCTTACCAACCAATTGGGAGTCCTTGCAGAAATGATTCCAGGCATAAACAGAATTATCTCTGTATGTATGGTAAGAGATTTCTTCCCATTGTTTCAAGTCTTGTAAAATCTGTATTGGTTTCCTATTGTTGTTGCAACAAATTACTGAAGACATAGTGGATTAAAGCAATGCATATTTATTATCCTATAGTTCTTGAGGTCATAAATCCAAAATGGATTGGCAAGGCTGTGTTCCTTGTGAAAGTTTAGAAGAGAAACCATTTCCTTGCCCTTTCTATCCCTTGCTTCTGGTCCCACATCACTCTGATCTCTGCTTCCGTCAGCACATCTCCTTCTGTCTCTGACCCTTCTGCCTCCATCTCATAAGAATCCTGTGACTACATTGGGCCCACCTGCATAATCCAGGATAATCTGCCCATCTCAAGATCCTTGACATAATCATTTCGGCAAAGTCCCTCTTACCATGTAAAAGAATTTGTTCACAGGCTTCCGGAATAGGACAGAGACATCTTTGGACGGCCCTTATTCTTCTGCTATAATATCTCTCAGTAAAGTTTTTAAGCTGTTTTCAATCAGGTCCTGTACTGTTCTTGTTTAATTTATTTCTAATTATGTTATCTTTTGTTGTTGTTGTCGTTAATTATTATTTATAGTTAGATTCTCATTTAAGATGGGTTTTTTTGCTAACTGGAAAAATATGACTTTCTTCAACAGCAGGGCTCTCTAAAGAGCCTCAATTAAATGCAGGAAATGAGTTGTCCCCACTAAAAATTCCTCAAATCCAAAGACATATTTCCTGGAAATGTCTGTTACTACATCTTCATATTGCTCTATCAGCATTAATTGATCATTTCCTCCTGCTTGAAAAGTTTCTTTTTTTTTTTTTCCTGCTAAAAATCCCGTTCTCTCTTGGTTTTCCTATTTCACTAACTACTTTTTCTCAGTCTTTTATTATCTTACCACATCCCTTCTATATGTGTATCTATGGTTCTTACATTGCTGTATCTTCATCTTTAGTCTCATGGCTTTTTAGCACCGATGAGCAGAAAAGTCCTAAATTTACAGCTTCAACCCCTGTCTTTAATTTCAGATTTGAAAATTCAGCTGCTTTCTTAACACCTCTACATGAATGGCTAATTGGCATTTCAAAACTAAATGTCCAAATCAAAACTTCTGAATTTGTATACAACACCCCTACCAAACAATCCTCCCCTTCCCCACCCTTTTCCATCTCGATAAATGACATTGTCTTTTGCCCAGCTAATTGTGGAGACACACACACACACACACACACACACACACACACACACACACACACCTTGGAGAAATATTTGACTCCTCTTAAATCCCATCCAATTCAAAATCTGTACTGACGGCTCTACTTTTGAAAAATATTCAGCATCTTGTCACTTTCATCACCTCTATCATTAACATTCTAGTCCGAGACACTGTTGTCAATCAATTGAATCATTGCAATGTATTCTTGCTCCCTTACAACATCCAGCATGTTCTTTCCCAAATGTTTAACAGATCATATCACTTCTCTGTCCAAAAACTCTGGCTTCCAATTTTACTCAGACTAAAAATTTCCCACTCCTTGGAATTGGGGTATATTTGGTGTATTAACTCTGAAAGGATGAACAGTCTCCATCTGACACGGTTACAGAAGAAGTGGTGTTCTTGAAGAGGGCCATTTTCTTTCTTTTCTTGTTTTTTTAAAGATTTTATTTATTTGAGAGAGAGAGTGAGAGAGAGAGCACAAGCATGGGGGGGGGGGCGCTGCAGACGGAGAGGGAGATGCAGATGCAGGCTCTGTTCTCTGATGAGCAGAGAGCCTGATGCGGGGCTCGATCCCAGGACCCTGAGATCATGATCTGAGCCGAAAGCAGATACTTAGCCAACTGAGCTACCCAGGTGCCCTGGAGAGGGACATATTCTAGATAGTAAAAGAAGTATTCTGTGTAGAGATTTAGGATGTAAATGAATATCTGTCAGGCAGAGTAGAAATGATAGGTCAAGGAAGACATTGGGAGCTTGTCCTTAGATTGTGACTAAGGATGTCAAGAATGCGAAATGTGGTAGAAGTAGCTATTAGGAGAGTCCATATTTAATTCAAGTGTTAGTTTAGACCAAAGGCCCACAGATTTAGATTCAGGCTGAAAGAATCAAGGCAAGGCTGTTTGCATGCCAAAAGAAAGTCCCGGGAACCGGCATATTCATGGTCATAGGACTGTAAAGAACCCAAGAAAGAAGGCAAAAATCAAGGGAACAGAACTGCTGCCACTTGATTCAACTGCCCTTTTCTATCTGCTGATTCTTTAGTCAATGCCAGCTGCTGGAAGGTCTGGGTTTCATTTTATTTGAAGGGGTCATTTCACTTCTAAGATCAACTATTTATTTTCTTTAACTTGTCATATCCATGACATTCTAAATTTCTTTCTTCCCATCAATTTTTCATTGTAGTTTTTTACATTTTAGAAGTAATTTTAGAAATTTAGAAGTTAAAGAGGACGCCAATAAATGGGGAAAAGAGACAACAGGACTTTCTTCCAGTTTGATGGTTTTTCAAGATAGCTATGGCCTCAGGAGGTTACAAGGCTGTAATGTTCTTTCCCATGGGAAAGTGTGTATTTTGGTCAATCCATAAGTTTTTAAGCCATTAGTACATTTGGGCAGTTGCATTTCTTGTAACTCACAGTCACAAAAAGATCAATTCCTGTGAATATCTTCAACCCTGACCCCTAGACAGGAAGTTTTCCAGGGCAAAATATTTTTTTCTGATGTGTGACACTGTTACATTTAAATATTCTGTAATACTATCTTCATACAGAGATTTCACTTCACTTGAACCCTTTTCTGACCTATCTTATTATAATCTTAAATGTATTGTAAAGAATCAACCAGTAAAACTTTCTATATAATAAATAATGCCTTAGGTCTATCAAGTGTTTTTCTGATGTACAAATCATTTTTACATATTCTCTCTTTGCTGTTCAGAAGAGCCTATAAACTACACCCAGATCACCACTGCCTGTTTACAAAGAAGAACTAAGGATCAGCAATGTTTCATAGCTTGCTAATAAGTACCAGTGATAGAACTAGCACCCAGATATTCTGATTCTTATTATTTTTTACACTATGTGATACAATGGCCATTAAATGGTTAGCCAGAAAAATCCATGAGAAGGTATAATTTAGGATATAGACTATATTACATCGCAATTGTTACAGCCTTCATGTTTTTATCCAATGGGGATTCCTTTTCAATTCATACCCAATCAGAAAATTATTCTTTATGCCAAACTTTGATATAATGTAATGGAGAATAAAATGACTTCTCATGGCAGAAGTCACAGAGTCATAGCAGCTTGTAAACGGAGAGCTCACAGGTAAAACTATCCTACAGAGCAGAGTGAAGGAAATGAAAGCTTCGCAGACCAGACAATAGGTAATGACTCTCTATGTGAACTTTGTGGAGTTGTAGAAGGATCAGTCATTTTCTACAGAGAATTACACCTGATTTCTCCAGTGTTCTCTAGATCAAAGATTCTCAATAGAATAGTTTATATTGGCTGTCTCCAGTTCTCCCCTTAGTCTAGAATTAACTGACTGGCATTGTTGTTTTTTTGTTTGTTTGTTTGTTTTGTTCTTGTTTTTGTTTTTTAAGCTATTCTGCTGGTCTCTAAAGTATTAGAAGGGTCCTATAGCAACTCTCACTCCACCCAGTGCCGGTGATAATCCCTTGAACTTGCCTGCTGACTCTGCACATGCAGCCAGGGGCGGCAAGTAAAAACAGAGGGCATACCACGACACTGAATGTTTCTATAAATACCAACTGTATAGGGAGCACATTGACGGGCAGGTAACAGATATGATCCCTAGCCACGCTTGCAGCATGCATTATCTACATATCTTATAGGGGGATCTGGCAACTTCTCTGAAGTAGTCAAGAACGTCAAATCTTCATTTTCTTTATTTCCTGAGGCAAAGGAGAAATAAGTGTGTTATTTCTATAGCCGTAATGAATAGCAACTACCAGAGTCTCTGTTCAACTGGTATTTCGGGGCTTTCTAAAAAGAATAGCCTGTTAAATGAATTTGTCTTTCCATTGAGGCAAATACAGGGAGCAGTAGCAAATATTCTCCTACCAGAAAAACTAATATTTGCACTTTTGTCTCTAAAGATAATGTAGTTTTTCTTTCTTTTTTTTCCCCCTCTGTGTGTTTGGTGACCTAAAACCGTAATTGATTTTAGACCGAAGGTTTTTTTAATGAGTGTTTTACAATGAGGCATTTATTGTGGAGAGCCATAGGCCCCAAATCTTCATGTCTCAGAATTAGTATTTACCATTTCTTTTATACTGGAGAATAGAGACAACAAAAGTACAAAGAAGTCAGACAAGTCAAGCTAAAAGCAGAATGAATACATGGAAAACTACAAGAGAGCATGAAAGAAGATGAGGAGATGAGCAAGAAGTGATTCAGCAACATAAAATCCACTGACCACAATAAAGCACATGACCTCACAGGGCAACTAAGTATTTGATAACAATCAGTTGTGAAAACATCCATCTTTTAGGGAAAAATTCCTGCTCCTTTCTTTCTTCCCAATCTCTCTGTATCTAAAGCCTTTCCCTCTTTCTGATTATGTTGTTTTCTTTCAATTTGATGACTTAACATTTTATTCTCAACATTTTATAACACTATATTTATAACTACATGCAATATATATTTTATTTTATGTATATACATATATATTATTTTTATATATGTATATACACATATATACGTGTATATATATACATATATATGTATATACACATATATAAAATATATATACACACATATATTCCCTTTTAAAGAGAATTTATCTCATTAATAGATTTTCATACGTTAAAGCATCTTTGCATCCTGGGGATAAAACTCATATGGTTATGGTGTATAATCCTTTTAATGTGTTGTTAAATTCAATTTTCTAGTATTTTGTTGAGAATTTTTACATTTTTATACACCAAGGATATTACCCTATAGTTTTCTTTTCTTGTAGTGTCCTTGTCTGGCTTTGGTATCAGGGTAATGCTGGGCTCATAAAATCAATTTGGAAGAAATTCTGAATTTTTTAAAGAGTTTGAGAAGGCTTGGTATTAATTCTTCAAATTCACCAGTGATGTCATCTAATCTTGGTTTTTTCTTTGTTGGTATGTTTTTGATTACTGATTCAATCTCCTTACTAGTTAACTACTAACTAGTTCTATTTCTGCATGATTTGGTCTAGTTAGGTCATATGTTTCTAGGAATTTATGCATCATTTCTAAGGTTGTGCAAGTTGTTGATGTATAATTGTTTATAGTAGTCCTTATGGTCCTTTTTATATTTGTGGCATCAGTTGTAATGTCTCTTCCTTCATTTCTGATTTTATTTGAGTCTACTCTCTTTGTTTCTAAGTCTAGTTAAAGGTTTTTACATTTTTTTCAATTTTTTCAAGAAATCAGCTTTGTTTTCTTGATTTTAAAAATTGTTTTTCTATTCTCAATTTTATCAAAATTTTGTCAAATGCCTGATCTGTATCTGTTAAGAAGATCATAAGATTTTTATCCCTCATTTTGTTACGGTCTTATATCACATTTATTGATTTGTAAATGATGAACCATTTTTGCAGGTGATAAATTCTACTTGTTCATGGTGGATGGTCCTTTTACTATGCTGTTGAATTCAGTTTGCTAGTGTTTTGTTGAGAATTGTTGCAATCTATGTTGCAACGGATATTGGCCTCTAGTTTTCTTTTCTTGTAGTGTCCTTGTCTGGTTTTGCTATCAGAATAAAGCTGGCCTCATAAAACGAGTTTGAAAGTGTTCCTTCCTCTTCAAATTTTTGAAACGTTTGAGAACAATTGGCATTAATTCTTTGAATGTTTGGCAGAATTCACCAGTGAAACCATCTGGTCCTGGGTTTTCCTTTGTTGGGATGTTTTTAATTACTGAATCAATGTTCAGATTTTCTATTTCTTCATGTTTCAGTCTTGGTAGGTTGTATGTTTCTAGGAATTTTCCCCTTTCTTCTAAGTTATTTAATTTGTTGGCATATAATTGTTCATAGTAGTTTTTAGGATTCTTACTATTTTTGTGTCATCATGTCATAATGCCTCCTCTTTCATTTCTGATGTTTATTTGAATCTTCTCTCTTTTTTCCTTAGGGATTTTTTCAGTTCAGTTATTGTGTTATTCAGTTTCAACATTTCTATTTGATCCTTTGCATGTTTCTTATCTGTTGAAATTCTTACATTCTTCACCTTTTTTTCCTCCTGAATATTGAGTATCTTTATAGTGGTTATTTTGAATTCTCTGTAAAGCAATTGATATATCATTGTTTCATTAGGGTTAGTTACTGGAACTTTTTATCTTATTCCTTTGTTCAGGGCATGTTTCCCTGTTTCTTTCTTCATTTTCTTTCCTTCGTTTTCCTCTGTGTTAGTATCTGTGCAGTAGAAAAAACAGACACCTCTCCCAGTATTCACAGACTGGTCTTATTCAGGATATAGCTGTCTCTGATCAGTCTGGCAAGAGATTCAGGATGCCTCTCAAATCTTTTCTGTGTGTATGTCATCTCTGGACTGGTGCATATAAATTCCCAATTAGAGGGATTTTCTGGTTCCTCCCCCCCTTCTCCCCCAAGAGTTTGTAATCTCTTACTTCCTTCTGTGTCTATCTGCTATATTCTGGGTCATCTAGATCAGCAGCACTCAGAAGTTCTTTTTCTGTTCTTACATGCCCCAGACATCTAGAGTATGCTGGGGACTGGAAAGGCTGAAGCCATTGCCTTGGGTTTTCACCCCAAAAATTTGAACATTGAGCATATGCTTCAGTCTCCTCTTTTCTTCCCCAGAGATAATTCAGAAGCTTGGAGTCTTGCTTAGGGAGGGGCTCCAATAGATGACTGCATGCTAGTCCAACCCACCTTTGTTCTCAGTGGTCCCCAGTCATCTAGAGTGTGCCTTGTTCCATCTGTGCTCTGAGACATGCAAGACACAAGAAGGTCCCTTGGGTAGCCCCTGGAAAAGATGGATGTTGAACATATGGCCCCACTCTCCTTTTCCAAGGAGAAGCTGGGACCTGGGGTCTTTAGAAACTTGCTGTGTGCTGAGCCAGGGAGAGGGGTGATGGTGAATGCTTGCTTGCTGGTCCAAACTGTCATCTTTGTTTTCGGTAGCTCTCAGGCATCTAGAGTGAACTGGATCCTGGCAATGATCTGAAACAGGCAAGACAGAAGCCGGTCCCTTGGGCAGAACTTGGAAAAGGAAGTTTTGATGCCTAGTCTAACACTTTTTCTCTCCATGGTGAAGCCAGGATTTAAGGCTTATCATCTGCTCATTCTACACTGAGCTGTGGGGAGGACCTATGGTAAGTGCTTGCACACTAGTCCAGATCACCATCTTTGTTCTCAGCAGCTCCCAGCCTTAGAGCTCCTGAGACTGAGATTCAGGTGAGATAGAAATGAGTTCCTTGGGAAGCCACCTGAGAAATCCAAATGTTGAATGTAATGTGCAGTCCTTTCCTTCTCTCTCCAGGGAGAAGATAGGAGCTGGGTGTTTCTTATGGCTTATGTGCCTGAGTGAAATTATGGTGAGAAGGTGTCTCAAGGTTTTGTTTGTTTCTTTGTTTTTACCAGCTCTGGTGTGGCTGGTTTCACACTTACCTGATGTTCAGGAGTCTCTGAACTGGTTTCTAGATTTCTCACAAAGGGAATTGGTGCAAGTATTGTTGAATTGGTGTGTCTGTGGAGGGGAAGAAAAGTCTAAGGCTTTCTATCCTGCCATCTTGCTAATGTCTTCTCCTCAAAATTAATTTTAAAATCCCTTCTTAATGGACATTTTGATTATTTATATTTTTTTATTACATACAAATTTTCATGAGTATCCTATAACTAATTTTGTGTAAATTCCTGATTATTGTCTACTAGAAAATTTATTGAATACAATTTCTGGGTCAAAAAGTACATTTTTAAGTGTTTTGAAATGTATTTTTAAATTACACTCCGGAAAGGGTGCATGAATTTATAGACCTTTGAGAAGTACATGAGAGTTATTAGACACTGTTTAAACCATCACTGTCTTTAAGGGATTAATAGGGTTAGACACAGAAGAGACACTAACGTATGAGAGAGGAAAAAAAAAAACCTGAGTTGGAGGGAAGATGGGCAGTGAGTACCAAGTCGTACACTAATAAGACATGTAATTAGTCTCCACTATAGAGAACACAGGCCAGGGATACTCTTTATGAATTTATTGTGTTCTTGAATTCCTGTGAAAATCTTTTTCTCTTAACATTCCTACCTTGTAACATCATAATAATCAAAATGTAATTATCCAGGAAGCAAGGACATGAGCACTCACTCTTAATTTTTACTCTTAATAAATCAAACTCAGTATCTCTTTTATTCCTCTTTTTCTGATCTATTTCATCAGTACTGAAGCTATTTAGATAAGATGGTGGTTAAGAGTCCATTTAGCTTTTGGCCAAAAGTAATTTGCTGTTGGAATTTGGTGGAGATTTTGCTATAACATAATCCTTTCCTTAGTGTAGGGAAAATTGGACAATTATCACTTCGGGATGATTTATATGGAAAGCTACCAGAGAGCTGGTGCCTGCTAGCTTTGCAATAATACAGCTGTCACAAGGCCCAAAATGTCCCTTTCATCTAGTTGGAATTTTCTTTGTTTGTTTATCTTTTTCTTTCTCTTGGAAAGGTTGAAATCTTATGATAAAGAGAAAAAGAAAGGACTGGAAAGGAATGATATACAACATTGAGAAACGTTTCTGCCTTTTCATTAATAGCTCTTTTTAGTTTTTCTGATTTTTGGATACATGCTTGGTGCAGACGTGTGTATACATTTTTGGCTCCAGCCTTAATCGGAAATTGCAGAACATCAAATAAAGGGAAAAAGTATTAATCCATGATTGGAAACCCTTCGCTGATGGAAAAACTCGTACATGTCTGGGACATAGTATCACATATGAAGCGCAGGAGTGAGGAGAACGTGATGTCTTTGTATTATTTGTGAGTGGGCCTGTGTGTAGCCCCTTATACGAGCTTCTGCTTTCTTTAATGATAATGAACAAAAGGAAGCAACGTGTAAACTGAGATTGCAACACCATCCTTTAATTTAAACTTCTTACTGGGTAGCATCTATAGTTTTATGAGTCCTCAGGCTATTTCTAATCATACTCAGCCTAAATATTTTGACAATTAATTTTTTTTTTTTTGTAAAAAGATAGCTCAAGCTAACCTGGTAGTTTCTTGCCAATCTACTCTTCCGAGAATAATTAGCTGCTCTTGCCACGGCACCATAGTACCTTTAGGAAGTACTTCTCACACCTTTATTTAAGACCTGGCGTTGTTTACTTTTCACCAGAAAACATAACATCGGCGAAGTGGCTAGGAATAATAAATCTTCCAGATGTTGGTTTTGCCTTATTACATTGCAAGATTCATCAATTCCCTCAAACCAGGTTGCTAGGGGACATGAGACCTCTTTCTTTAGAAACTCCCCTTAAGCTGGAAAGTCGAAGAAGTGAACTAAAGCCAGCTGGACTGTTTTTAGAAGAGTGAACACACAACAACAATTTGAAATGAAAGATGAAAGAACAACAAGAAAACTCTAATAGAGTAATAGGTGATGCTTTCTTTTTCCAAATAGACAAAAGCTTCCACACTGAACAAGAAGCCTTGTGGCAAACAACTGATTTATGTCCTGAACTTTTGAACTACATAGTTAATTTTCAGCTAATATATATTTAATTGAAATGTTAGACATATTAGTCATTTGTGGGTATGCACATTCCAAACCCTACCAATTTCCTCAAAAGAAAAATATTGAAAGCAATGTAATAAGGGTGATAAAACATTTATTTTATGAAACATTAAAATGAAGTTGATTTCTGGGAAAGTCATCTGTTAACAATAGTAAAGGAACTAAGAAACTATTTTTTTTAATGAAAAGTGCACATTTTCCAAGTCTAGTTTTTGTAAAAGTAATAGAATTCAATACATCTGTATCCTCTATGTTTCTTACAGAGAGAACCATCTATTAAGATGAATATGTTTATTCTACTATAAATAAACAAATAAACATGACATTGTCCATGTGAACATGAAAATTGGACTCTAAGTCAAAAATTTCCACATGACCATCTGTATTTAGAAATCATTGGAGAGAAAAAATCATGACTCTACAGAAACAAGCATTCAAAGTACTTACTTCTAGAAAGACCAGGAAGTAAATAATTTATATCTGTTTATTCACTTCCATTTTCAATGGACATTGGGGAAGCCTTGTTCTGGTATCTCTGTGCTCATATGGGATTAGCCAGCATGTTTTGATAGTGTAGTGCTTTTAAAGTCTCAGGTGATAATCACTGACATCCCCAGTCACCTCCAGGCTGCTGTCCTTCTCTTTAAAGCTGATAGGGCTCCTTGGTCTTTGAACCAGTCAGTGTGGCAGCAAACTATGAGCAATAATTAGAGTGATAGAAGGGCAGCTGATAAATACTCTCAACTATGAGAGGAACAGAGAAATTTCAGAGCCCCTGGAATTGGTCAAAAATTCTAATAAAGGAAATGACTCTCTTGATGAAGAACTGTCAGCATCATCACATTGTAGCAAAGCAGAGGAATAAATAAGAAGATCCGAAGGAAACCAGTATAGCAATATTTCCTAGTTATCCACTCCAACCATGTCACCATTTCTCTTCTAAATAAGGGCTATTGCTAATACCACAAAAGTACTTTTACTGTTACTGAATTTCAAATTGAATATGAGCTTGGAGTCCACAAGACTCGGGTTTGGCACTGAGTAAGCTTCAAAGACACATCGTCCAGAAATCCAGAGGTAATAAGAAGGAAATACTAGCATTTACTGAAGTTCTTTAAAGAACAGTAAAGGCAATTAATCAATACCAACAATACCTTTCAGATTAATTTGTTTCTGGTCTGGGTGTATGTGTGCACAGTGTATACTATATCTATTATAAATTATATATTATGTAAATTATATAAGTAATATATTGCATTTTATATACACACATACACACACACACGTATATGGTACTTTGGAACTTCTCAGATATTAAACTCCCTAAATGTTCATCTAAACACACCTACATGTTTTGTTTTGTTTTGTTTTTTAAGATTTTATTTATTTATTGAGAGGGAGAGAGAGAGCGTGGGGGAGGGACAGAGGGAGAGAGAGAGAATCTCAAGCAGACTCTGTGCTGAGGGCAGAGCCCCACACAGGGCTCAGCCTCACGACCCTGAGATCACGACCTGAGCCAAAATCAAGACTTAGAGGCTTAACTGAGCCACCCAAGTGTATGCCCCCCCGCCCCCACATGGTTTTGTCTCTCATTCTCCTTCTCCCTCTTTGTTGTGTAGGTCAGCTTAGCCTATTTGACTTTCATCTTCACTATTTCTTAGCTCTATTTATTCTATGGCTTCTACGCCACACACAAGAAATGGGCAAATACATAATATTACTTGAGGTAGAGATTAGGGCACACATTGTGAGTTACCAAAGATATGCTCTTTTGGGTGGGGAGTCTCTAAATTAAATTAACATGTATCATTTATCCTAGTTATGTAAAAATTATTATTTTAGCATATTAAATACAGTGCAACAGCTCAGTAGCATACTTGCCGTAATGCAAGTTTGGGTATTATGTGACTATGATTTGGCTCACATCATTTACCCAGTACCCATGGTCGAATGGAGAAGGGCTACCTGTGATCATTTGGGATGAGACGTCCTCCATTCAATGTGAGGTCATCTGTGTACACTAGACCTGTGTAGACTAGACCTTTTACCATTTTTACGTTTGTACGTTTGTACAATGTAGTCTACATGAAAAATAGCACTTTTTACTTCTCATTTCAGTAACATGACACACATTTTAAGAAATTGAATTTTGTGGAACACTTTTATATCGTTACCATAGGAGTTACCTTTATAATGGTTATGTAAATAATACATGCTTGTAATAAAGAAATCAAGTAGTACAGAAAGGCAATAGAAGAGAGTAAAAACTTCACCCTAGATCTTATCACCCAGATACATCTGGTATGGACACTGAACACTATTGCCTACTTCTCTCTATCAAATACATACGGCTTTGTATTTCAAATAATAAAAAGATTTTTTTAAAAGATTTTATTTATTTATGTGACAGAGAGACAGCCAGCGAGAGAGGGAACACAGCAGGGGTGTGGGAGAGGAAGAAGCAGGCTCCCAGCGGAGAAGCCCGATGTGGGACTCGATCCCGGGACACCGGGATCACGCCCTGAGCCGAAGGCAGCCGCTTAACGACTGCGCTACCCAGGCGCCCCTCAAATAATAAAAAGATTTCTTAAGGAGCACTCTCACATATAAAAAAGAGTTACCTGAAACAGACATATCCTAGTGAGTCTCACTAGCCCACAATGTGATAAACTTCCATCACAGACCGTCATCCTAAGAAAGGCCATTCTTTCTGTGTGAGCATCCTGCAAAACATCTACAGTCACAGTCTGCTGCCCAGTTCGAGAAATCTTTTATGTTGTTAGTATAAAACTTAAAGAGCCCTTCCAGGTTTAATACCTTGTTACAAGAACTTCTTTTTTTTAAAGATTTTATTTTATTTATTTGAGAGAGAGAGAGTGCGGGCATGAGTGCGGAGGGTCGGGTGAGGGGGTAGGGGGAGAGGGAGAAGCAAGCTCTCCCCTGATCAGGGAACCCAAAGATGTAGGGCTCAATGCCAGGACCCTGAGATCATGACCCAAGCCAAAATCAAATGCTTAACCGACGGAGACACCCAGGTGCCCCAAAAGTACTTATACTTTTAACAGGCCTCAACTGAGCAATAATAGCAATCAAAATTCTCATTCCCAGGAATCACCATCCTGATGTTAAACTACAGCCCTTACAAAGCAGAGCTTGAGTTGGGCATCTTTGGCCTGGGCAGTAAACTCCCCAAATGTTCATCTAAACACACATGTAGAGGCACCTGAGTGGCTCAGTCAGTTCAGCATCTGCCTTCGGCTCAGGTCATGATCCCAGGGTTCTGGGATTGAGCCCTGAGTCAGGCTCTCCGCTCCGCGGGGAGCCTGCTTCTCCCACTGCCTCTGCCTACAGCCCCCTCTGCTTGTGCTCTCTCTCTGTGTCAAATAAATAAATAAAATCTTTAAAAAAATAAAATAAATAAAATAAACACACCTGTATGGTTTTCTCTCCATTTGTTCCAGCATATTCTTCCTGGCATGTGGAGTGGAGTTGAGTGGGATAGGGTAATCATAGATTATTCACCTCCTGCGTATAATCCTTAAAGAATTAATTATCACCTGTAGAGGCAATGGTGGATAAAGTCAGTTGTTTATTTAGACAAGGAGATGCCAGGTTTAAAAAAAGAAAGACAAGGGGCACCTGGGTGGCTCAGTGGGTTAAGCACCTGCCTGCCTTCGGCTCAGGTCATGATCCCAGGGTCCTGGGATGGAGGCCCATGTCTGCTTGTACTCTCTCTGTCAAATTAATAAATAAAAATCTTAAAAAAAAAATAAAAAGGAAAAGAAAAAAAGAAAGGCAATATAGGATGGAACCAAGAGATAACAGTGACCTTGAACTCAGCCAACTAAGTCTTAAATCCTGGTTCCGCTACTTTCCAGCTGTTGACATGTGTAAATAATTGTTTTAACCTCAGTTTCTTCAGCTCTAAAATGAAGATAACACCACATAAAGTTGTAGTAATGATTAATAAGAGCAACGGCTGTTAAAATTTTTATAAATGTTAAACAATGTTAAACATGTTTAACAAATGTCAAAATTCCTAGTTCATCTTAATCTGCTTCTTAATCTCTGTCCCTTTCTTCAGATTTCCAGTTAATCCCATTATACTAGTAAGAAAATAATATGACATATCACCAGTGGGAAACTTAATCAGATTACCCAGATGATCAGGTAGGATCCAAAAAAATAAATTGTATCTCTGACCTCCCAGTCCATTTCTGGGCCCACGGCACATGTTTCCTTTAAGGACCAGTGATTCTCCTTTAGTCGCTCTTAAGAGTAAGCCCTCTTCTAATTCACTGGTTAAAAAAAAAAAAAAAAAAAAGTCTGCATTTAGTTTCACAGCATGAAAGACAAAGAAATCTTTTGTGGTTCTCTCCAATACTGAACCTAGCTGTTTCCTAGGACAATAATTCAATGTGTCTTAATGGGCAAAATTCATTCATGTGTGCCTATTCCTGTCCAGGTAATGAAGGTCCTAGATCATTAAGTAAGAGGCAGGGAAGCTTACTGGAGTCCAGAAAATAGGATTACCAGCAGGTTAAAGATGCTGAAGAGAAGAAAACGCAGGGGCTTTCCAATTTCCAACAAGTAACAGTCATTGTCTTGCTGGGTTTTGGTGAGTACACCTAGGTAGCCAGTTTTGAACAGGTTTTGTAGAAAGCCCAAGTAGTATTTTTGAGATGACAAACACATGAGATCTTGTTTCTATATAAGGGCTTAAAGACAAAAACAAAGGCAAAAGAAATGCATTTTGAGAAGATAAGTTTATCAATGAAAACTCAATCCACAGGCTAAAGAGTTTTGCAGAGACTCTGAAAAATTTCAGAAATTTTTTTATCCCATTCACAGCCCCCACTCATTATACTCATATATTCAGTTCTGACCTTTAGAAGTTTGGAATTGCGGAGTCGATCTTTAGCGGCAGTGGTGGTGGAGGTAGGAATGGTGGAGGAGGTAGGAATGGTGGTAATTGCAGTGGGGAGTAATTTTAACACTTCCTAGCTCAGGCACCCTGTTAGGGGCTTTCCATACCTTGGCTTAATCCTCACGGTGTTTAGCAGCACTGATAATTCAACAGCTGCCTTGGATTCCAGGCTTCTCATGTACAAAAGCTGTGCTGTTTCTTTTTCTTTCTTTCTTTCCTCTTTTTTTAGAGAGGGAGAGAAGTTGGGGAAGGGGCAGAGGAAGAGGGAGAGAGAGAGATTCTCAAGCAGGTTCCACCCCAACCCTTAACCCATCACAGGGCTCAATCTTAGGGCCCTGAGATCATGACCTGAGCTGAAATCAAGATCCTGAAGTTTAACTGACTGAGCCGCCCAGGTTCCCCTGTGCTGTTTCTTATATACACAATCTCCTTTAATGTTCAACTTTAATCCTATAGAGTTAGTATTATTTTTTACTGTGGGAACTTATTTTCAGAGGCGTTAACTCAAGTAACTTACCAGAGGTATGAATGTTTTCTGTGTATTTATGTAGATAATAATTGGTGCAGCTGGTTTTTATCATATTATATTGCATTAATTCCGACATATTAATTAATTGCCATTAATAATAAATAGTTTTTATTTGGGACCTAGTCATTGTCTCAAACATTATACTAGATGCTTTATTTTCTTATCTTGATTAACACTGACATTTACCTGTATGATTACTCTTCTCCCTATTTAATAGATGAAGATATTGAGGTTTAGAGAAGTGGGTCCCTCAAGCTAAGGCTACACATGAATGAGTATGGTGAGATACTGATCCAGGCCTGTATTGGTCCAAAGTCTATGGTTTCCACTAACTTGGCTACTGAATCGACCCAGGGAAAAATAAGCAAACTAAAATAATAGTGACCGCATCATTTTTAGGTGTACTGATATCTAGTACCATAGTTAAAATAAGCGTGAGATTAATCTCTAAGACTGATTGAGATCAGTAAGCTGCACTGACATACAAAGAAAAAGAAAATACCAAAATGCTGACACTAACACTTTAACCTGGTTAGTAGTCTGAGTATGTTTGATATACCCCTCAAATTTCATCTCATAATTTAGGTGAAGGGAATAGGACATGAGTTGTATTTTATCAGAATGATACCTAGGACACTAGGATGTAACAACAGAAGTATCATGGCAAATTTTCACTTTTTCATCCAATTTTAAGTTTTGTACACCCAG
The DNA here is from genome assembly GCF_023065955.2 of Ursus arctos. NCBI lineage: Eukaryota > Metazoa > Chordata > Mammalia > Carnivora > Ursidae > Ursus > Ursus arctos. The sequence continues at coordinate 50,148,126 of NW_026622775.1, read as the reverse complement.
CATAGAGTTTGCCATGTGCATAGAAATTAATTATGAATTCTTTCCCCCTGAGATTGGCAGCAAGATGAGGGTACTTGCAAACACTAGATCTATTAATATTATAGTGGAGGACTTAGTTAATAAGTGAAGGACAATTGGGGCGCCTGGGTGGCTCAGTCGTTAAGCGTCTGCCTTCGGCTCAGGGCGTGATCCCGGCGTTCTGGGATTGAGCCCCACATCAGGCTCCTCCGCTGGGAGCCTGCTTCTTCCTCTCCCACTCCCCCTGCTTGTGTTCCCTCTCTCGCTGGCTGTCTCTCTCTGTCAAATAAATAAGTAAAAATCTTTAAAAAAAATAAGTGAAGGACAATAAACAAGATGTATGAAGATGGGAAAGAAAGAAAGAAAACTATCAATATTTGCAGATCACATAATGGTATCTGTAGGAAATCCAAAATAATTCACATATAAATCATTAGAATTTATACACAAAATTGAATGCTTACTGGTAAGAAAGTCAATATAAAAAGAAAATCTTTGTATACTAGCAATGAACACTTCAAAAATGAAATGTTCACAATGTTATAATTAACATTTAAAATCACATTGAAAAGCACCAAATACTTAGAAATAAATCTAAAAGATGTGCAAAACTGCTATTCTTTATTTATTTATTTATTTATTTATTTATTTATTTATTTATTTGACAGAGAGAGACAGCCAGCAAGAGAGGGAACACAAGCAGAGGGAGTGGGAGAGGAAGAAGCAGGCTCCCAGCAGAGAAGCCCGATGTGGGGCTCGATCCCAGGACTCCTGGATCACGCCCTGAGCCAAAGGCAGACGCTTAACGACTGAGCCACCCAGGCGCCCCAAAACTGCTATTCTGAAAACTATAGCATATAGCTGAGAAAATACAAAAATTACTCAAGTAAATATTTATGAATTTGAAAATTTAATACTGTAATGGTGTCAATTCTGACTAAAACTGATTTATAGATTGATTGCAATCCTATTCATTATTCAAAATGGCAAAATAAAATGTTATCATTGAATTCTAGTGTGGAAATTCTAAAATGTATTATAGAAGTGCAAAGGGGAGGGTCACCTGGGTGGCTCAGTCAGTTAAGCATCTACCTTTGGCTCAAGTCATGATCCCAGTGTCCTGCGATCAAGCCCTGCATCAGGCAACCTGCTCAGCGGGGAGCCTGTTTCTCCCTCTGCCCCTCCCTCCCGCTCATGGTCCCTCTCTCTCTCAAAAATAAATAAATAAAATCTTTAAAAAAAATGCAAAGGGGAAAGACTAATCAAGGAAAAGAACAAATCTGAAGAACTTATGTTCTAAACATCAATTCTTATCAGAGCTATGGGGAAAGCGTATAAGATCTTTGTGACCTTAAGGAAAAATTTCTCAGATTTTTCTCACAAAAAGTGATTTAACATAAAGGTGATTAATTGATTCAAATTAAGTAAATTAGGAACCTCTATTAAATAAAAGAGTGAAAAGACAAGCCAAAGTGAGAGAACAAAAAAGGTATATATTAATATAAGGAATATATAAAAAACAACCAATCAATAAATAAAGATAAGACAGCCACTATAAAAATGGAAAAAACTTGGGCAAGCTTTCACAAAGAAGCATATCCAAATAACTAATAAATATATTTTAAAATGTGCTACTTTATTAATCATCGGAGAAAGGTCAATTAAAACCATAATGTGATATCACTATCCTTAGGAATAACTAAAATTTTTTTATTTTTATTTTTTAGATTATGGGTTTTTTTAAAGATTTATTTATTGATTTTTTGAAAGTGAGAGAGTGAACATGAGCGGGAAGGGCAGAGGAAGAGAGAGAGGAAGAATCTCAAACAGACTCTGTGCTGAGTGAGGAGCCCAATGCAGGCTCAGTGTCACTACCCTGAGATCATGACCTGAGCCAAAACCGAGAGTTGGGCGCTTAACCAACTGAGCCACCCAGGTGCCCCAGGAATGGCTAAAATTAAAAAATAAAAACATAAAAATAAAAAGCTTGACAATATCCCATGCAGACAAGGATCTGGAGCAAATAGAATCCTCCTACACCTCTGGGCTGATGGGAATGTACACGTGTATAATCACGTCTCTTCAGCAGTATCAGCTAAAGCTTATCATGTGTACAGCGTATGATCCAGCGACTCTATCCCTAGGTATACACTCAACCAAAATGTGTACAATATGTTCATCAGAAAACAAGTGTAAAAATGTTCATAGCAGCACTATTTGGAATAACTCAAACCAGAAACAACCCACATGTCCATCAATTCTAGAATGAATAAAGAAATTCCTCTATACTCATCGAATGGAATACAATGGTGATGAAAATAAATTATGTACACAGTGAAGTAAATGAATCTTACATATATAATGTGAGATGATGGAGGTAGACACACAAGAGTCATAGTATATGATTCTATTTATATAAAGATAAAAAACTGCTAAAATAAATTTATAATATTAGGAGCCAGAATAGTAATGACCTTACAAGACAGGACAGGTGTAGTGACTAGAACAAGGTAAGCTTCTGCACTCTGGAAACTTACTCCACCTTGATCTGAGCGGTGATTATGCGGATGTGCTCCTCTAGTGAAAATTAACTAAACACCCATGATTTGTGTATGAATGTTAGACTTCAGCAACAAAGAAGTCTATTTAAATAAACAGAATGAAGAGTTTAGTCCTTTAAGATGGAAAATCCCCTGGAACGTTCAACATAGAATAAACTAGATAAGATACATATACAACATTAGGTAAGGAGACGGTATAACCAGATACAGAAAAAATTTTATTGTAAGAAAAGAATACATTAACTCATTTGAATCTGTTTTTAAAAAATTGACATTTTTATAAAATGCTTTTGGGTGGTGCCTGGGTGGCTCAGTCAGTTGAGCATCTGCCTTCAGCTCAGGTCATGATCCCGGGGTCCTGGGATTGAGCCTCCGCATTATTGCATCATATCATCATCATCATCATCATCATCATCATCATCATCATCATCATCATCATCATCATCTGCTCCCTGCTCAGCAGGGAGTCTGCTTCTCCCTCTTCCGCTGCCTCTCCTCCCGCAGGTGCTCTCTATTTTGCACTCTCTCTCACTAATAAATCAATAAAATCCTTAAAAAAATGTTTTGGGGACAAAATCTGAATCATATGAGACCAGAAAAAAATATGAAAGTTTGTAAAAAAACCAGCCTCTTTAAGGATGCTTATTCTAGATGCATGTATGGTTGTATACAACCGAAAGGAGCACATTGTAGAAAATTATGGAAAGTATAATAACTAATTGATCAATACATTAATAATATAGTTTATATTACCATACAAATATTTTTATCTTCTAAATATTTTTCACAGTTCTTTTTGTCGAACATCATGTTTATTGAAACTAAAATAAAATTAAAATGAAACTAACATAAATGTGACAAGTCTAATGAAATGTTAGCAATCACGTTCGGCAATATTAGTATACCATGGTAATGCTGGGCTTGTCTTATGAGGAAATTAGGAAGTGGCCACAACTTTATACAGACTGTAAAGATTTTTTTCCAGATAATGTGAAATTTGGATCCTGCCACTGGGGCTTTCTCACATGCCAGCTTTTTCTCTGGACTTAGTTTGGACCCCGGGGCAGGATGCACAGAGATCTATGGAGCCTAAATTCCTGCTTTTGAGGAAAACTTTTTCATTTCACTGATAGAGTATAGTTCAACAACTACGCTGCGCTTTGAACAATTAAATTAGTGAATTCTCCTCAATCTAGGGGGAACAAGGGAGAATGGGAAGGAACTGGGGTGCAGGGTGCTTGGTGTGAGAAAAAGCGAAAACAAGCGCTCACTCTTTGTATTTATTTTACATACCCCGAGAGCTCAGAAGTGAATTCTTATTTCCAGTTGTCATACAATAAGCTGTAGAGGTGGGCTGGAGTCAGCCTGTACCGTCTCAGGAAAGCTTATTGTCTATTTGCCTGGGAATCTGCAGGTCAGTTGTTAAAAGACATCCATTAGTAAGAAATACATGAACATAATTAAATAAATCACATTAAAAACAAAGGTGTTAGATATTCCAAATTTATCGCTTTCTAACAACTTTACTATTTGTTCTTGAGGTTATTTACGTCTTTTGTGTTTGTACAGTGAAAACACCACGTAGTGGTGCGCCCTGTGCCTTCCTCCCGAGTCCACATTTAGTGAGGTCATGTTGACAGTCTGACACTGACCCGGTTCGTGGTGTTTACACTACCCAAATCACAGACACTACAAACCAGGGCACTCCTACTCCCTTGCAGGGAGTCAACTGTTACATATTTACCAGCATATTCTGAAAGACTCTGTCAATGATTCAAGTGTTCTGAGCATAATTCTTGACAGTCCAATCATTGGCAACCAGTTTATAGACAACGTGACTATAAGTCATACATATATATACACGTAGACACCATGTATATACGTATCTGCTGTCCCAGCCTCATTATTAATGATGCCATCTTCTCATTACAAAGCGCTGCAGTGTAAAGAATAAAGTATGTGGTTACTCTCCTTACGGGAGAGCAGGGTTGCCCAACCTCAGCACTACTGATGTACTGGGCCGGATACTTCCTTGCTGTGGGGACTGTCCTGTGCTCTAAGGATGTTCAGCAGCACCCCTGGCCTTCATGCCCTAGAGGCCTACCCTTGTTATGACAACCAAAATGCCTCCAGGTATTTTTAAATAACCCAGGGGGGTGGGGGAGATTTCCCTCTTCTGAGAACCACTGTCATACATTGTAAGGGTTAAAACAATTCTAAAAAAACCCTGAATTTTCTCTGATGCCCAAAAAAAGAGATCTCCTTTTCTTTTCTTAGATCTTTTTCTTTAAAAATGTTGTTGCAAATTCTTTCTCTGTCACTTTAATTTGTAATGCTTAAAAAAAAAAAAAACTAAGAAAGAAAACCCCTCTTGCCAATTTTACCACCCAGGAAAGTTTTTCAGAAAGGCCTCAGAGCCCACTCTTTGAATTGAAACCATCAAGGAGGATAGCGTCCTGTCTCCCGTCTCTGCCAGAGCTTACGCTGGGTTCGTGGCTCCAAGTACAGTGCCTGCTTGTAGAGGTACATGGCATTCTCTTTTCTGTTGGTTAAAGACAACTAGCCGACGCAGATGTCACACCAATATCGACTGAATTTAAGAACTATGCAGAGCAAAATGGTTCTGTCGAGGCCTCTCAGCTATGGGCAAGTTGTCATTTATCTTGAGATTGTGAAGGTAATGGCTTGCATCTGCCTGCCTGTTTTTATAAAAGGATGAGATTTCCTTTCATCTTCATCATCTGTAGCAAATTGCCTGTGATGGACATCGAATCTAGTTTAATGCTTATTCAGTAATAAAACCACTAAATTCTTTTCTGCCTCGTAGAAAGGATTCGGTGGGTTGGCAAGAGATTCTATCTTTATTTTGCCCAATAAGAACAACATCGAGACTGAAGCAGAACGGAGAAACCTGAAGCAAACTAGGACAAAAGAGTGACGAAAATTGTGTCAACCACCAGAGAGAAACACAAGAAGCATATGGTCGTACGCATAACCTTTTCAAGAGCCAACTTCGTCTAATATTTTGGGAGGAAATGTTTTCTTTCCCTCACTCATATCTGCTCCCCAGTTAATACGTGCTGAAGATTGCTTCCCCTTATTATTTGTCTTCTCACCAGTGTTCTTTGTTCACGTAGCTTCTACTTTCTTTCTACAGGTGGAACTCCCCTGACATGGAGTATCATTTCGCTTCATTTATTCCCTCTGTGAGCTCTTAAGCAAGACTAGTGTTTTGTAGATTTTCCTCAGGAAATGAGGTGATAATGAGGAGGTGATAATGAGTGCAGCTGGCAATAAGAGACTGAGCATGGTGATCATTAGCCTCCAGAACCTCATTACCCTTGCCACAGGGACTGTCCCACTGGCCAATTTTTTCACTCATCATCTCTGGACTTACCACTTTGGACTTCCCATTTCTAGTGCAAGGGTAATAAAGGATGTCCCAAATACTGTTTTTTGTGGGTAAAGTTGGTCCCCAGAGTGTCTAAAAATACCATGTAGGTAGGCAGGTAGGAAACCTGGCCCCAATTATGAAAAAAATAAAGCAATTAGCAACATTACTAAGTAATGTTAACAGAGTGCAATTGAGAGATGCTAGATATCGCATTTGAGATTATCAGGTGAAATTGGGGTTGAGAAGAGGGGAGAGTCATAGCAAGTTGAATTTGGAGAAAGCAGGAAGGGAATAGAAGAGAATGATATATGGAGACTGAATGCACAAAGAACTTATAGTTATACAGAAAGAAGCAGACACATGGAAAATAGTTGAATCACCTCGGTTGGCAGAACCCTAGATTTAAGATTCATAGTGTCTTGTGATGAGACCCTCCTTCCCCCACCCCAGGGGTTCATGGAACTCTAAACTCCCAAAATATATTTAATTCTTTGGGAAAACTTGCAATATGTCTGTTCATAGATTTGGTCTTACAACACTTATTTATCACCTGTTCTATGTCAGGCACTGTTAATAGACTGTGGATATACTGATGAATAATTTATACTGATATAATTTAGACAAATCTCTACCTTCATGGAGCTTATACTCTAAGGGAATGTTCTCAAGATTCCATAGCTCCAGGGGCGCCTGGGTGGCTCAGTCAGTTAAGTGTCTGCCTCTTGATTTCGGCTCAGGTCATGATCTCAGTGTCTTGAGATCAATCCCTGTGATGGACTCCATGATCAGTGGGGAGTCTTCTGGAAATTCTCTCTTTCCTTCTCCCTCTGCTTCTCCCACTGCTCACTCTCTCTCTCTAAAGTAAATAAAATCTAAAAAAAAAAAAAAAAAAAAAAAGATTCCCTAGCTCCCTCTTGTTATATGTATCTTTACACCCAACCCCATATAGCTTAACATAACTGAGATTTTTTATAGCTAATAAACCTAATTAAAACATCAAACAAAAAAAGAAGTTGAAGAAAATAAATCTCCTTTTTGAAGATTTGGTCTCAAATCTCTATACCTTGCTGATGTTGGATGGCTTCTGGGTTTTACTTATAAGTTAAATCTTATGGTATCCATTTTTTATAGATCAAAATAGCTGCTGGTAATTTCATATGGTTAACCAATATATTTTTCTTTATACCTGAAGTTACTATAAGAAGAAACTTCCTCTTTAAAATTTTGTTAACATTGAAGTTGACTTTATATATATGTGTTTCCAGCTAAACAGTGAAATACTTGAATGAAAGTCAAAATTATTTGAGATAAAATAATTTTGAAAAGAAAGAGTATTCCTAGCACTGAAGAATAAGATGATGTGAATAAAAATTCACACTATGACATATAAATAAATTCAAATAACATTTTAAAATATAAATTTGATCTTAGGTTCCCAACAAAAAAATTACAAGGACAGTGAAAACTTAGAGCAGTGTAATAATCCAGTGGTTTCTATATATTAATGAAAACAAACATCTGGCTCTTTGGATATATGGTTTCCTCACACTTATAAGAAAATCAACTGGCATTAGACATTCTACTGCTCCCTATATTTAATGGCATTAATTATAAACTGTGGCTTTATAAATCCAAATGTGAGCAACTGAAATAGGTGGCACTGTTAAAAGTAAATCCAAGCATGTTTTTCCAGGTCCTGGAGAATTCTTCCTTCTCTTGGGCTTTCTGGTTGGTTCAAGGAAGTTACAGCAACTATACCTGTTCATGATGTAGTTGACACTGATGCTTGGCGGGAACTGTGGTGTGGAAAAAGGCAGGGGCTTATTCTCGTGTTACTCTAGCCAGATAGCTAGGGTGGGGAGTCTGTTATTTAGCTTGCTCTTCCTGCCCTTGTCATCACACCAGAAAGGTGGGCTTACTGAGCGGAAAATGATCGTGAAAATTATTTGCGATAGGGGCGCCTGGGTGGCTCAGTCATTAAGCTTTTGCCTTCGGCTCAGGGTGTGATCCCAGGGTCCTGGGATCGAGCCCCCCTTGGGCTCCCTGCTCAGCGGGAAGCCTGCTTCTTCCTCTCCCACTCCCCCTGCTTGTGTTCCCTCTCTCACTGGCTATCTCTCTGTCAAATAAAGAAATAAAATCTTAAAAAAATTATTTGCAATAACCAGAAAAGAGAAAATGATATGCTTCTGCAACACCTACTTTATCGAAAGCATAAATCAAAGGAAATACACAAAAGATTTTAAAAAGTAACAATACTTAAAAGCGTTAAGAATTAATCAATAATTATGTTTCATAATAAAATGAAATAAAAAGTGCCCAGGGGCCCCTGAGTGGCACAGTTGCTTAGGCACCTGCCTTCTGCTCAGGTCATGATCAGAGGGTCCTGGGATCGAGCCCCGTGTGTGGCTCCCTGCTCAGCGGGGATTCTGTTTCTCTCTCTGCCCCTCCCCCCACTCTTGCTCTCTTTCTCTCTCTCTTTCTCAAATAAAGACATAAAGTCTTTAATAGAAAAACATGTCTTAATCTTGTTGTTGGAAACGGAGTAGAATGAGTATACTGCAGGTGAGTTGGCTTTTTTCTTAGGTAGTTAAAATTTTCTGTAGCTACCTGAAAATGACATGGTGGAAATATCAGTGTCTGGTATTAACCACTGCAAACCTTTCATCATCCACCTAAGTAGTAAGAGGGCTTTTCTCTACCACTCCTTACTGTTACCTGGCATAGCGTACTCAAGTTAATAAACATTCCTACTTTATCAAGAGTCTAAGTAAGTGTGTTTTTAAAAACAGTAAGTTTTCCAAAGTGAAAAAGGAATAACGAAGTCAGGTGGACATTATCTTTGGATGACCTGTGTCTCTATGTCACCCTTCCCCCATCTCTATTACTTTTGATTACACATCAAATTACTGCAGCTTTTAAAATATTTGCAAATAGAATGAGAACATTCTAGCTATTTATGCATGCCTGAAGTGATCTGTCTTGTTGGAGGACAGGAAGCAAAGACACTTCGGTTTGGTAAAGTATAGACAGAGTAGACATATATTCCTTTAAGCATTTAGAAATGGAAGGGAGAGTCTAAATTCAAGCATCAGCTGTCTAAACCCTGAGATCATCAGTATGGTGTTACTGTTTCTGACAAAATCTCTTAGGAAAACAGAGTTAGATTCCATTTAAACCAAATCTTTTCATTATCATGTTCTAATAAGTCAAAGAAGGAAACGCTTTCTGGTAAGAATCCTATTCTTTAAGGAAAATCATCAAAATGAGGGCAGGGAGCAATCTGTCACAGCTTTAATCAGGGTGCACAATAGAACAGGAGAAAAAGGTGTAGGAAAAGTGTAACAGAAAACAATGAAACAAAAGATGCTTGGTTAACTCTAGGAGAAAAGAGGTGAGACGGATCAATTGGAGGAAGAGGACTTCAAATCAGTTATTATTGAGTGTGGGAAGCCTGAGTCAGTGGATTTGAATGGAGAAAAAAGCAAATAATCAAAAAGCACAAGATTATAGTGAGCAGCTTTGCCCCTTTCTTTCCTAACGCCTTGAATTGCCACCAAAACTCTTAGCTCAGCACTCTGTACATATACACAACAGAAGTATTTATAGATCTGCCAAAGCTACTGCTCAATGTGACCTTTTATTTTATTTTATTTTATTCTATTTTATTTTGTTTTATTTTATTTTATGGGAAAGAGGAGTATTATTTTTAATGAGCTTTAACAATATCCACTATATCTCTAGAGAGATTTAGATTTTTTTTTACATCTAACACATATCTTAACTTACTTTAAAATAAGTTAGAGTAACTTTACAAATTCACAAATGAAAATTATACTTCTAATGGTAGGTAAATATTAACCTATAGATTAAGATGCAACTAAATATTTGTGAAGTCAATCATATACCAAAAAACAAAAACAAACAAACAAACAAACAAACAAAAACCCTGCTTTCATAACCTGATGTTTCAGATTATTTCAGTTTGCGCTTCATATGTTAAACTTTTTAATAAATATTTTTGCATTTTGATTCTAGAGATTCTATTTAGAGCACTTCACTCCAACGGTTTTTTCATGGATTTAGATAATCTTTATTTCCAATAAACCAAACACCAAATAGGCCCAACTATTTTCCATTTTAACAATGTTTTTGTTAGTTGTAGAGACATCTTAATTGGCTATATAAAATTTTAAATTAGATAATGCAACTTTTAAAGCTGTTAAATAGCATCTTGAGACAAATTTGCAGAACTTATGTTCATCCTTCTCACTAACTTCTGGTTTAATACAGTGTTCCTTATGCTTCTATGAAACAATAGCCCATGTGAAACAACTTGAGCAAAAGACTAAAAACAGTTACAAACTTTATAATGGTAAAAAGTACCACTGTGGTTTCGAGTTTTCAGCTGACTTACTGTGTTACCAGCATGCTCTTCTGGCTTACACCCCTACCATGATCTTTGACTCAGTATGCATGTAGGCTCTTTCAAAACTGTGCTGTTAAAAGAAAAGAGATTGATTACATAATAAATATTATTTTAATAAACACTTGAACAGCACCTGTTAGTATCTTTAATGATTTCAATGTCCCAAAACCCTTCCATGAATTCCATGAATGTCTATAGACCACAATAAGGATACACTGGGTCAAAGCAGTAACAGACAACCCTGTCTTTGAAGGTGAGGTTGCAAAGGAAACCATTCACATAAAGTGCCTTCTGTGTGCTGTTGATGATGACGAAGATGATGATCAATGACTACTCTATCATGCTAAATACTAGCTTTGTGCTGTTAAGTGCTGTTTCAATTCAGTTTGTTTGAAGACATACTAGAGAGTGTGCCTCGTTTAGAGAATCAACTGGAGCGTGATCAACAATAATGCTGCTCTGTTCTGCCTTCTGGTCCTCCAGGGAAGACGCTGATCACCAGTCATCGCACCCCTCCCTCCAGAGACCAGAGGAGCCTTTACAAACCCTCCTACGTGGGGTCCAAGCAGCCAAGACTAATTTTGACTATGCCTGACAAAAGTGATTGCCATTCTTGAGGTCTTATCTAAGGATTAGGGAGTTTAAATGACAGTTTATTCACTGAACTAAAATCCAAGAAAAGGATGTGAAGTTTAGAGCTAGGAGAGAATTAGGACATTTAGAAGTGCGTGACACACCTACTATGACTCTTTTTAAATACATACATGTATACACAAGGGATAAAGAGATTATTCAAAGAAATTATTTACTAAAATATGGTTGATGGGGAGTAAGTAAGTAGTAGGTATATAGATTATATAACTTCAAGCCTTTATTCAAAACTCTGAAGTCAGGTGTGTTTAGAAAAAAATTAATATCAGGATATCATACCTTCTATTATTTACTACTTTCAGTATGGCCTGGAATAGCATTCTATAATAAAAAATATTAATATTTCTGCAACAAAATGCATTAATATATCTACGAAGGGTTATAAATAAATCTTACACGTAGCTTTGTGTAAGTTTAGATCCTATCAGGTCAGTAATTGTAGGTAAGAATTTGTTGACATGTATTTAGGATGGAATACTATGAATAAGAAGATTTTAATGTATGATGTGTAAGAAGAGTACAGTCATAATATGTTGGCATTCTTTTATCACAGATAAGATGAAATATGTTTTTGGTCTCTGCCCCTGTTCCTGACACAAAGCTACTAAAACCCTTGTAGTTTCCTGAGTGATCGCGTTGTTAAGAGGTTCTTACACGGAGCTCCTAAATCCCTTGGAATTTCCTGGATGAGAGAAATGTCTTATGTTCTAATGAGGCAACTCTTGGTAGGCTCCTGGATAGCTTCAGGATAGGGGCTAGTCACCAGAAACAACACGCCATGATTATTAGAAGCTTGGAACTTTCAGAGGCCCCTGGGTGGCTCAATTGATTAAGTGGCAGACTCTTGATTTCGCTTAGGTGATGATCTCCCGGTTATGAGAACTTTGGGCTCCACAGGCTCCAGCCTCAGCACCTAGCCTGCCTGAGATTCTCTCTCTTCCTCTAACTGTGCTGCTCCCCCCCACCCCACCACGCATACTCCCTCCCTCTTTTTAAAAAAAGAAAAAAGAAGCTTGGAATGTTCAGACTCACCTCTCATCCTCAGGGGAGGTGAGAGGGGCTAGGAATTGAGGGAATAATTGGTCATGCATGCATGAGGAAACCTCCATAAAAATCTCTATTGGTTTGCAGAGTTTCTGCATTGGTGAATGCATTCACCTGTCGGGAGAGTGGCACACCCCAACTCCATGGGACAGAAGCTCCTAGGCTTGGGACCCTTCTAGACCTCTTCTCATGTACATCTTCATCTGGGTGTTTATCTGTATACTATATAATATCCTTTATAATAAACCAATAAATGTAAATAAAGAATTTCCCTGAGTTCTGTGAGCCATTATAGCAAATTATCAAACTTGAAGAGGGATTGTGGGAACCCCAAGTTTATAGTCAATTGGTTGACAGCATGAGATTTACAAGTGTCTGAAGTGGGAGCAGTTTTGTGGGATTGAGCCCTTGCCTGTGAGATCTGTGCTAATTCCAGGTAGTTAGTGTCAGAATTGAAATAAATTGTAGAACACCCAACTAATATCCCAAGAGTTGGAGAATTGGTGGTTGGTGTGAGGGAAAACCCCACACATTTGGTGTCAAAATGTTCTGTGGGTAGAGAAACAGTTTTCCTTAAATCACTATCCTCAAAAGCATTTCTGTGGTAAATTTAAGAGTCGTGCAGGACTCTGGCCGCCTTACTCCATGAAAAAGTTACTTCTTAAATTATTTAGGTTCTATATTATACTATTTAGCTCTGGAAATTCAATGCCTAGTATACCTTCTGAGGGAAAGGAAGAGAGATTTGAAATCTATAGTTGAGAAACTCTCATTCTCTCAAATTTTCTCTTTATCGTTTATGATTTAGAATGTGCATAATGGAGTTCCACATCTGATGTAGGTAAGTAGCTTCTATTGGACCTGATCTCCCCACAGATAACAATCATAAATACTAGGCTAGGAAAAAAATAATAATGACCCAGAACCAACTTGCAGAAGCTTCCACTGGCCAAAGATGAAACTATTCGAGCTTCTTCAATAATGACAATAAAGACAATGGATCCAAACCCTACAAATGTGTTTAAATCCATGAGCTGGTCACTTTCTGACGTCCAGAAAATACACAGATGATATTAAGCATTCATCTTCTCTTTCCTGAAAGAACTACTCGATTGAATAGCCAAATAATGGATAAAGGAGAGTATCTTTTCATTTATGTAGTTAATGTAAGAAATGTAAAAGAAATTATGGAATTAAAATGTACATACACACACATATGTGTGCTTCATGTTTTATTTGTGTATCTAGATAGATAGATAGATGATATATATTAAGCACTCGTGTTTGCTGGCATCATAGAAAAAGACAGAGGAACATAGTCTCTTCTCATAGCTAGAGTGATCCTTTTAAATGGAAGTCATATTTTATCCTATCTCTGGTCAAAATCCACAATAGCTCTCAATTTTCTGAAGAGTAAAAATCAACGTCCTTCCGAATGCCTGAAAGAACCTATGAGAGCTGTCCTTGAATTAGCTCCTTATCTAATTTCTCTCTCTTGACTGTATTCCTGCTACAGTGATTTCCTTCCTGTTCTTTAACACTTGAAGTATGCTCCAACTTCAAGCCCTCTGCATTGGCTGTATTTTCTGCTTGGAGTGCTCCTTTTCCTTACTGCCACAGAGCTAACTCCTTGCCTTTTTCAAATCTTTGCACAAAAGTTATCTTCTCAATGAAGATTATGCATGCGTCTCGTTAGAAATTACCTCCAACTCTCCTGCTTCTCCTGCCAAATGCTAACCCTTTCTGACTCTCCTCTTTATTATCCTAAGGCTCTTATCATTACTCATATTCAGTACTATATTGTTATGAGTTGAACTACGCCCCCCATCTCCCACAAAAGACATGCTGAAATCCTAACCCCAGGACCTCAGAATGTGACCTTACTTGGAAATAGGGTCTTGCAAATGTTATTAGTTAAATTAGGATGAGGTCTTACTGGAATAGAGACAAGGGTGGGGGCTACTCCAACATGATTGGTGTCCTTATAAGGAAGAGGAAAACGTGAACATAGGGACACAGGGAAAACGATGAAGGCAAAGATGAGTTATGCACCTGCAAAAACCACCAAAGATCACTGGTTAACCCTGAAGCTAGGAAGGCAAGGGAGGATTCCTCTGTGAGTTTTCACTGGAGTGTTGCCCTGTGGACACATTGATTTCAGATTTTTAGCCTTCAGAACTGTCAGACAATAATTTCTGTTGTTTTAAGCCACCCAGCTTGTGGCACTTTGTTAAGGCTGCCTTAGGAAATGAATACATCTATCTGTATACTATGTAGTTACTGCCTAATTCAGTTTTTATTGTTCTTATTGCTTATTGCTTGTCCACCTCCTGCCACTGACTCCCCTCTTCCCATAAGGCAAACATAAAATAGCAGGGATCCTTCTCATTGCTATTTCGAAAGCACCTACAAGAGTTCCTGGCCCACAGCAGGCACTCGATACTATCCAAATGAAGTAATCCTTGTATACATTTCTTCATCATTTAATCATTTTAGTTGCTCTTTGTGCATTTCCCAGTTGTTGTTTTCATTTAGTGTTTTATTGCCCACAGTAACGGGCGACATAGCCAGCAGGAATAATTTAAATAAGCACCAAAACTCAATTTAACATCTCTTCTGAAATAAATATTTTACAATAATTGTTAAAAATAATGAGGTTGACTGCTTATAATTTCATCTCTATTTATTTCCCCTAGCCATGCTTTGTGAAGGAGCTACGGAACAATAATCAAGTCAGATACCAGAAGAGAATAGGGGAGTTAAGATAATCAGCTCTTGGACAATGGAGAGTTGATTGAGCATACATTGTTCAACTCCCTAACCAAGTCTCCATAGAAATGATCATTCATAACAAACTTCCAAAACCATTATCCCCCCGTCCCTCCTCCCACCACCCTTAATGACTTCTATCCTCCAATCTGTTTAGACTTCTCAACTTTCAATTATTAAGAACACCTAGCCCCTTCTGGTTAGGGTAGAGAAATTGCTTCCTTTGAGTTCAATAGTTGAAAAGCTCCAAATTAGTTTATCCATTTTAAGTAAACTCATCTCTCAGCAAGCATAAAATCTGTGAAGTTTGACAGGTATTTTACATTAACTAATGTAAGTTACTGTACCAGGATAAACTACCCCTCTACATGTTTATATTTGCACTTACCAGGGAGTTCACTTCCACAGACACTAAAATTAAACCTTGAAAACTGACTGCCCCAGTGAAAGTGAAAATACCTATTGCTTTTAAAAATAAGAGGTCCTTCTTCAACTTAGACTTTTTTGGTCTTGGTCTGGAGTACAACAACAGTCTTGAAGCTAAGCACTGTGAGGGGCAAAGGGTTTAAATCACAAAAGCTTCCTCTTCCAAAAGCAAACCTTGATGTCCTGAACATAGTTCTACTGCAAGCCACAGTGAAGAAAAAAACGAAGATCTAGGGGACATTCTTGGTAGGGAGTACAGGCCCTTAGAATAAAAAGGAGAGAAAGAGAAAGAGAAAAGTAAAAGAGAAAAACAAGAGTGAACCAGTTCTTTCACTTTTTCTACCTGTTGTCCCAAAAACTTGGAGTGGACACTCATATAGACCAGACAGATCGGAGAAGCCGAAAGTAGAGGGGAATGTACTGAGTTCCATATTTAAAAATCTAGAAAGAGACTGAAAAACAGAACACTTTTGTAGCAATATAGGGTGAACACAACAGCAGATATGTCAGCATATAGTGTTTGGGCAGAGAAGGCCTCAGTACTCCCATGCTGCCTGCCTCAGATCTTAGTGATCGATGTGAGGAGTAGAATTTCATAAGCTCCTGCAGAGTTCTTGGTTGTGAATTTAAAGTTTCTCAATAGTTGCCAGACTTGGCAGGTACAAAACCAATAGAGCAGACAGTTTAGGCTCGGAATAAAATGGAGGACATGGCTGAGTCTCCATGCAACCACACAGTCAATGAAATGTCAGCAGGGGTGGACTGGGGCTGGACTCTCAGCTCCTGACCTTGCTGAGAACAGGCCATACATTATACAGGCAGACATAACATGGAGACCATGTTAGCAAGAGAATTACTCCTCAGCTGGGGTTCAGTGGGGCCAGCATAGGGCACCATGTTGACCAGCACCATTTCAGGTTTCCCCATGTGTAGACAACATCAAGGAAAGGAGGAGGGTGTGTGAAGGAAAGCCCCCATAGAGATTCTGGATTTTCAATAGATTAGATAAGTACCAGAATTATCTATTTGCAAACCTAAAATGTTCCTTGTTTTGTTTTGTTTTGTTTTATTGCTTTTCTTTGTGGACAGGAAATAATACAAGGGAGGGTTAAACCAGTTATAGGAACTGAAGACAGCAATGCTGTTTTGTACATATGAGCCGTTTGTGAAAATATTAAACGGTTTTCAGGGACTCAGTTTTTCAAAAAGCTGTCTGAAATGAAAAAAATTTTAATTGAAAGATTTAGTAAGATAGCATATGAGACCTTGGTACTGAAATAGCACAAAGTCTATCAATAATTCTATATCTTGACCAAAAAAATTAACCTTTCTTTCCCCCTGTGGACACTTGAAGTATTTTTAAATTATTTAATATTTGAAAATACAGATACTTATTTATACTTCACATTTTAGATTATAAAAGATGCATATGAAAACAATTTTTCTTTGATAGTGTTAATGTGGTATAAGACTAGAAAAGATTTAAAACCTACTTTTATTTGGTAAATTAATTGTGTGTTACTATATAGTGGGGGCAAATGAACAATTTCACCAATTATCAATAACAGGAAATCAGCATTTTCCTGCCAAAACTGTACCCAATGCTTACAATTATAATCATGACTTGGGCGTACATCTGTCACTTGTTATGATTTGCTAAGCATACTGAATGTTTTCTGTATTTTCACAAGCTAACTATTAAGAAGCCTGTGAAGTAGAAATGAAGATAAATAGGTAATATATATTCCTCATATTTGAAATGAAATGATCCTCAGGAAAAATATTTTTGTTTATAATTTTGAACAAAAAAATACCGAGCTGGTTAGATACAACTTTTATTTTAAACAAAAATTACAATTCATTTGTTTAAGAGACAAGATGAAATGAAAGTTAATATAACTACTTCTTCAAGTGAAATTACAGATTGCGTTGACACAGTCTTTATACAACTAAATGAATTCATCATACTATATATAATCACACATTGAAGTTATCTTCCACATATTATGAACTGACATTCAAATTCAGAACTCTGATACATAAATGAAATTTTACGTTACTAAAATTTGTTTATTATACATACAGAGTTATTGTGACTGTGTTTTAGATGATCCCAACATTTGTTCTTTCCTTGGTAAACATTCAGAATTATGACATGTGAAGACACTGTATAAGGGAAATTAAATCAGCTTTGATCCCATTATTAAGAAAACCATACAGAATAGGATTAAGGCAACAGGACATCATGCCTAACAAATGACAAATGCAATACACCAACTTGAAATGCCTGTTTGAAATAAGGTTATCATTAAAATCAGTTACCACATGGAAAAGGTGCAGCGGCATCCAGCTAACAGCAAACACTAATATCAATATGGTCAGTCTATAGAAAACGCTTCGAGATCTCTTTTTGATTCTCATGATAGAACGGTTTACTCTCATTTCATGAACATCTGAGTTTTCTTCAGGTTTCATCTCAAAGCAGGTGGGGACCCTTGGTATGAACTTACTGGATGAAGAGGGTTGACTTTTTACAGAACCAAAGTTTTCTGGAAGCATTCTTGAATGGTTCTCTTGAGGAGGTCTTGCTGGAGCAGGTAACACACATGCTGTCTTCTTGCTGTATCTTCTTCTGTGTTTTCTGATGAATGAATAGCTCCATTTATGGCTGCTGGAAAGTTTCACCTGAGGCCCACTCTTTTTGAATGGATGAAGAGTTAAGTTGATCATCTCATTTTCTTCTAGTTTGTTTTCTTTGTTGGACAACCCACAGCTTATACTCCTGCAGACACTGGTATGACTTACAGTGAGACACACCAAGGGCAGAATATACTGAACTAGCAATAAAGAGATAGTAAAAGCAATTCTGTATGAATCAGATGGCCACGACTCCACACATAAATACCTGCTGCTCAGCAATGCTGAGCCAAATGTTTCCTGAAGTTCCACCAGACTGTGAAACACTGGAAGGGGAGAGCAAATTGCAAAACCTAGTGTCCACACGGTAGCAATCAGGAAGTAGCCATGGTTTGCTGTTAAATTATTAGATATAGGATGTTTTATCATATGATACCTGACAATGGCAATTGATATTAGAATTAAAGTTGAAACCAGAACAGACACACATTGAAGAAAAGGCATAATATGACACATGACTTTGCCAAACATCCACTGATCCAGTAAGACAGAGGTCAGTGTGAAAGGGGAGCAAAAGAGCACAACCAAAATATCAGAGAAGGCCAAATTTCCTATAAGGAAGTTGACTGTCGTCTTCTGATTACGCTTTCTCATGAGAGCCATTAAAATAAGTAGATTGCCCATAAAACCAAGAAGACTTACAAATGTGTAAAGTCCAATCAGAAAATACTGCAAGTCATCCACACTGCTTTTATAGTCATCCCAGACTGGAAAATCAGAATTTCGAGTGGCAGCAGTATTGTTCTCAGTGGCAAGGGTTTTGTTGTAAAAATCCTGGAGTTCTAAATCCATATTAAAGCCCTGCTTGGAATAAAAAGACATTAGTTAACAACTTAAAAAAAATTACATGACTACTATAAATTAATCCACTGAGAGGGAAACTAAATTTAAAAATTTGTTCCCATACCTTATTAATCTCCTAAACAAAGTTCCACAAGGTCTTTAATTGGTTCCAAGTGCAGAGCAAATACCAGCCAATAACAATTACAGTAAGTCTAAGTCTATCATCATTTCTATGGTGTGTTAACTTGTGTTAAAACAGCAGACTTTGTTTTTTAGATTTACATAGACATAATGAAAGGGAAGGAAAAGGCAAATGTATATAAGAACTTTAAGATATCTAATTTACAATAGCGCATTACTATTAATTGTCTAGTCAATGTACTTATTCATGGTGTGGTCACATAATCCTATCTTAAACATTCATTCTTTTCCAACTTCAATCAAGGTCAAACTTAAAAGTCACCTATCCTGAAGTATTCCTTGGTCTAGACACTCAATTGGAATCGATGTCCTCTTTGGAGTCCCCATACTGCTCTGTTTATAGCCGTGTGATGCTATATGTCGCAATTTGCTTTGCAATATAATTAAAATACATAGCAGCCTACCTCATCTATTTGTAAGCAATGGAAAAGCAGAAAACTGTCCTTTATTCTTCGTGGTATCTACCACAATACATGGCCCAGTAACTTCACCACTGTAGGTGCTAAATAAATATTTATGGAAAAATGAAAAATTCAAACAAATGTCTGGTATCTTAAATATTATCTAGCTCATGCATGTTCAAATGTAAGCTTTCAAGCATAGAAACACTATCCCAGGACTTAGGTCTATACAGTAGGCACTTACTATGTGTTTATCAAGCTGTACTGTTGACTATGTGTGCACAATACTAGATGGCAAAATCATTCCATAATCAATTCTTAGTCCTTTGAGATGTGCCAGATTATCATGAATCAAGATAGCCACTGACCAGCAGTCTGACAGTGTTTTTAAAACCAAAATTTACCTGTTTATTTTTTAATTTAAAAATTGAAAATAACTTTCAGCTTTAAAAGGAATGAATAAATTCATATTGTCTGAGGAAATCTTACATCTAAAGTTAAATGTAGAAGTAATACTAATATCATACCCCATAATAAGTTTTTTTTTCATTTCAAACAAAATTAACAATGCAATATTATTAATAGCACAATGGTATTTCTCATTTACTGCTACATATTGAGATTTGACAGGATTACAAAAAAGTAAGCACTACTATTTTTTTAACAAGAGTTTCCTATAGAATACTCAGGATAGCAATAGTTAATTAATTCTGATGAATATAGATGTTGTAATAGAGATCCTTATATAATGCAACTTTAAAAAGCATTTACACTACATATCAATTTATATTTATGTATGTATTTCTAGATCTACAGTTGGATAACTATGGTTAAAATTATAAAAATACATATATATTTAATTAATAGTGAATACTACTATCTTTAATTTATAAGAGACTTTTAGGTCCTGATCCAAAATATTTCAAAATAGAAAATCCTTTGTGTACATACATTCATTATCAGTAATTTTAACTTCAGGTTTATATACAGTAGGTCTCAGTAGGATGATACAGGCATCATTGTTCTATGAGAAAATTTGAAAGTTTAAGTTTTTCACAACTTCTACAACTGATTCTATGTTGATTAAATTACTTTCCAGGAACAAATTACATCCCTTTAAAGATAAACTAATTCATGAGCTCAGGGTCTTATTCATTCATTCTCAGACACTAGCCAACAATTTATATTGATATTGCCCCACGTTAAAAGGGGTAAGAGGTGCAAAAGTTACTCACATAATCTACTGAACCATCTTATTTTTCATATTACCAGTTAGTTAATGGCATCCCAGTAACTGCTCTGTATAGGTTCGTAAGCGTCTAATCAAAGTAGCTTTGGCTGGTTTTCCTGCCTAATTTCCTGGGTTCCATCTCCCTTGTTGAAATCCTATGTATACCGATAATGTGTACAGGTTATTTGTTACTGTGATCCTGCTCAGTTATTCTTCTTCTGACTCACTTTCTAGAGACAATCGGGTTTTTTTTTTTTGCTGTAGATCAGTGGCTATTGAGTACCTTTTCTACGACCAAGGTTAAGGAAGGACAAAAGAGAAATTGGGTAGTTGATTCTACAGTGGCTTTGTGCTTTCTTGGGACACATGACTAGAGGATGACACTCTTTTAAAGTAAAATATTACTGTCCAAAATTTTCTGAAGGAAGAGGAAATGCAGTATAATTTGTGGTAAGAGAAACAATGTGGTTTTGAATCTAAAATTCAGATTGACTCCAATGTAGTGGTTGGTCTTCTCAATTAGACTCTAATGGACACAAAGGAAAATGTCTTAATTCTTTTCATGCTGGAAATGGTGCTTAATAGAGTTATGTTGTACATAGTGGATGCTAAGTAAACACTTGTGACTCATCATTTTAAAAGTTAATTTAATTTTTCCCAGCTTTAAAATAACAGAAATGAATCATCCGGAGAATATAAGAAAGTTCAGAATAGTGTATGACTGTGTGTATATTAGGTATATATTGTATATGTCTGTTTATGTACACATATATATTGGAACCACTGAAATTAGACAGGTTTTCAAATGGCCCTAAAATGGAATAAGGTGATAAATCCATAGACAATGGGGATTGCTTAGCATTTTAAAATTTTAAATGAGATATTTTCAGTGATAAAGCAACATGAAACTAAAATAGCAAAAAATACTGACAACATTTGTTTTTAATTAAATGTAAAAGAAGTACATCAGATTGTGGTGTGTCACTAAAAATTTTCTATGATAATACATGCACAGAAAATACTGAATTTATTAAATTATAAAAACCACCACCTTGTTACTAAGCAGATCAAGGAAATGTCATCCTGAGTATTCACTGGACACTGGAAAAACTGAGGCCAACACTTCTTTGCCTCCCTAAAAAAACACTACTTAAATACAATTTTAAAGGGGAGGCTCCTTTTATTAATGAATAGCCAAGACAGATTAGTTGTTCCCTCCTTTGCTCATTCAACTAGCATTTATTGAACAATTAATGTGTGAGGTGCTCTGGTAGGCTCTGGCATAAAGATAACAAATACAAGATACTATGTGAGTAATGTTCTGAGGAGTTAATTCAAGGTTACACAATGAGTAATTACAAGTGCCTGAGGTATAAAAGGCCCTAAATGGATGATGAATGAATGAATGAGTGAGTGAATGAATGAATGAATGTATGACATTCTCCTGATTGCCAGCGATGGATTTTTTTCACCACAGCGTGAACACTTAACATTGTTGCTGAATATCATGGATGTTTATTTGCACCCATTGATAGATTGATAAATTATCATTTTTTCTTATGTTTTTTCCCCTCTTCTAACATTCATTCACTCATTCAACATTCATTTATTCATTTTATTTTGGTGTGACTGTAATCAACCTTGTGCTGCTCTCCCTCTAGCCCCAGGCCAACCCATCCCATCTACACGCAAACATACACATAATACCTAATGTACTCCACACTACATGAACATTTTGTGAATCTTTGCTCCAATAACTTCTTACAACTGGAGATATTGCAAATGGGGCGGGAGGGAAGGAATGGAATGCTTAGCTGTTTCTTTAACATGCCATCTTGTAGTGTGGGGGCCAAAGGCAGGATACCCAAAGTGGGCCACACAATAATAGCAGGTAGATTATTTTGAGCTGAAAATAATCAAGACCCAAAAAACTCAGGTAGAAACTTTGACCTCCCCACTAACTGCCTAAAAAAATTTTAGATAGTGGACCTGTACCAGGAAAAGAGCTATTTATAGGGATTCCTCTTTGCCTAAGAAACATCTGCACAACAGGGTAACCTTCATTTTCCAAACATCTCGTCTCACCTTCCTGCTAATGGTTTTCCTCCCTTACCCCTCTCCTTAGCTCAGGATGACATATATACCTCATTTTGCCTGTCTTTGGAATTTCCATGTCTGTGTAGATTCCCTGTAGGTAGGAACTAAATTTGATTTTCTTCTGTTAATCTGTCTCATGGAAATTTAATTCTTAGTCCAACTAGAAGAACTTTGGACAAAGAAAAATGCCCTCCTTCCTGACAGTAGCCAGGGGATATTTCAAGCAGTAGGAAATGTTGTCCAATAAGATTTGTCTTTTTTTTTTAAATTGAAAATCAAAGGTAGAGAAACTACTTTAAAATGAAAGGGAAAAAAGCACAAAGGATTTCTTTTCTTAAATTTACCCCTTCACTTCCCTGAAAAGCATAATAAGCAAACCTATAATGAAATGTAGATCTGTTTAATAATTATCTGCTTTTCAACAAGTGTTATAATGAATACCGTACAATTTTATAAAACATGAATATTTTATACATAAGAGTAATGTAATATGTGTACTTTTCTTCATTTCAGAGTGCTAGAGAAATTATGAACTATAACCAGAAAGAATGTTTCAAAAATGAAATATTATTTTAGAAGAAATTTGATATTGACTATGTGAAACCTTTGTTCTGTTTACTTATGACATTTTCTTCTTTTATATCTAGTTTTAGCTCCCACCATCAGAATTCCCAGGCTGCAACATCAAACTTTAATCCTCAGAGTAAAAAGTGAAAATAGTAAAAGTTTTTTGTCAAACTGTGGTGACTTTTAAAAAGCAATGTCTTTGTAGACTTACTGTAATTTTCTGATATTGTAATTTTCTTATAAAAATTGATCTATAGCTGACACCAAGACAAATGAAATCTTCTGAATAGATCTTAGGTATGTTAAGTAGATAGTTTTAAAAAAGAATAATAAGAGGAACTACAGGGAACTCAAAGGATACTAAGAGACAGCTAATATAGTTAAAATAACTGTCCTTTGTTAGGATAATTTCCTGTCTTATGAAAATGCACATCTTTTCACAAAGAATGCCAATCACACACAAAAGAACAAAATACATGAATTTTTTCCCCTCTAGCTATGATAAAATATCAACTATTGCCTATTTTGCTATGATCCTGGAACAACGGCGAGGTTCCATGCTCTCAAATATTCCCATGATTTATTTTTAAAGCTAGAATCTGGCAAAATTTGAGTTGGAAAGATAAATACAGCTTTGCTCAGCTGACAAACACGCAGGCACGCGCCACCCTCTCTTAATTCTAACAGCAGAGTTTCTTTTCCCTTGAGAAATCTGAAATCTAAAATTGCATTCCGGCTCAAAATTCTGCTGAGAGCCTCAGGCTATTCCATGGTCTCGGCAAAGTCTTTCGACTTTAATCCAACACGCTGGTTCAGTTCCTTTAAAAGCTAAACTAGAGGTCTGTGAACTTGGGGATAAAAAATTCCTTGTTTCTGGAATTCAAGGTGTATGGATGTATGGTACTGCTCGCATTTGTCCTAGGAGGCCACCTTGCAAACAGGAGCGCAAATCCGGGCGCGCGGCTGCCTCCGGGTCTGCGGCCAGCTGCGGGACTGCGCGGCAGGTGGACTGACCGAGTGGCGCCCGGTGGACCGCGCCCCGGGACCGCGCCAGAGCCCGCCTACGGCTGTGCACTAGCTGAGCACCCCGTGGACTGCGGTTCCCCTGCCTTGGATGCCAGCCGGGCTGCCCCGGGGCTCGCCCCCCGGGGAAGCGCTAGGTCCCCGCAGAAACCCCTCCCGCTCGCTCCGGATCCAGCTGCAGCTCCAGCGCGGATTCCGGACACTCCTCCTAGATTCAGCCAGTGCCTGCCCCACCCCGGGTGAGTACTTGCCCCGCACGAAAGAATTCAGCTTCGTCCCTTCCCAGCTCTCCCTTCACGCCTAACAATTGCCTGTTCCTCCATCCCAAACCCCCCAGTTTCCAGCCGCTCTACCTTTGGCTTCCCCACTCGCCCTCTCGCGAGTCCCGACTACCCCCGGGACCGGGGACCGGGGACAGGGGTGCGGCTCCCCGGCCCCGCGCGGACTCTCTGCCCCAGCCAGGAACGGCCTCGGCCCCTCCCTGCAGGCCCACCCTCGCGCGGAAGGGAGCGGCGGGGAGAGGCTGAATCCGGTACCTCGGGGCGCCCGGGCCGGTGCTGGTGCCTCGGCTCCCGGGAACTCGGTCGCTTCTGCGCCCGGGCGGCGGCGACTGCAGGGGGAGGACCTGGAGGTGGCGGTGGGGAAGAGGCGGGGGTAGGGAGGAAGGAGCGGGGAGCAGCGGGGGTTTTAGAGGCGCCTCGGGAACACGTGACTGCTCCCGGGACCCCGGAGACCCTGCTCTAGGGCGCCTGCTCCGCGACAGCCTCTCCCCAAGCCCGGGTTCGGGGCATCCCAGCCCCTACCTTGCTGTTTGGGGCCCCGGGGAGAAGCTGCAGCCCTCGAGATGGCACCCCGTCACTCTGGCCTCTGGTTCCCGGCCGAGGCCAAGTTAACTTGCCGAGCAGGAAGATTTTTGCCAGTTCTGTCCCCAGCCTGGTGAAGGGAACTCGGAGTCTTGAGCTGATGTGGGAGCGAGCGCAGGGGGACCTCTAAGAGCTTAGGTTACATGAGAAAAAGCTTCAAGGCCCAGGTTTTCTCTTTGTTTGAAAAAATAAAAACCAAAACAGAGCGCTGCTCTTTTCGCACCTTTTTGGAATGAGGAAGGGAGAAGTCTAAGCAGGGAGGTTGATCCGAGGGAGCGGGGGACACAAAGGGTCAGAGATTTGATGCACCTCGAAGAACAGGAAAAAGGATTTATTCCCATTGCTAAAGAGAAGTAGTTGTGGGCGTGGGCAAGCGGCGTGGAGCTGAGGAGTGAGGTTGAAATGGAATTCACGTTTCCCAGGACTGTTGAGTAACAAACATAAAGAAGATTGGGGGGTAAAAAGAGTTGTCATAGGTTAAAAAAAAAAAAAAAAGACAACAATCAAAAAAGCACTACAAAATTTGGCCCTCTCTTTCTCCTGAACGTGATTTCTATCCCCAGTGTTTCCAAATCTGAATTGCAGGTTTGCCTTATTTTTGTTAGGTAGGTATTTTGTTAGGCAGGTATTTTAGGTTTCTCTGTGCTCTGTGTCTGTGTATATGTGTGTGTGTGTGTGTGTGTGTGTGTGTGTGTGTGTGTGTGTGTGTGTGTAGGAGGCAGGGAGTGGGGAGAGACAGAGAGAGAAAGAGACTGGAGAGATTGGGTAGAGGTCCAGATGTTTTTGACCATGGCCTTGCAGGCAAAAGATTGTATTTGTTGTGTATTTCAAAGCTGAAAACAATCATGGGACAATCATAGCATCAAGTGTTCAGTGATGAGTGTAATCCAATGGGACTGGCACTCTGAACTGGAGAGGACTGTATCCCTTGGTAGCAATGCAACTTGCAAATCTAGTTTCTGGGGGCAGCAAACCCTACCTGTTACCTCAGAAATGGACAAAATTTCTTGTGTCTCCTCTCTGCTGAATTTTAATATTTGATACTCAGGGAATCTGTAGAGACTGTCATTGTATTGGCTAAAGAGTCATCCAAGAGCTTTTAAATACCTCAGGTAAGTCCAGTTCCTACTTCATGTTTTTCTGTCTTATTTCTGGAATATTAGTACATTCTCCCCCAAATGCTTGACAGAAAAGGCAGTCTGAGCAGGCCCATTGGATCGTGCAGTCGGTGAGCTGAAGGATAATATGTCAAGAAGGGGTGACTGATAAGAAAACAAAGTTTGGTTCTTAGACTTTCTTCACTCCAACATCAGCATGATCAATCCACTCCACATTGCCACATAAATTTCTATTCTTCCATCCCTTGCACAGTTATAATACATACTTACTTCAAATACGCTTTGTTGTTAAAACAGCTTCCAAATGAACCCCATGTGACTATCTTCCAAAATACTCATCTATGCTACAAGCTTTTGTATGTTAAAAATACAAGATGGATTTTATTTCTTTTCCACAAATTTGTTTTTTCTTTTGATGATATCGACCCTTAGATTTAAGTGACTGTTATTATTAGAGTATTAAAAATAAAAGGCCAACATGTCATTGAGATGAAGATTTCGATTAACCCACCATTTTCTTCCACTGCACACACAAACATGCAAGCCTCAGAAAGCATTCTTTAAATACACACTTAATATACATGGAGTAAACGACTTATTTTAAAAAATCCTTCTTTTGAAGATTTGGTCCACTTGAAAATTCCAACAATATGCTACATAAAGAGGAAGATATGAAGATCAGTGTGCTTTTATCTTCAAATTTCCCGGGAGAGATTCAAGACTAATCATCATCACTCTTTGTAGAATATAATAAATGATTTTGTTCCTATTTTATGGAGTAAATTCAAGCACGTGGAGTACTACCTTTGGGAACACGAATAGTAATGTCCACCTCTGCTCTGTGTATTTCTCCTACTCACTATTTATAAAATGCTCATTTGGGAAATTAAGCTGGATTTTATGTGTGCTACAAAATTAAACCGGCTATTTTCCAGTTCTCATGGCTCTTCATCAGTTATGAAAGAAAGCATTTCTATAAAGGTGAAAGTTAAAACCACTCGGGACTCCTAAGACGAATTATTGAATAATAGGACATTCCAAACAATGCCTGGGGTAACATTTCTCTGAGGAACATGTCTGTTGTCTTTGACAAAGTTATTCCTGCATTTTAATAACAGTTTAACCATTTGTGAAGGACAGTTACTAAAGGGCATTGACATAATCTCAAATGATATGTGATATCGATATATTAGTTATAGGAATAGTGGTGATAAAGTAGAAAAAATAGTATTATCTTATTTGATACATTTTTTTCAGTGAGGTTATTTGTTATATTCATTAAGAGTAAACATTTCTTTATCCACTGTTTCTATCATGGTAAATTTAAATCCTTAATTCTTAAAAGACGTGGTGAGGGCCATTTCCACGTATTATCAAAATATTTTTAGGATGTGCATTGCTGCATTGATTTCTTTGGAACTGTAATAGTTTGTGATATAATCAATATTTAGGACTTAAAACAAGGAACTAACATAATTGTGAAATACATGCAGTTTTTTTAAGAAACAAAGGCAATTAAAAAAAAGCTGACCCAAAGACTTGGGTGCATAGAGCCATTTTCCCAGAGAATTCAAAGATAATTTTGAGGTCCTAAGGGGGCAGGATAAACATATAATTGTCTTCTTCTGACAAGCACTTTGCTACTTTCTTTTTTATAATTTTTATTTTGTTATATTAGTCACCATGCAGTACATCCCCAGTTAGCACTTTGCTACTTAAGCAATACTTTATCTTTCCTTTTGATTCCCTAATAATTAAATCATTAACTATAACTCAGTGACTAATTGCCAGACAGATTGTACAGTTCTTTTTTCTTTCAATAAATTTTCCACGTTGAAAATACATGCACACATACGTGTTGTATGCATCTATATAGTTATGCAATCACATATCACAGATGTATTTGTATAATGGATACTTGTCAGAAGACCCGGATTTCATTCGGGTTTTATTCCAGATTAATGGTGTGGCTTTAGACAAAACACTTGACCTTTGTAGTTTTCACTTTCTTTGTAAAATGAAATGTTTTGACTGGTAGATATGGAACGTCCTTTAAGCTCTGACTACCTATGACTTTATGCCATTAACAAGCATGCATCATAGATATATGTGTAGAAAGAGAAACTTTCTGGATCTTGAGAAAAATTTGATGGTCGTAGAAATTGTTTCTCTCCATATTAGAAAAAAAGAAATACTGTTGATAGCTTTCCATTTTTATTGGCACATTCTCTTCCCTGCAGCTATAATAACTACATAATGATACTTGATTCATTCTTTTAAAAAGTTGTGGATGTCTTACATATCAACAGATGATTCTTCATCTAATTATATTATTTTAAAAATCACAGCACAAAAAATATAGAAGAAGAGAACGTAGATTCTTTTGGAGATATAATATTGCTATCATGTAAATCCATAGGTAGGCCATACATTCTTCCCTTTTGTAAATCAAAACAAAAAGTGGTGTTGTTGATAAGTATCCCCCAATATGCTTTTTAAAAATAAATTTTCATTTCTTAGCTAAGTTTTCATGGTTAGTATTTTAAATCTACTTATAAGTCTAAATATAGCTTTACTATATTTAAGTGGAAGTGAAAGAGAAATAGTTTATTTGTTTTTGATATGTTGGTTTGTTTTGAATAGTCTTTAAAAAGAATGTTTAGAGAACTGTTCAAAGCATAAGCCCAGAATAAAAAGTTGATGTGGTTAAATGATAGGCTCTTCAAAAAGGAATCTGTTACCGTATTCTTACTCTTTTCGTGCTCACAGGTAATTCAGCTTTTAAAAGTGGGTAGGTAGAAAAACTTATAAGACATTTTTCTGCTGGACATTATATGCATTTTTAAAGGCAGTAGGATTCATTTTTCAAGTTTATACTTACCAGGGAAAGCAGAATTAACACATAAAGAAAATTTTAAAAATGAGAAGAATCATCAAGAGAAGAATATAATAAGCATATATATGTATAAAGTATATGTAGAATTTACATATATGTAAATGCACACACACACACACACACGTATTATGTGCATGTATAAAAGAGCAGTAATCCACCATAACTAAAATGCCCAAGACAGTTTTAAATGTTTCAGATGAACAAATGGGCTTGATTTATGATGTTCATAATTTATGTTATCCTACCTTATTCTTTGTTCTTCAATCCTTCAACAGAACTTTTTTCAATATCATGTGGTATAACAGATAGAATTCTAAGCTGTGAGTTCAAAGAAGTGAAAAAAGTAGTCACTGCCTTCCAGAGACCACAGTGTGGTTCTGTGCAAATAAACAATTAATTATATCTAGTGTATTAATTCTATGTTGGAAATAAACTTAGAGTGCTTCAGGAACATGAATAAGGCACATTCAGCCTATGGGGGCATTTGGAGAGATGGAGAGAATAAAAGAGGGCTTCATAGTTGAGAAGCTACTTGAATTGAGGTTTGAGGAATTGGTGAGAGTTGAATCCCCAGATGGCAGGGAAGGGTAAGTAAGAAGTGGGGAAATAGCATGAAGGTGAGAGTGGATGTAACAGAGAAGCGCAGATAGTTTGGTATGACTGAGTGTGTGGGAAGTGGAGAGGAAGACACTGAAAATATTGGTTAAAAGGACATTGTACTTGAAGGGTCTGGAAAGCAACTAGACTAAGCTGGGGAGGGATATACCTGGACCATTGTGAAAACCACTGAGGCAGAAGGTCCATTTAGCAGAGAAATAAGTAGAGTTCGATGGTGTGAAAAAACACATTTGAGAGATGTTTAAGGGGTAAAATCAATGGGAATGTGTGAGCAATTGCATTTGAGAGTGTGAGAGACAAACACAGGATAGTTTTTAGATTCTGGTTTGAGGGATGGAGATGATGACAAGACTGAGATTCCTGTCCACCAGCTGGGAAGCACATTTGCCAAGGAAGCCTGAGAGGGATCTGTCCTTTAGATAGAAATATAGGGTTGTGAGCATATAGGCATATAATTGGTGACAGAGGGTATGATTATGCATTAAGGTTTAAAAAAAAGGAGAAGATTAAGAATGAGATCTATGGTAAATTTGGGGATTTCAGGTCAATCAAGGGAATGAAAGGACCACGAAAGGCAGTAACACACGAGCTTTTTGGGAGTGGTCTTGGACAGTGTCGCACGACAGGGGTAGGTTCTCCAGGCAAGAGATTTTCCAAAGACAACAGCATGGTGCTACCATCCAGAAGGGGAGATAGGACAGAGGACTCTTGGGGAGAGGGGGAAAATAGAGAGTAGGCTCACTTGTCTAGGTGATATCACTCAGTAGCTAAGTGGAGAGACTTGGTTCACAGAGCTCTAAAGGGCAACAGCAGTTTGGTGTCTTTCATGGCTACAGGATTTCTTTTATCTATGGTTAACAGATGATGGGTGCAGTTTGTCAGGGTATGAAAAGTAAATGGGCTCTAACTGGTTAAAAATATATTTATTTGGATTACATTTAAAGCAATTAGATGTGTGAGAATTTGAGTTTGGGGCTGTCTGGCTTTGGGCCACTTGTCCTAGCCTGCTGTGTGAAGGAGAAAACAATATGGGGGGGGCATTTAGGCTAATACGCAGGTGCCATCTCGGGCCCATTTATATAGCATGAGCCACTTAAGAAGTAGAGGGAGACAGCTGATCTTGAGAGAGAAAACTGAGGAACATGCGGTAAGGAATGAGAAAAGCCTGAAGTGTGGAGTTCATGAAGTCAAAGGAAAAGAAAATTCCAAGAGCATAGGAAGGTCAAGAGAGTCAAACCAACATAAAGAATAAATATAATAATGTCTGAATTGTTTCCACTGGCTTTGATCATTGGTGTTATGGGCAGAGGTGGATTCAGGTGGGCCATATCTAAAGAGCAAATAAGGGGACAGTAAATGTTCAGTTTTGGAAAAGTTACCAGGAAAGAGAAGACAGCTACAGAAGCTTTGACGTGGGTGAGGGAGTTACAATGCAAGAGTGAGCAATTTTATTTTTGTTTTCATTTTAGTGTTGCGCCAAGAAAACTGAATTGTTGAATAAACAGGTGTTACAGTTATATTATTGTGTAACAAGCTTCCCAAATTTAGTGGAGTAAAACAACAACTCGCTCATGGATTTTATGCTCATGGATTGAGTGGGAGAGCACAGTGGTGGTGGCTTGTCTCTGTCACACGGTGTTTGGGGCGTCAGCTGGGAAATCTGGACTAGGCTGACTCAAAGCCTGGGGGCTGAAACAGCTGGGGCAGAGGAGTCACTGCTGAAATGAGGAATGCAGAAGTGAGGGAGTAAATGTCCTATGGTTTTTACTTAATTCAGATGGAAGGAGGAGTCTAGAAACTGAGAGTTTCTCGGTAGAAGGTAGAAGACTGGGGGAGAAGGGTGACAATTTGAAAAACCTTCTCAAAGAAGAGAAACTGGAAGTCACTCAAGCCCAAGAATTTCTGGATAATATTTAAGTCTCAGCTAAGGTTTTTTTGGTGTTTTTTTTTTAAAGATTTTATTTATTAATTTGTCTGAGAGAGAGAGAGAGAGAGAACATAAGCAGGGGGAGTGGCAGGCAGAAGGAGAGGGAGAAGCAAGCTCCCTGCCAGGCAGGGAGCCCGATGTAGGGCTCGATCCCAGGACCCTGGGATGATGACCTGAGCTGAAGGCAGACACTTAACGGATTGAACCACCTAGGTGTCCCTCAGCTAAAGTTTTGGATAATCTGTGCCGTTCGGTTATTTTTACCTTTATGCTGCTATGCTAGTAGAGAATGGTAGCCAAGCAATTTCCTGGGTTCAGAAGAGTCCAATTGTACCCCAGCCCATCCTTGGATATTTATTCTCTTTCTAAGTTTATATGTATCTGGAGAAAGAAAAGCAATAGCTAGACTTTAAACAAAGGAATGAAAATGGGATACTTACCTAAGCAAAGTGATGCCTGGGAACACTTCATACCACCTTTGTGCCAGTTTGTGAAGTTGTTTATGTGGACATAAGGAGTCTTTTTTTTTTTTTTTTCCTTTAGGAAAAATTGCCCTATCTCAGGGATGTGAAGTAGCTTTACATCATGGAACCAAGTCTGATCTACTGATGTTGGCTGCCTGTAGTGTTGTGTTGTGTTGTGTTGTGTTGTGTTGTGTTGTGTTGTGAAAGGGTCTAATATTAAGGCTGAGATTTCGGGGTGGGGGTCATGGGAGGTGGAAGTGGGGCAAGATGAACTGTTGGAGGTATTTGTCATAGATGATGGCAGGTTTAGAGGCGCGTTCAAACTTGCCCTTCTCACCCACTATTCCTACTCCATACCTTTGGAAAGAGATATGAAGGGAATAGTAATAATTCTAATCAAAAGCAATAATAGTAACAATGGCAAAGCTCTGTTCATTATACCATGTAATAAATACACAATGTGACACTTTTGTAAGATAACATTACACTTTGGTTGAATGTATAAAGGGTGTTGGACAAGGTGAGATCTGCAGGAGAATGTTTGGATATTTACTAAATAGTTTTAAGACCCTAGTCTTCTAGAGTCTTATTCTGAGAATTTTAAAACAAATGCTCTGAATTTGTAGTCTATGTAACGAAATGAGAACTTTCTTGAAGTGCATTCCCAGTTCAAATCAAGAACAAATCCATAAATATTATTTGGCTTCTCTGCACAAAGAAGGTAATTGAATTGTTTGCCTACATACTTGTGTACTAACATTTACACTAAATTGTTACTTCTTTCTGAGAGTTAATTCTCAAAGACAATTGAATTAAGTGATTGTATTGACCATTTGATTGTACTAACCAATTTAGTCAAAACTCTTTGCCTCCTATATTTCATTGGTTCTAAGATGAGGATTTTAAAAAATATTTTAGTACTCTAACTTTGAGATTCATTTACAATTGCTTGTGTGTCTTTGCATTACTGGAAGCATTTTCTTCCTTCGTGGTCCGTAAAATAATGTTGCAATCTATATTCTATGACATCATCAATTCAAATAAATGTAATAGGTAAGTTACAGAAAGTGGAAAAACTGGCACCTAATTAATGAATAGAATATGAACTTACTCACCAACGTGGTTCATACAAGTTTCACCCTGATGGAATTTTCTCCTACAATGTCATCCACTTTCTAGTTTTCACATGTAGTGTTAATGCCTATCAAGATTTTTCTGAGTCATAATTTATGACAACTTTCCTGTATTAAGACCTAATAGCATTTTAGAATCTTTAACCCTTGCAGCAGAAATTCATCAGGAGACCAATAAATTAGTTACAATGGATAAATTCCATCAGCAAGTATAGTGATACACTTTTATCTATGCAGTCATTGAATCATGCAATTTAAAGGGCCAGACCATTTTTTAGATGATAAAACTAAGGTCTGCAGAGATTTAATGAGTAGAGCCTATTCTTCTGTTTAAATGACAGAACAAAAGACTTACCCAAGAGAACATGAAAACATGTCATTAATTTAATTCTCCTATTCATGGTTTATAGGTCAGATGGCTATGAAATTTCAGAAGGAAATACACAAAATGGAAAAAGTTCTCTCTCCCTAGCAAAGGTGAGGTTTTATCTAGTTTGAATCCCAGATAAGAAAGTATGCAACTGGCTGTTCATTTAAGAGTAGAAAAAGAAGTTATCTTTATTTCACACATATAGTCTCTTTAATACATCTTTTGAGGAATTCAGATTACTCTTTAACACATGTCTTCTTAGGAACTCGGATTACTTTATGTCAAACCTTCCATAAGATTACATTATAAGAGGATCTTATGTTGTATTTGGTTATTATACAATGCTGATTTTTTTTATTTTACACTTTTAAAAATGTTATTTATATTTTACACTTTGGAAGAGTACTTAATAAATGATATTCCTAGAGAATTATGTAACTTGCTACGTTGTTGAGCATTTCAAAACTTCTTTTTGTACCACAAAATTTGACATAGAAAAGTCTTTGAGACCAATGATCTTTCAAAGATTGGTATTTATATTAATATTTCAAGAATGCAGCTTTATAAATTTGCCTTATGGGGGACACTTTATAACAATTCAATTAATAAAGTGATAAAATACACTGGCCATAGTAGTTTGAGCATTATTATAGCATTCTTGGGAAATACAGAAAGTGTCTAACGAGTCCAGGTTATATTTTCAACTCCAAAAATCCTGTTGACATAGCAAAAATGCTTACATAAAAATGTATTCTTCAAAGAAAATTAGATGATTTCATTTGTAATTCTTGCAGCAGACTGAAAACAGCCAACCTGATATCAGAACCTTGGGGTAAACTTGCTTCTCGGAATGTGACTTGAGGGAATAGAGTAGACAAAAGGCGACAAGAAACCTAAAGAGTTATTGCTCTTTAAAAGAACTGAAATTCCTAAGTTAGGCTTTATATGTTCATCCTTGGTTAAAAAAAGAGAAAAGAATAAAAAAAGAAAATATATATGCCATTTTACTCTGTTTAGCCTGTAGTAGGATTTTGTAAAATGTATGCTCACATCTATTATTGTAGCTCATTATTAGATGACCATGATATTTTAATTCTTGATCACACACCCTTTTCAACTGTACAAAAATATGTCTAATGACAAATATTTTAGAAAGATTTCTGGGGGGAAAAAAAACAGAGATGTTTACATCACTATATAAATAAACCAGCTATGACTTATACTGAACTTTAAATAGTGTTTATTTTGCCCAATAGAGAAAGAAAGCATTTTTTAACAGTGTAAAGTTCAGGGCATTCCATTTTTCTTGGAATTTTGTTTTGTTTTTAGTTTGAAGACAGAATGCAATCATAGTTGTTATGTAATAAAACTTTTATGCGTATCCTAGGCAGTGTCCTATACCTTTATTAGGAACCCTTTTTATTTTCTGGCAGCTTGATTTGGAAGAAGTTGTATTCATCCTCACCAGTAAATAATTTTTGCGTACATGTGTTTGTGAAATACACAACTTTGGTTTTTCAAAGTAGAACACAACTAAGTAAAACATCTAAGATCAGTGCATCAGTAATTATCCAGAATCACCGAGCACCATGATGGTTTTGCCACCGTCAATGTACTCTTCTGTACATTCCGTTCTTTTCTTCACAACGTTCAGTACAGCAGTAGACTAAGCACCGAGGAAATGGCACTGACTCTTTTTGACCACCAGGGAGATGTTCAGTTCATCGTGCTCCCCTAAAAAAAGCAGCGAGGCACTGGGAACAAACCTGACAGCATTTTCTCAGTGGAAAGAAAGAAGGAATACAGGGCCAGGCTATCTCATCAGAGATTTGCTACTTTTTTTTTTTTTTGGTAAGGTTTTCTCTTTGTTCGCTTTTAAAATGGTGAAAAACCTTCTCGGCACTGGTGTGAGAAATATGCAAACGGAAATATACAAAAGAAAGCGAGAAACTTATTAGTGGCATTGTTGCGGTGAATTTCACATTTCCTATTCTTCTGCATTACACTCCCTTTCATTCTTGAGTTCGGCTGACGCTCCAACATTTCAGCCGGTTATAACTTCGGCCACAAGATGGCACTGACCTGCAAACAAAGGAAAACCGTGGCTCTGACTTTGTAAAAGCCTCGTAAAATTTTCTTGCCTTCCCGGGAGTTAAGGAGTGTGGGGATGAGTGCTTACTTTCCTCTGCACAGCGCGTATGTGTCTAACAATGTATGGATATGTTTAATTGCTTTTCTTTCCAGAATTCCTAGGCAACGCACCCCCGAGGTGTATATCAAGCTGAGGTGTCTGCGGGGGGAGCATCAGGCGCTACTCGCGGGGCGCCGTCACGTGATCCGGGGATGAGGTGGAGTTCGGCTTTAAGGGGGCGTCTCTTCCTATCTTCATCAATCTTTAGGATTTGAGCAGGAGAAATACCAACGGATCTTTTCTCCCCTCTCTGCTCCCTTCCATTACCATTCTTCCCGCTTTAATAAACGGGCGAGAAAGATGAATCCAACAGAGGGTAAGTTTCGAGTTTACACCTTTTAAGGGACTTTTTGGAAATCTCTCATTGATGGAGTGAGGGATGAGAGAGGAAGAAAAAACGTGCGAGTGCCCGAAATTGACTCTGCGAAACTGAGGTGGGGCATAGTCAAGCCTTTCAGTTGGGCTCCCGGTGCAGGCAGGTCGCAAGGTGCAGCAGAAGATCGGACAACTCCGGGACTCCTGCCTGTGGGTGTCGGCCGACGTTAGTAACCGGGAGTTGGTGGCATCCGCACACCCTGCTCCACCAGGGTTTCTGCACCGCGATATGAGTTCTCCCCTCCTGGGGTTCTCGTAAGGCCGTCTTCCCTTGACCTCGCTTATCTTTTGCGTTTTTCTGGAGCTGGCTGCCCGGGCGGCCGCGCTGGAGTTGACGCGGAGGAACGGGTCGCTGGGATGGTCTGGGCAACGGTGGGTTTGGTGGGTTTGACCAGTGGTCCACCTTAGTGCTCTTCGCGCCGCACGTGTCCCGCGGGAAGCCGGCGGAGGCTCGGGCTCGCCCGCGCGGCAGCGGACCCGGACGCACGCACGGTCCCCCGGACACTTGACGGTTCCCCGCGTCTGGGCTGGAATGGAGCCCCTCTCCCTCGGTGCTGACCCTTCCAGTCTGTCATTGCGCCCTGGTAGACACCCCGAGCCCTATTCTTTTATTTCCGAGTTTCATCGAGTTCTTCAGCTCCTTTTAGAACAGCGATGATGGACCCTGGCTGGATTAGGAGATTGGGCATAGACTGGAGGTACAGGTGGTGTAAGAGTGTTCCGTTGGTCTCCAGGTAGACTAGAGAGAGGCGAATGCTTTAAGAACTGGTGTTAGTCCACAGAGAACAGACTGAGTTTCGGCTCTGCTTCTTTTTTATTTTTGGTTGGTTTGGATGTTTTGTTTGCCAGTCTCATCATCACGGGTAGAGATGTTCCTTGATAGATGGGTGGCAAACGGGTGGGGGGGGGCGGGAGAAGGTGGGCAGGCTAGGGAAGATTTAGGACAACTCACCTAGTTACACAATATGAAAAGGTGGGTACATAACAACAGAAATTTTGATTTAACCATGCCATTTCATTCTTTGGTAACTGCAGGAGCACAGGAAAAACCTAGGGGAAGGCAAGAGGGAGTGGGTTTTGACATTTCTTTTCACCCCCCCCCCCCCTCGAGCGCTCAGGTTTGCCATGCGTACCTGGATCCTGTGCAAAAGCCTAAGTCGCTAGGTGGCACCCAGGCAGGGTGGGCGTGCGGAGCTTGGGGCTCTTTCCCTGGACCAGAAACCGAGGAGGAGTATCTGGCAGCCCCAAGACTCTAGAATGCTTCACTGGTAAAGAGAGCTGAAAGCTATCCAGCCCAGTTGCCCACCTATGACTAAATCGTGAGTGCTTTTTGGTGGGTGACTACAGCATTCCGAGTCTTCCCTTATCGTTTTAAGGCAGCTGTCTGTTGCACCGGGAGAGGAAAGAACAGGGAATTACGTAACTCACGTAGATAAACTAGCAGTAACTTTGGGAGGCTGTATGTAACAAGGCTGGCATTTCTTTTCCAAAACAAGTAAGGGTGAACAGCCAGTTCTGAGAATATGAAAAAATTTATCTGCTGCAGACTATGACCAGGAACGTGTATTTTCAGGTAGTAACATCACTCAGAACGGCAAGCAGTGAAAGGCCAGCATTCTCATTGGAAAGGAGAAGGAAATTTCCCTTTGGAAAGGGGCCAAGTTTCCAACTGGTGATGTATATAGTATCTCTATTTTGTCTCTAATTGCTCGTAACAGTTGTATTGAGGTTTAACAACCTTTAATTTTTGCAATGTCTGTAGCTTCATATCTTATTTTAAATATTGGGATAGTAAATATCAAATTATTTTCTTTTGCAAATATAATATATGCAAATTCTTTCCTGGTATTATTTTCTGACAACTATTCTTTCATGAAGTTATACTAAGATAGCCTGAAAATACACATTTTATCCAATGCAGAACTGTTTTACCAAACTAGAATGACTACCAAACATGCACTTAGAAAAGGAGGCTTTGCAAACAATTAAAAAGATAGTTTACATTCTCTGTATAGCTAAGTTAACATCTACTTAGTAGAAAGGCTACTATTCCTTACCAGAGCATGTCCATCAAATATAATTTCAAAGGTATCAGAGTTGAATTTCAGTATTCACCTAAAACCATCTGTAAGAAACTGCCTTTGTAGCCCACACACTGTATTATGTATTGAATTTTGTCAAAATAAGTGAATGGATTTAAAATTTCTATTTTTCTTCCTTTCCATTGTAAACACCTCAGTCTGTGCCTCTGTTACCTCTAATCTGGATTATTGTATTAGCCTCTTAATAAATCTCCCTACTTCCCTTTCCTATCTTAAGTCTGTTGAAAACAACAGCTAGAATAATAATTTAAAACAAGCCAGCTAACTTCATGCCTTTACCAGAGACTCTCCAGGGATTCCTCATCTTTCTCAGATAAAAAGTCAAACTGACCCATGGAATCAGGTCTTATATAATCTGTTCCTCTTCTGCTTACCCTTTCTAATTAATTTTCTACTAGTCTGTCTCCTATTTTTTGCACTTCTCATTGCTGTTTAATACACCAGGTACAGTCCAGCCTTAAGGATTTTACATTTGTTCTTTCCACATGGGATGCCATCCCTGGCATATCTACATGGCTTCCTCACTCACCAGTTTCAAGTCTTAGTTCATATGCCATCCTTTCAGGCAAGCTGAGGCCTTCCTTAGCACCCAGTAATAAAGTGCAACTCCCAACAACCCCAGTTGCCCTTCTTTGCTTTATTTTTCTGTATAATACCTATCATCTGGCATACTGTCCCTTTTACCAATTTATTTTTTCTTGGCTTTCTTTGTCCACAAGACTAGAAACTCAATGAGAAGGTCACTATTATCTCCCCTAAAACCATGCCTGACACAAACTAAGTGTTCAGTAAATATTTATTGCATGAATGAATTTTCTTTCAGAAACAGTTCCTTTGTTTAAACACAAAAATGGAACATTTTCTCCTATATACCTGACCTATTAAAATGATTATTGTAATTAGCCTCCATCTTGCATGTAAAGGGACTATGACAGAATTCAGTTATTGATGTTAGGATTAATTCACATAAGAACCTGCTATTCCAACCATGTGCCTACTATGTCAGTCAACACATTTTTGTTCTAAATCCAGTAAATGCAAGGCGCCATGAGGTATATACACTACCTACCTGAAAGAGATTTTATCGTAATTGGGAGGAGCCAGTTAAGGATTCAGGGGCGCTAAATGGTGCTTTGAAAGATGGGTAGCATTTGGATTGGTGATGAGCCAGAGCACCCAGCAAGAGCAATGGCGGAGACGGAGGTGAATGCAAAGCTCCAACAGGCTGGAGGGCACTCGGGGGCTGTGAAGAGACTGGCCCACCTGGAACAGAGCATTCACCATGGGGCTATTGGAGCAGGAAGTGAAAGGCAAAGGGAAGCAAAATGTAGAGGTCTTCAAGTGTCGGGCTGAGGAACGTACTCACAGTGTCTTATCATCTGGTGGTGTGTAGTGGCAGGGAGCCAGGAGAAGTCATAGGATAAAGAGGGCGCACTTTCCTCTCATGCTCGTTTTACTTTAAATAATGAAGAGAAACTCACAATTAACTAGTAAGTCATGTTGAATATCTTGAGAGCAATGCGAATATGAAGTATGATGAAAACATTTTCTTGAATTCTTCAGTGAGGAATTTGCAAAGAAATGTTAGATTATTCCTTACTTCTTCAAGGTTTGTTCTCAGACACTAAGAGACAGAAATTATTCTCCGCCCTTTGGCATTCTTGAGAGAGAAAGGGTGATGGCTACAGGAGTTGAGGAGCCATTATGTATTGGTTGTTGCGGGGGGGGGGGGGGGGGGAGGGCCATGCTTCTAAAAATGTATACACTTGAAATCATTCCTAGTCTTAATTCCTCCATTCTCCCTAAATGTTAGAAACCTTTATTTTTATTCTTAAGTTTTATAAAGCCAAGTTGTGGTTTTATAATAAAAAACACCTCATATTCTAGAAAGCAAAAACACTCAAGGAAGGGTTCATTAGAGGTGCCACTTAAAAGGCAAATGTTCATTAAATTTCTTATCTCCTTTGAAATGGAAGTACATTTGCATGATTTTCTTTATTCTCACATAAAAAAGAAATAAATGCAATTCCCTTTCTTAACACAGGCACAATGGCCTGTTAATTAGCATAAGAAACCCTGAATCTCATATATTTATTTAGCAATCTGGAGGAAATCACATTTTTTTAAAAGGAGCTTTTAATCTCTAAAAAACCACTGTCTGTAATTTCTCTTGTTGGTAAGAAAAGAGTCTTCATTCACAAAATGCTGTGAAAGATCAAAATTACCACAAAATGTAGGTCCCTGCATTGTATCAGTATACAGTCTAGGGGGGAGGGAGGATATTTGCATGTATAAAACCTTAGAAATCCTTTGAAAGCTTCTGACGTATTAATAAAATCCTAGCACTTTAAAGTTAGAAGGAGCTTCAGTTATATCCAGTTAAATCT
The DNA here is from genome assembly GCF_023065955.2 of Ursus arctos. NCBI lineage: Eukaryota > Metazoa > Chordata > Mammalia > Carnivora > Ursidae > Ursus > Ursus arctos. The sequence continues at coordinate 50,107,393 of NW_026622775.1, read as the reverse complement.
CCTACACAATGCAAGAGCTCCCCAAAAGTCTTTCATGTAGCAGCTGCAAACTCTTGTGTATGGAGCACCCCATAGTTTTGCAGGCAGTTGATCTCATTCGATTAAACTTTTGTTCCTCATAATGATGTGAAATTTGTTTTGTTTTGTTTTTAATATACACTGTACTACACTTCCCTTGGTCCTATTTCTAACTTGTATAGTTAAGATATAATATTTTAAGCCCAGTTCCCTACGGCACATGCTACCCATTCAAATATGAGAAGACGTCTATACCATTCCTAGTCTTTTCTGGATTAAACGTCTTCTGTCCCTTCCATAGCCCTTCATATGACAAAGGTTTTTGATGTTTCACTGTATTGATCATCCCCTTTTGAACACAATTGTTCTAAATATCAGCTTTGAAGAGCAGTTCAGTATATGGTGGAGCTATTCGTACAACTTAATGAATTAGTTCATTTCTATAGTAGGAGGAAGAATTAGGGAAATTTTTGTAGTTGTTTTCCTTTGTTTCATAGCTTATGTGTTAATCTGTGCATTAAATTTTTTGTTACACACTCATATTTTTACAATGTTTCGGAATCTGTTGGCAGTGGTTTATGTAAGACTTTGGGCATGAGATTTACAGACACCTTACTAATTTACAGACTACTACATTTTGCTGGATCAAAATGTAGTAATTGCAAGTCCAATAAAAAATATTAGAAGAGTTTTTTTCAAAATGTTTGCACTATTTCTGCTATTTTAAAAAGATGTTTATACAGATTACATTTTGTTTATTTATTTCAATGTCTTCACTTAAAACAGTACTGTGAGTCAGAATTCATTTTGACTGCCCTCAATAAAATTAGTAATGCCATTGGTCATTTTCTCTTTACAGATTGTTCAGTTCAAGGGAATGAAGAATTGAGAATAATTTTGATAAGTGGATTGCAATATGGAGAATTAAGAATAAGCTGAACATTTGATCTGCTTCGAAGAAACATATTTTCCATTTGTCTAGAGTAATCTATAACAACCCAACCAATCAAAATGAATTCAACATTATTTTCCCAAGTTGAAAATCATTCAATCTTCTGTAATTTTTCAGAGAATTCCCAGTTTTTGGCTTTTGAAAGTGATGATTGTCATCTGCCCTTGGCCATGATATTTACATTAGCTCTTGCTTATGGAGCTGTAATAATTCTCGGGGTCTCTGGAAACCTGGCCTTGATTATAATCATCTTGAAACAAAAGGAGATGAGAAATGTTACCAATATCCTGATCGTGAACCTTTCCTTCTCAGACTTGCTAGTTGCCATCATGTGTCTCCCCTTCACATTTGTCTACACATTAATGGACCACTGGGTTTTTGGTGAGGCAATGTGCAAATTGAATCCTTTTGTGCAATGTGTTTCAATCACCGTGTCCATTTTCTCTCTGGTTCTCATTGCTGTGGAGCGCCATCAGCTGATTATCAACCCACGAGGGTGGAGACCAAATAACAGACATGCTTACGTAGGTATTGGTGTCATTTGGGTTCTTGCTGTGGTTTCTTCTCTACCTTTCCTCATCTATCAAGTATTGACCGATGAGCCGTTCCAGAATGTAACACTTGACGCGTTCAAGGACAAATACGTGTGCTTTGATAAATTTCCATCGGACTCCCATAGGTTGTCTTACACAACTCTCCTCTTGATGCTGCAGTATTTTGGCCCACTCTGTTTCATATTTATTTGCTACTTCAAGGTAAGAGAACGTTTCCCCCTACCATTTCCATTTTAACCCGCTTTCCACAGAATTCCACATTAAATTAGTGGTTCTATTTGAACTTTTTTTGTGTGTCTCTCCGTAGATATATATACGCTTAAAAAGGAGAAACAGCATGATGGACAAGATGAGAGACAATAAATACAGGTCCAGTGAAACCAAAAGGATCAATGTCATGCTGTTGTCCATCGTGGTAGCGTTTGCAGTCTGCTGGCTGCCCCTTACCATCTTTAACACTGTGTTTGATTGGAATCACCAGATCATTGCGACGTGCAACCACAATCTCCTATTCCTGCTGTGCCACCTGACGGCAATGATATCCACTTGTGTCAACCCCATATTCTATGGATTCCTGAACAAAAATTTCCAGAGAGACTTGCAGTTCTTCTTTAACTTTTGTGATTTCCGGTCTCGGGATGATGACTACGAGACGATAGCCATGTCTACCATGCACACAGATGTTTCTAAGACTTCTTTGAAACAAGCAAGCCCAGTCGCATTTAAGAAAATCAACAATGATGATAATGAAAAAATCTGAAACTCCTGTAGCTTATGGTCCCAGATGACATCTGTCTAAACACAAGCACAACTTGCAACATCCTTTCAGTACCTGTTACCCCAGGGAATGAGGTTGTAATCATGTAAGAAAGACCAAGATTTGCTTGTCTTGCTTTTTACTGCTTTTATTGTAGCTGTCATAATTACACTGGGACAAAATGTGTGGGCTTTGGAATCTTCTGGCCATAGGTTTTGACCAGACATCCTTGAAGCTTTTTGTGAACTTCTGCATATAATACAAAGATTTTATATTCAATTTGTTGGAATGAAGTTTCTTTAAAGTATTACTATTGACTGACTTTAGAAGCACTACATCTGAAACTCATTAGGTCAGGCCATCCTGAGTTGATTGGATTAGATGGTCATTAGGTTGGGCAATCCTGATGTAATGATAGACATATTTCAGTCTGTTACAGAGGTGACAGCATGCAAAAGCAGCATTCAGGAAGTGGAGCTAAGCCTATGTCTTGCAGACCTAACAGTCTGAAGGCACCGAGGAGTGGTTTGCATTTTTTTTTAAATTTAAGACAGGATTTACTTTGCTCCTGATTATCACTTGAGATAAAAATGCATAAAAAATACTTCTCAGCTGTGAATATCATGGGGAATTGGGCCACCCACAAGAATTAAGTGGGAAAGCAGTTCTCTAACTTCAAAATTATTTTGGTACCTGACAACCAAAGGATTTCAGAGTAATTCATTTAATAAGCAAATTAATATTGCAGCAAATGGTTGAATTATATTCATCTGAATTGTTGGTCAAGATGTTTTCTATTCTTCACAGACTGTTCAGTGTTTGTCAGGCTTTCTAGCATAAATCTGTATGTGACTCAAAAGGCATTTCCAGCTTACAATATATAAAAACACAAAGTGTATTTTCCATACATCAGTGCCTACATAGTAACTCATTTTTAACTTTTTCAATGTCCATTCTTCAAAGGACACCAAAGTATACTGTTAAAAGAATGTTCACCCTGGCTAGCAGGGCTAAGTACCTGAAAACTGAGGACACTTCATATAGCCCATATTAACTTGTATAAACTGTGTGCCTTGTAGAGTCATAAATAATGTACTTTATAGAGTACTAAGTCGTTGTGTCATGTTAATATACTTAATTTTATGTATTCTGTAATTGTGATTGAGCCTCAGAATCATTTGGAGGAAAGATATTTTAAGAACAAGATATAACTTCAGTGTACTATAAAAGTATTAAATGTGTTTGATTTCAGAGGGCAGACATTTTCTTTATTAAAATCGTTTTTGCTTTTTCTGAGTAGTCTCTTTTATGTCTCTCTTCAGTTTCTTTCTCTCTTTCTTTCCTTCTTTCTTTCTTTCTTTCTTTCTTTCTTTCTTTCTTTCTTTCTTTCTTTCTCTTTCTCTCTCTTTCTTTTTCTTTCTTTCTCCTTCCTTCCTTCCTTCCTTCCTTCCTTCCTTCCTTCCTTCCTTCCTTTCTCTCTTTCTCTCTTTCTCTTATGGTTTCCCTCCCATGATGTTCCCACAACATCCTATTTCTGCTGATTAATGAAACATTTTCTACCCTGTGGTCTTCCTCCTCTGCTTCTTGAAGCTTCTTGGCTGCAGGGGCTATTTTACAGGACTCCGTGCCCACTGCATTTACCACAGTGCCAGGTACTTACAAGTTACTCAAAAAACATTTCTTAAACAAACAAATGAATAAACAATAACTAAATTTCCTGTTCTCATTTGTGATCATACAGACTTTGCTTCTTGAAATTTTGGGGGGCTCCTCCTCCTAAGTTCGTATTTACCAAGGAGATGTTTGCCCTTTTCATTATGTTATTTTCCCTTCTAAACTAAGCAAAAATGACATTTTTGATTTTAGAAACCTGCATGTTTAGTCCAGTAATTCAAACAAATATCAAACTTTTTACATGGTGAATGTTCATATGAATTCAAATCCTACCTAATAATGACTTTTTGTTAACTGAACAAAGAAAAAAAATTCTAAAACCAACTTTTAACATACATTGGAAAATATCATCATTGTTCCTTACCAAATCCTGGAATTTTAAACATTTTTCTGCTTCGGGGGACTAATGGGAAATTTTGTCTTTCTCCACTTGGGTGCTATGGAAACAAATTGCTACGTGAGAGCAGCCTTAATACGTAGGTGCCTCCTTGTCCGCACATCTGTTGAGATGGCCATTTCTAAGATTCTCATTCAGCTACGTAGGCCACTGATTCCTTAGCTTTACATAAACAATGAACTGAATATAAAATTCTTTTTTATCCATAGATGTCAAAGAACTAATAGTGAAGCCTGTCAACAACAGATCCAGAGTTATTCAAGAAGTAAATGTGCACACTAAATACCAACTAGGGAACTTCTGGGTTTTCTTAAACCCAAGAACAAAAACCAATCAACTGTTTTAGTCCAAGAGCACAATGATGATGTAGAGTAAAATGACAATAGCTAGAAGTTTTAAACACTTCGCATGTGCCAAGCACTACATCAAATATTTCAATACCCATGAGAATGCGTGACTAATATGACCAACCTCACATAAGAGTAGACCAAAGCTCAAGTTACAAAATTTGAGCCCCACACTGAGTAACAGGGGGATTAAGCATCAAGCCAAGGTCTGTCCAGTGCTACTGAACCTAGGATAGAGTTTTAGAAATACTTTATTCCTCTCTCTTTCCAAGTTAAAATATTAGGGCATGATATCACCATTCAGCTTCTTTCTGATTTTGGCTGTAGAAAGAAATGAAGTGAAGAAAAGTTGAGAGAAAATGGCCATTAGGATTATATGTAACTCTAATTTCCTTCTGGACTAGAGAATTCTACTTGAAAATAGAATCTGACTATTCATATGAGTTTTATTTCTTTGCTGTTAGCTGCATATTTTCACCCCTTTTCTATTCCACAAAATTCTGCCTTTTGCAGAATGTCATAAAGAAGCATCCCTTGTTTTATTGCACTTTATTGTGTTTCGCAGACATGGTGTTTTTTTCATAAATCGAAGTTTTGTGGCAACCTTGTGTTGAGCAAGTCTGTTGGTACCATTTTCCCTACAGCGTTTGTTCATTTCATGTCTCTGGGTTGCATTTTGGTAATTCTCCCAATATTTCACACTGTGTCATTCTTATTAGATCTGTGCAGTGCTCCAACTTCTTCCAGGGAAAGCTGCTGTATTAGTGCTCATATGGATTCACTGGATATGCACAAAATATCCCCCAGAGACAAAGTCACCGATCTACAGACCTGTATTGATGTCAGGCTTTTCATTTACATCTTACACTTCTAAGGGAGATAGAAGAGAAAGGCTTGTTGATGAAATTGCCTCTTGGGAATGTTGCATTAAAATATATGTCTGACTCAAGGTCTGTTACCAGACGCTTTTATTTCTACATTAACTCATGATATTACGAATGAGTAAACTGATGCCCATAGGAATCTAAACCTAGATTTATGTGATTGCAAAATCCATGGATTGTTCTTTTATACGTCTACACCAGCAAGCATTGGAATGAAACCATAAAGTTTAATTATTTTGTTTATTTTTCATGCAATCCATATTACTGGTTGAAAAGCGAGGAAAAGTAATCAAGCAAAATATTGTGATTTTCCCAAATGACAAAAAAAAAAAAAAAAAAAAGAGTGTGACTTCTTTTTCTTTCTTTCTTTTTTTAAAAATAAATTTTGCTAGTAGTTTTGGTCCCTTCTTTTTAATTTTCTTTTTTATCTTGAGCCTTAGTATTTTATGGCTTTTAAAAAAATTAGTGAAATGAGTAAGCACGATATCAAGTGTTTTCTCTCATTCCATTAGTTGTGCTTTATTTCTTATTTCCTTTTGAAACAATACTATTCACGCATTCCTTCTAGGTAATCTTAATAGACTTGCATGCAATGCTTATAATGATCTCCCTGGGCCTCAGCACTCTAATTTGCAAAATGAGGAAATTAGGCTAAATATCTGTATCTTATATAGATATATCTACACCTTATATATATACCTATATCTAGACTAAATAATTTATATCATATCTAAGATAGACATAAGCTCCAAAATTATGTGATTCCATTTAAGTAAATCTAGGAAAGAGTTAATAGAAAGGGGATACCTGGTTAGGGACTGTTTGTAGGTAAAATGTTCTACCTGTAGCAGATCTTCCCAGAGGAGGTATCCTGAAAAATTAGGAGAGACATGGTATAGCAAAGTAAGAGAGAAGCGTGTGCCATACATAAGGACAGACTGGGGGAAGATGCAGACGCTAAAACACATGACCAAAGGGAAACAAGTTGGGCTGGAACAGAATGTAAGACTGAGGGAGACTGGGGGAGTCGGGGGTATGGAGGAACCAATGAGGAGCATGCACCTGAGTTTCCAAATGGACAGTATTTTTAAAGGTCATATAAAAGACATTTTGAAACTGGGAACAGAGCAAGATATTTAGAAATATATTTGGGTGGAATGAAGTTGGGGAGAAGAAAGCAAATTGTCCCCAACTACCAGACTGTATGCAAAGTGGAATTCAGATGCAATATGGCCTATGCCAAGCAGAGGATCACAGAGGCCAGGAGATTGTGCTGAGGTTCAAGGAAATAGTGAAAATCAGTAGTTAGTAAGGATTAAAAGGAAGACAGTGATCTGTCTGTCCAATAAAAGGTTTGAAATTGCAAAACATTTAATTAGAAAATACTAATTCAAAATGACAAACAACAATAACAAAAGCAATAAAACGATCTCATTCTGAGTGCAGGAAAGGGGCCGTGGGGAAAGAAATGCTTTGTCATCAATGACTAGTAGTACACATTATTTCACAGAGGTTATTAGTCACCAAGTGAGAACTTAGAACCCCGCAACAAGCCGTAAGTTAGATAGTGCTGTTCTTTCACATAAGGAAGCTGCAGCTCGCAAAGATTACAACACCCCCCAAATCACAGTCATTTGCAAAAGCTGAATTTAATCCCACATCTGGGTGACTCCAAAAAGTGTTTGCTTAAACACTGCATGATTAAACTTCCCACTAACAAGCAAATGGAAGTTTTGAAAGTTGTATACATGGCTTTCAGCTTGAGCACATCCATACAACTAGCCTTTTTTTTTCAAGGACATGTTATTTTCCTGTTTAAGTACTTTTTAAAAAATTATTTTAGAGAGAGACGGAGAGAGCAAGAGCAAGAGCAGGCAGAGGAGTGTAGGGAGAGGGACAAGCAGACTCCATTGCTAAGTGCAGAGCCCAACACAGGGCTTGATCCCATGACCCTGAGATCATGACCTGAACTGAAACCAAGAGTTAGACACTTAACCATCTGAGTCACCCAGGTAACTCTTAAGTACCTTTTTAAGGGAAAGATTGTACCTGAATATAAGTAAACAATGTATTAAAAATGTAAAAATCACATCTTGCATGAAATTATAATTTATAATTAAATAGCCACGATAATACTCTAAGTGCCTCAACATTACTAGAGTGCCTTCAAAGAAGTCACTCAAATGAGAAAAACAGGGTGAAAATAAAGTAAGCTAATATACTAGAAACTGTGGCTCTCAGCAAACGGTAGAATCAGTTCAGTTCTGTTCAACTAACGCATAATGAGTAATATATATAGTGCCCAGTTCTGTGGAAGATGCTGGCAATAAAACAGGATTGCCCTTACTCTTGACAGACGTTAACCTCATGGAAGAGATGTACAGAAATGTGTCATTTTAACATGTAGCAGGTGGTGAAGGTAATCCAAAGTGTATATTTATACTTTTCTGGGAGGTACTTAACTCAGTTGGATTGAAGGAAGCTTCTTGAAGACATCTAAACCAAGCCTTCGAAGTGACTAAGAGCATTAGCTTCAGTTAAGGCCTGCTATCACATGACAGGAAGAATTGCAGAGACTCTTAGTCTGGCCAAGTCAAATAGCATACAACAAAATTATTAGAATTTTTTGCTTTTATCTTTGCCTATGTTATACATAATTCATACATTCAAAGCAAAAGTCATTTTTAAACGTTTAATAAGAACAAATGTTTTAGCTGAGAAAGGAGCTAGCATTAACGAAACATAAGTGTTAGTAAAATTTCAGCTCATGTTCATGTTGCTGGAATGATAATTAACATATTCAAGAATTATTCTTTTTAACTTGTTGGTTCCAAGTCCAATTGTTATAGGATGTTTCTTCCTTGAATACAGGTGTTGGCACATAAGCAGCACCTAGGACAGGTCAGGAGACTCAGAAGTTTGTTAAATATATTTAGGTTGCTTAAGAAGATGTGGTTTTATTGTGGATATCTATGGTGTAAGTTAGAAATTTGAAAGTGACAGGTACATGTGACACCCAAGTGTACTTTCATTTGCTTTAAGCAGAAATCTGTGTTTATTCAAACAATCAGCTTTAGGAACAAGAGCCATTTTATTAGGATGAAGAGGCTCTCTTGGGTACCTCTCTGGGTAGTTAAGCAGCTTATTATTTTTAACTATGCTGACTTCCTCCTAACTTTTGTTTGACAAGGCTACTCCATTCCAGTTTGCTGTTCAAGTCACTTTGGCTACTAAATAATAACCAAGTAAACTAAGTGGAGATCAAGTGGGCATAATCTACAAGTGAGTTGCACCAGGGAGACCCAGTAGCATGGTTGACTTGATACTAAGGCTGAAGACATATCCTTGCCTACTCCTTCCATTGCTATTTATGTTACCTGCCAAATGACCACACACACAAGGAGATGGTACACCAACAGGAGCACAAAAGACCATTTTCAGTGTCACTTAAAGCCTGCCACTAAATCTCCTAAAGTTTACATTCACACCTTGTATTAAGTAAATTCACTAACCCCTTGTTGCGTAGCCCTTCCTACACCTGACAGCTCTTTAGCTGACAATACCTCTATTTAAACAATGTTTTTCAGGTCATAAACCAGTTCTATATAATTTGCTTCTTTTAGATACTTTCAACAACTTTTTTTTTTTAAGATTTTATTTATTCATTTGAGAGAGAGAGAGCACAAGCAGGGAGAAAGGCAGAGGGAGAGGGAAAAGCAGACTCCCTGCTGAGCTAGGAGCCCGGCACGGGGCTCAATCCCAAGACTTGGATAATGACCTGAGCCGAAGGCAGACAGACACCCAACCATCTGAGCCACCTAGGCCCCTACAACTCTTGTACTAAATAATTATTAGCTCCACTTTACAGATCAGAAAACCAAGATTAAAAGAGAAAGAGAAATAAAATTTATTGATGCCTACAAGTCTTTAAAAACCCTTTTAGGTAGGTGTCCTCATTTTACGTTTGAGGAAACAGAAAGTTTAGGTAACATTTTCAATGTCATAAAGCCAGTAAGTGGTGGATCTGGAACTTGAAATCACCTTACTGACTCTTTGGAGTAATTATCAACATGAATGATGATTCGAATCACATATTTTTTCATCAAAGTATACATGCCTACCCTTTACCTCAGACTTCCTGGGACTAAGCAACCATAGGTAAATTTTGTAGGCTTCCATAAGTTACTCTGATGTGCACCCCTGGTTAAGATCCACTGCTTCCCCATTTGATTCTTTATTATACATTTTCTTCTCAAACTAGACTCAGATCAACAGAATCATTCATCATCTCTTAAAAATGACTTCTTGACTTCACTACACTTAAACATCTTACATGGATTCCGACCATGCAGACCATTAATAATTGACCATTAATAATTATGAAACTTAACTAAGAAATACCTAGTTTTTACTATCCTGTAATATCCTCAATATGTTTTTATATTATAATTACCTAAACATTTTAACATACAAAATTATAACAATTCAGATAATATTGGTACATAAATAGATAAACACATAAACAATGGTACAAAAGAGTCTGGGAACAGATATCTACATTTTATTAAATGAGGATATACCAATTCTTTATCAGTATCATTATTGTTGTTGCTATTGTTGTTGTTATTGAAGTTATAGAAGTTGTTATAGAAGTTTTTCTAAAGAGCAATGAGTGAGTCACGATCTCTCCATATAGTTACCTGTATGAAAAATGGCACCCTCCCCCCAAAAAAGAAATTGCACCCCTACCTCAGACCATACAAAGAGCCACAGCTCCAGGTAGATTATAGACTTTTATGTAAAAGACAAAATTTTTCTTCTAAAGCTTTTAGAAGATACTATAGGGAACTACCTTCATAACCTTAGAGTTAAGGAAAGATTTCCTTCTTAAATGAGACCAAAAAAAAAAGCATATTCAAGAATCAAATTAGTAAATTTGACTACATTAAAATAAGAACTTTTGTCCATTAAAAGACATAATTATAGTAGGGTGAAAATACAAGTCACAGAATAGAAAAAAATGTAAGTTTATACCAAAGTACTGGTATTCAATTGGGAAAACCAGAAAAGAATAAAACTGAACCCCTATCTATGCCATACACAAAAAATCAATTGAGGGGCGCCTGGGTGGCGCAGTCGTTAGGCGTCTGCCTTCGGCTCAGGGCGTGATCCCGGAATCCGGGATCGAGCCCCACGTCAGGCTCCTCTCCTGGGAGCCTGCTTCTTCCTCTCCCACTCCCCCTGCTTGTGTTCCCTCTCTCGCTGGCTGTCTCTCTCTGTCAAATAAATACATAAAATCTTAAAAAAAAAAAAAAAATCAATTGAAAATAGGTTAAAGACTTGACTGTAAGACCTGAAATTGTAAAACTCCTAAAAGAAAATAAAGCGGTTATGATCCTTGACATTGGTCTTGACAATGATTTTTTGGATTTGACACCAAAAGCAAAGGTAACAAAAGCAAAGATAACGTGATGTGATGAGCACAGAGTATTATATGCAACTGATAAATTATTGAAAACTACATCTGCAACTAATGATGTACTATATGTTGGCTAATTGAATTTAAATTAAAAAAAGCAAAGATAAACTAGTGGCACTGCATCAAACTAAAAAGCTTCTGCAGTTTCTGCATACAACAAAACGAAAAGGCAACCCATGGAATGGGAGGAAATATTTGCACACTATATACCTGATAAGGGGTAAAGGTTCAAAATACATAAGGAACTCATACAACTCAATACCATAAAAATAGTAACAAAAACCAAATAACCCAACTTAAAACTGGGCAAAGGACTTAAATACACATTTTTCCAAAGAAGGCATTCAGATGGCCAACAGGTACATGAGAAGGTGCTCAGTGTCACTAATCCTCAGAGAAATGTAAGTCAAAACCCCAATGAGCTATCACCTCACATTTATTAAAATGGTTGTTGTCAAAAAGCCAAGAGCAAACAATGAATCATGGAACACTACATCAAAAACTAATGATGTACTGTATGGTGACTAACATAACATAATAATAATAAAAAAAAAAAAGACAAGAGATAACAAGCATTAGTGAAGATGTGGAGAAAAGGGAACCCTTGTTGTTAAGAATGAAAATTGGTGCAGCTACTGTGGAAAATAGTATGGAGGTTCCTCGAAAAATTAAAAATAGAACTACCATCTGATCCAGCAATTCCACTTCTGAGTATACATCCAAAGGAAATGAGATAAGTATCTTGTACCTGCACTCCCATGTTCATTGAAGCATTATTCACAATAGCCAAAGTATGGAAACAACTTAAGCATTCACCCACAGATAAATGAATTTTTAAAATGTGGTACACACACATACACACATATACACACGCAGGAATATTATTCAACCTTGAAAAAGAAGGAAATCCTGTCATTTGAAACTACATGGCTAAACCAGGAGGGCATTATATGCTAAGTGAAATAAGCCAGAGAAAGATAAATTCCTCATGGTATCACTCACATGGGGAATCTAAAAAAGAAAGTAGAATTCATAAAAACAGAGAGTAGAAAAGTGATTGTTAGGAGTTTGGGGGGGTGGGGGAAATTCAGGAAGTGGTTAGTAAAAGGGCACATACTTTCAGTTATAAGATGAATTAAGTCTGAACATCTAATGTGTAACATGGTGACTACAATTGATAACACTGTATCATATAATTAAAATTTGCTAAAAAGTAGAACTTACATGTTTTGACCGACCGACCTCCCCCATAAAAAGTGTAGGGAGGCCTGGGTGGCTCAGTCGGTTAAAGTGGCTGACTTCATCTCAGCTCATGATCTCAGGGTCCTGGGATCGAGCTCTGAGTCAGGCTCACACTCAGCACACTCGGCAGGGAGTCTGCCTCTCCCTCTCCCTCTGCCCCTCCCCCTGCTCATGCTCTTTTTCTTCTCCCAAATGAATGAGTAAAATATTTTTTAAAAAATATTTTTAAAAATCTTTTAAAATAAATATGTGAAGTGATGGATGTGTTAATTAATTCAATGGGGGAGTCTTTTCACAATGTATAATGTATCAAATCATCACATTGCACACTTTAAATATTAGGTATATTTATTTCTCAATTATAACTCAATAAAACTGGGGAGAACTCCAAAGTACTGGTACCCAGACTTTATAAAAAAAAATGCTATTAAGAAAAAAGGAAAAAAAAAAAACTCAACAAAAAAATGGGCAAAATATTTGAACTTCACAAAAAAGGAAATTCAGATTGTTGCTAAATATATAAGAGGGGTTCAATGTCATTAGTAACCAGGAAAAGGTGAATTAAAACCACAATAAAATACCATTATTCACCCCTAAAATTGGCCAAAATACGAACAGTATGAGTTGCATACACTGCCGGTACAACCACTTTAGAAAACAATTTGGAATTATCTAGTAAAATTGAAAAAAATCATACTTTATCATCCTACAGCTTCAACCTTAGGATAGAGCTCATAAACTCTCTTGCCCATGTGGACCAGAATACTATATATGTAGAAGAATGTCTATAGCATCATTGCCCTTACTTATCCTGAAGTAGAAAGAAGCCAAATGTCCAAACGGAGTAGAAAGGATAATCATGGTATATTCATATCCTGGAAGTATTTTACAACAACAAAACTAAGTAAACTCTGGTTCAATTCCAAATTTTTCACAGACAATATTAAATAAATGAAACGACTAAAATAATACATTTTGTATGATACCATTCATATGAAGTTCCAATAACCCCCAAATAAACACGTATTTGGGGAAACCATAGAGAAAACGTTACTATAAAATCAGGGACATGGTCACCTCCAGCAGGACGGGAAAGAAATGGCATCTGGAGGAGACACACTGAGGTAGAGAACTCAAAAGGCAGCAGTTTTATTTCTCATTCTGGGCGTTCTCTTTATAATTACTCATTATGCTCTCCAATTAAGCTTTATGCAATTTTCTGTATGTGTGTCATATTTCACAATTTCAAAAAGCTCTAAAAAGCTTGCTTAAGCAGAAAACCTTGCATAAATACCATCAAATTTGAGCAGCACGAGAGTATGGGGTTAGGAATTAAAACAGGTAAATCGTATGAGTTTGGTTTACTGATGAAATGGTGTAAACATGTCTGATTGTTGGAACCCACCAAATGTGGGGGTCTTTTTTATTGTCATGTGGTAGGGAATAGCTGGTGATTCTGGAGCTGCTTTTTTCAATCACAATAAAACATTTCAGACAATAATCTCTAGAAATCAGAGAATGACAATACAGCTTGGCTGCTGGTGAAACTAACAATGAAGTGCCTGCAAGCAAAGCATGGTGAGTGAAATTTTAATTAATCAGCATGTTTATTTTAGTATGAATGTCACTCCCACCACTTCCTGTGTCCAGAGTCTATTATCCATATTTCTATGGGTGACACATCTTCCTGCCAAGGCCCTGCTCCCTTCTTTCTTTATTGTCTTGGGTATTCAGCAAAGCGTTGCTATTTAGCTCTGGCTGATTCTCACAAGAATCTGATAAAAGGGATAAACCAATGGATTCTTATTAAAATATAAAAAATAAAACCATGGGCAGCATAGCAACAGATTTGGTCATAAAACCAGGAGCACACTATGTCAGGACTAAAACATATTTACACTTTAAATGAGAACATTATGAACAAGCACAGAGAAAATATAGCTATCACAACAATGTAAATGGAAACCAGTCCTTATCTAATTTGACACTCACAGAATCCTTCACCCTTCACTATCCAGGGAAATTGAACTAAATCACAAATAGAGGTGTTCCATTTATCATTTAACATCTGTCAATTGCCTTACATATATTATCTTCTTTAATTCTCACAAAACTTCATAAAATAAGTGATATTATGCTCCCCATTCTATAGGGGAAAACACTGAGGCTAACGCAAACAGAGTATTTTGCACACAGCAAACCAGGGCTCATAAAAGAGTCAATCCCAGGAGCCTGATTCCAGAGGCCACACTGAAACCATTATGTGATATAAGATTACATATTCTCTCCCATCAGTGAAGGATCCCAAGAGACCCCATAGAACTTCCTGACACTTCTGGAAAGGCCTTGAATGCTCTTGTTTAATGATAATCACTAGAATAGTGCCCGGACAGCATCCTTAACAGCCTAAAGAAACGACGGCAGATTTTAGACGCACATAACTTTACTCCTAGAAACCTTACGCATGGAGAGTCTGGCATAACTGATAAAGGATCAAGAGCCATTTCTAGAAGTTTACGTCAATGAAAAGACTTTCAGTGATAAAGCCATCTAATAGCGTAATGTCTTATCTGAGATGTCTGCCTTGACCCTTCTAGACTATGTTCCCTCGTTTCTGGGTCACTGCGCTATTCACATTATACTGCCACTTGTTTTCATCTCTCTCCTCTCTACTGGATTTTGAGAACCAGTAAGGAAAGAACTTCAAATTCTTATATCCTCAGTACGTTGCACAGGATCTGGAATACAGCAAATGCAATAAATATTTCTAAAATCCAGGGTTAAGCAATAATGTAATAGGGCTTATATTTACTAAGCACCGCTATGAGTTAGGGGCTATAGGATGTGAATTTGTGTGTTATCTCACTATCCATCACAAGGATCTAATGAGCCAAAATACTGTGCTGGCCTTATCTTTAAGCATATAATTATAGGCTTAGGTTTAACTACAAATAACTTGATAACGGTGAAGCTAGAATCCAAATTCATGACTGCCTGATTCTGGAGACTTCCCTCTCAACACTGCTCTGTTCTCATGCCTCAAAATCAGTAACTTCTATTAGAAAGTCATATTTAATTAGTAGAATCTCTCTTGTTTTTGTCACTTCATGGTAATCTTCTCTGTTAAAGTTAGTTGTATCAATATTCCCCTTAGAGTATCTTTATTTCCTAGACGGATGATTCCTTGAGAGTTAACCCCTTCGACTTCATTGAAACGCTCTCTTATGCTTGCATATGTGGAGACATTCATTATGTTTGTTTTTTTCTGGAGTGCAGTCTGAAGAGCTGAGTAGTACAGCAAGTTTCTGCTAACTATGTATTAGATATTAAAATATAATGGCAGTGCGGTTGCAGAAAACACAAATTATTCCTCCGAAACAAAGTCCCTTCATTTTTAATGGTTCTGGTTGTCCTCATATATAATCCCTATCTATTTACACATAGAAGGATACAAAGGAACCTTCTATTTCGAGGAAAGAAAAAAAATGATTCCTTTTAACAATTTGGGAGGCTACAAGTATGAAACAGCCATTGTAGCTCGGGTTCCATCTAAGATTGGTTATTTTTGTTAAAGTTAGTTTTTTTATACAGTATGCTTTTGTCCTTTGTTTTTAATGAGAAATTTAAGGAGCATTACCAGAGCTATGGGAACAATTTTGCAGTTCAAGCAAGAGCTTGGGGAAAACATCAAACCATGTAGTTGAAATAGATATAAAAAAAGAAACCATTCTGGAATTTTTCCAAAACTTGGTCACAATATGGTAAAATTTTGAGAAATATAAACTGGTTCTCTCTAAAGTGATAAAATTCAAAATAAGCCTAAAGGCAATGCTCACCAAAAATTGCTTATCCATAGCAATTCATGGACTCTGAGGTTAAGTTATTCCTGTGAATAAAACCAATGAAATTACTGTCAAATGTTTAGGCCAAGGTTCAGTAACAGCTGCTGCTGTTTTTTTCTTCCATATTCCTTTTTACTTCCTGTTCAGTACATTGCATAAGAAAAATATAAGAAAATTAAGGACAGTTCTTAATTAGGAAGGACTGAATTGAGAAGGCAATTAAGAAGGCAGAAAATTAAACTGTTTACTCTGGGAGGGGGTGAATTACCCACAGTTGGGGATATTGAAGCAGAGAGTCAACAGCCACTGGGCAGGGTATAGTAGGATATTGACTAGGCCATTAGAACTCGTTTTCCAAATCTAAAGGTCTATAGTTGTTCATTTGTGTTACTGGCTTGTACTTACCTGTTGTGAGGTCATCCTACCTTGTCTTGACTTCATTTTTTAAGGGCAGGATTTACTCTCCATCCTTTGACTTCTGCTTGGCTGGAAATCATACCTCTGGGTCCAGGCGCATCTATGCCAGAAGGCAGTTTGAAATGAAGGAGGGGATAAAACTATCTCTGTGCTTGTTCTTAGAATTTGGTCCAGATTTCACCCACCCTGGTCCTCCCTCAGTCCTGACCCACCTATATAGCTATAAATATAGCTAGCAAGAAGTGGGTTGGGATTCAAACCAAGGACTGGCTCCAAATCTCCTGTTCTTGGTGCACCACACATCATCCATTATCCTAGATTTTTGGCAACTGAGCAGGGGAAATTCAATTTGTTGCTGCTCATATCCTGGCACAGCTCACAGCCTGGCAGAGGCTTCCTAGCCTGGAGTGTGCGATGGTCAAGGCTGTGGCCAAGCCAGACTGTCACGGTGGAAAAGATTCATTGACCCATCACCCGAGTTATCATTGATGTCTCAAGTATATGAACTGTATCCTTTCAAAGAATGAAAACTATGTTCCTGCTGATAACATTCTATACTAGGGACTGTTGGCTACAGAATTGAATGTGCATGGCCTAGCTGAATTGGAGAAATCACAGAATTATTGAATTAAACATAGAAAGTGGTTTGTTAGGGGCACCTGGGTGGCACAGTCAGTTAAGCCTCCAACTCTTGGTTTCGGTTCAGATCATGATCTCAGGGTTATAGGATCGAGCCCAGTGATCGGCTCCCCCCCACCCCTCCCCACCCCACCAGTGATCAGCTCTGCGAAGAGCTTGGAGTCTGCTTGAGTTTCTTTCTGCGACCACCCCACTCCTGCCCCTACGCATTCTCTCTCTAAACTAAATAAATCTGAAAAAGAAAAAGAAAAAGTGTCTCAGAAGTCCTCGAATTTATAATTTGCATTGTAGAGATGGGGAAATGAAGGCTCAGCAAAGTCTACGTAAGCATAACCCAGCTGATGCTACTGTCAGGTTTAGAGCTCCAACCTGCCCTTCCTGCAACATAGTCCTTCCATATCACCTAGTGGAGGCAGCTGAGGGTCAGTAACCCTCTCTGTGTGTTGGAGGGAACTCAGGCACTGCTTTTTCCACCAGACTCAAGGACCAACAATGATAAATTGAGCTGATAATACACTTGTCAGAAGATCAGGGTGTACAGAGAAAATTACTCCAAACAATCCTAAAGCAGATAAGATGACAGCGCCGCTAGAAGAAAAGAAAATTGTAAATTTAGAGTATGTAGAATTTGAAACACCAGTTCTGACTTCCGGCAGAAACATTCTCCATGACTAATTCGACCATTAAAAAAACGTTTTAACAGACTTTTCACATACTTCTTTTCTTGAAGCAACTTTACCTATAAAGATAGGATAAAATCTGGCTTTTGGACAAATAAGGATCTACTGTAGCTAATGCTGAGAATATCTTTAGCGGTGCTAAATATGGCAAGAAGAGCACGCAGTAAGCCCCTTGTTCGAGAATAGGCTTTATCCTGTTAAACTGTCAACCCCAAGTGACAATTCCAGCCACAAGTATAGTTGGAAAGGCACATTAATTATGAAGAAATGAAGGATTTTTTCCTAAGGTTTAAAACAAACTCATGACATAGAACAATACACACACATTGTACTGATGTCAAATTTCTAATTTTGATATAGTATAATAATTATACAAGATGTAACCATTGGAGAAAACTTGATGAAAGGCATCTTCCAATGAATCTATAATTATTTCCAAATAAAAGTTTTTTAAAAACACTAACTTTGGGGGGTGCCTGGGTAGTGCAGTAGTTAAGCATCTGCCTTCAGCTCAGGGTGTGATCCCAGCATTCTGGGTTCGAGCCCCACATCAGGCTCCTCCACTAAGAGCCTGCTTCTTCCTCTCCCACTCCCCCTGCTTGGGTTCCCTCTCTCGCTGGCTGTCTCTCTCTGTCAAATAAATAAATAAAATCTTTAGGAAAACAAAACAAAACAAAACACTAACTTTGGGGAAGTTAACTAATAAAAAATGCACACTCATCATTTCATGACCTATTAATATCGTAATCCATTGTCTTTTGCTTCTGTTGTTACGAGCTTATTTTTTGTTTTGCCTGTCAGGCACTATCAAAAATCCGAGGTAGACTCATTGCCAATATCAGCATTACAAGCAATTCACTAAACACCAAACGTATTTTTCCATTAATTCAGGACTTATTTGTAAATTTAGCTACCTAAACCTTCACATTGGCCCATCTTTTACTGTGCCTGATACTATTTATTGAAAAAAACTACAATAATCTCAAATTATAGAAAAAAAGTCTCTGTATTGGTTCACTTAAAGATTGTCAGTGCTTATATAATGCTTTTCGGTGCTATATGTTGTAACTAAATCTTGTTTCCATTGAGAGGGCAAAAGCCTGATTTAAGAAAATTTTAATATTATTAAATCTAAGTCCAAATAGATCATGATTCTGATGTCAAATCCATAATGTTCATTTATTTAAGGACATTGATTTTTGCTTCTCATGGAGCCTTGGAGTTGGAAAAGACCGCAAGTGTCATCTGACCCCCACACCACACTTTATAGATGATGAACTGCAGGCTCAATAAGTTGAAATGATTTGCTTTCTATGGCCTCCAAACTTGGGGCATCTTTATCACTGGAAACCATTTGTGGCCAGATTTTGTTTGCCTGAATTAAAAATCACCTCCGCCACTTGGTCGCTATGTGACTTTGGACAAGTGATTTACTCTCTGAATGCCTTAGTTTCTCTATATGTAACATGAGGATACTGACAGTGTAGTGGTTGAGGTCTTTCTGAAGTGGCTTAATACTTTTAATTCTATATATGCTAGGTCTTAGCTGAGGTGATTTTATACTTGTAATTCTAGATATTCTTTTCTATTTAAAAAACCATTTATATCATATGGTACATTATGAATTCAAAATGGAATGTGTGTATTACAAGATTCATTACCATAGCTGACATTGCTGTTTCCATATCTAAATCCACTCCTCTCCATCCAGACTCGAAGGCAAAGAGGATTCTGCTCCTCTCTGTTGAGGTCAGGTAGACCCTCAGGTCTTCTCAGAAACAATCTTCCCCTTGTTTCAGAGACAGTTTATAGCTTTTCCTGAGCATTTTGTCTTCTCCAAGAACTTTCAGTCTCAAGGTTCTTGCCCAACCCAGAAGGGACAGGCTATACCAGCAGGAACTACGATGGCCTGGACGTGGCTCTCACTCTGACCTGTAGTCAGGCCCCAGCTGCTTCTCTCAGGTTTCATGTTAGTATTTGGACCAAAGTTGGGAGGAGGTCAGCAGAATCATCTTCAAGCCATCCTCTTCCTAGAATCTTTAGTGATTTTTGATGACGTCAGAAACTAAATTACTAATTGCTCAAATCCATTTCTCCTCAAGAAGACTGGAATTAATTGTTAATCATCCAGTTGTGTGGAAATTATCCTTAGTTCTTCTCTTTCTCTCATCTTCACTTCAAATCCATTTCTAAGGTCCGTTAATTTTACCTTCATAGATCAAGTCAACACTATGCACTTTCTCCATTGTTCCCACCGTATCTCTCTACTACTTCATTAGAGAGGTAGCCTTCTAATTAGTTTTCCTGATTCTTTGTTACTCCTGCACCTTCAGTTCACTCTCCACACAAGAGCCTACAAGGGCTTTTACATACAAATTGAATTATGCCTCACCTCTGCTCCCCACATGTAGCATAAAATTTAAAATTCTTGTCATGGATTATGAAGCCCTAAATAATTGGTCCCTGCTTTTCTCTACAATCATATCTCGTGCAAGCCCTCCTCTCACTCACTATGCTTCAGTCACATAGACCTTAATTCAGTTTCTAGAACATTCAAAATGTTTTCCTTTTCTCATCTGCAGGTTTTTGCTCATGCTTTTCCTTTGATCTAGAGTATTCTTCCCTAGGCTCTTCCTACAGCAGCTTTCCTCTCAATCTGAAGTTCTCAGTTCAGTGTCTCCTCCTTGGGGTTCCTGATCATTGTCAATGGGTTTCCTTTCTGTTACTTTTTGAC
Source organism: Ursus arctos (assembly GCF_023065955.2). NCBI lineage: Eukaryota > Metazoa > Chordata > Mammalia > Carnivora > Ursidae > Ursus > Ursus arctos. The sequence goes on along the minus strand of NW_026622775.1, from coordinate 50,086,777 downwards.
TAAACTCTTTGTTTATTTCTTTCATTGAATTTTACATTTTATAATTATTTATTTCATTGCCAATTTATTGTCTGTGTTTTGTCTGCCTATCTATACGTTCCATGATAGCAAGGACCATGTGTGCTTTGCTAATGATTTTATGCCAGGTACGAAGAACATGATTGATATCAATAAAAATTTATTAAATAGATAAATGTGGGTTAAAAAGGTATACAAGACATATCACAAACCCAAAGCACTGACTGCCTTAAAAGGAGATAAATTATACATATAAATGATTACAGTATAAATAAATATATACCAAACTCCATATGAAAGACAAACGTAATGTCATGGGGATATAGAGAACATGGAAAGGCCTAAGGGCCACATTAAAGAGTAGTTGATGTTTGAACTGAATCTTAAGCTTGATAGGCAGAGACCAGAAAGAAGGCATTAAAAGCAAAACAACTTGGATGGGGATGGAAAAGTTCTACTAGGTATACGCAAGAAATAAAGCAGGAAGGACAGTAGAATTTATAGGGAGAAAAGATGAACTGTGATCAAATCATAGAGAGATTTGAATAGTGGGTTGAGGGGTTTGTGCTTTGATCAGTAGTAGAGAGAAAACTATTTCAAATTTTAAACTGGTTAGTGACATATAACAGGAAGTGTTAATTCAATAGGAGAGGTTGGGAGAGGATAACATAGAGCAGGAGTGTTATAAAATTGCCTGGAAGGATGGTGATACCGGGAATGAAAAATAAAAGAAAGCAGAGGTCCCATTCTGGCCTCTTGAAATGGTAGAGTCCACGGAAGGTCCTGTAGGGATGCCGAAGCCCTCAGCACATTATAGGTAAATATTTTAGTGCAGTAGTATTTTTCAAGAGAGAGAGAGTACTAAAAAAGAGAGAAGGAGACAGAGTCCTCAGCTTTTATCAGAAATCTCAATGGAGTCTCTAATCTCAAAATTTTAAGGAGGCTAGTTTTCTTGACCCTAGTTTTCTTTGCTGCGGCTACTCGGAAATGCTCATCCATGGCTTTACTCTTTCCTGCTTTGTCTGAATCATTTGATAGAGTGAAACACTCAACTAAAATTCGTTAGAGTTAAAAAAAAAAAACAAACCAGCCTCATTGAACACACTTCTAGTGTATTTCAATTATATTCATTATTTTCCATTCAGAAGAGAGTATTTCTCTCCTCTCACTGATCTTAGCTTTTGAATCTAAGGCTAAGTATTCACATTCAGTGGATTAAATATATCTACTCACCCTTTTAACTAACCTCCATCTGACCTTATTGAGATTTATAAATGTTGTTTCATGCCTCTAACACTGTTGCAGGGCATATACAAATACTCCAGCCATACGCCAAGGTTATTTTTCTAATGCCAAGATCAATGGATCCAAATAGACCTATAAACAAAGAAGTGAAACACTTTGAATGTCTATCCTGGAGCTCTTAACTCTTTTTTTTTTTTTAAGATTTTATTTATTTATTTGAGATAGAGATTGAAAGAGAGAGAGAGCATGAGCAGGGGGCAGAGGGAGAGGGAGAAACAGACTCCCCTCTGAGCAGGGAGCCCAACACAGGACTCCATCCCAGGACCCCGGGATCATGACCTGAGCTGAAGGCAGATGCTTCACTGAATGAGCCACCCAGGTGCCCCTGCAACTCTTAACTCATGTAGATTTTCAGGAATTCTCTATTTTCCACTAAAGGGATTGAATTAGTAATGGTATCTTGCCATGCTTTTTCTAGTTGTGAATATTAGCTACGAAACCTGTGACTGAAGAGATATTTCAGAAATGTTGGTATTGATCTGACCTTGTAGTACGTGCTCTGGAATGCCAGTCCGATGATTTATCCAGTAGGACGAAAGTACTCATTCCATTCAGCTGCTAGTGGCTGGTCGCTGACAGGTTTTGCCCCCACTAACGAGAACTTTTTCAGCCATGCCCTACCCATAGTACAAGGAGTCCAAAGGCCAAAGAACATGCCCACATGGAGTCCATGCTCCTCTTTCTATCCCACTCTCTGGATACTCAGGACCCTGGAAATCCCTGCCCAAACAGACTCAAGTTTGCTTCCTTAGTAGAAAGTGGTATAATTTCATAATTATTCCATCCATTTCTGTACTTTTGATGGAAAAGGTATGAAAGTCTCTAGCACTAAAAATATTTGGATTGTCATTGAGTATGCATTAGATAAAAGCCATCAGTTTTTAGGAGAAACTCATTTATTATACTGAGACCAGTGAGAAATTTCTCCTAAGGTCCTCTTAAAAAGGATATTGCATATTATAAGAAACAATAATTGCAATAGCATCCTTATAATAAGTTCAGCAATGAGCTCCATAAGATAGGTTCTCGCAGTGTTCCTCATTGTAGAACATAGCTGTAATACAAAGCACAGGTAGATAAGGGCGGTTTCCCAAACACTTTTAATCTTGTGGTACAGGTACATCTCTTTATTAGTCTGGTGCAAGGAAAAAGATTACCTAGAGTAATAAAGAAAATGTACATGCTTCAAGAATATTTCACAAATACTACTTTTAGGAATGATCTTCTAAAGGACTGCCTATTTTAAATGTCCTTAAAATTAAGCCAAATGTCCCACGTAAGTACAATTTTATAAAAAGTAGGAACAAACTAAGTCTGCAAAAATCTTGGAAGAAGTGAAAGGAAGGCTTTGTTTCTATTTGAGTCTTAACCACAAAGACTTAGATTTGCAAATAGAGTTGTTAAGTTTCATTACTTCTAAATGTCTCTAAATTCTTAAAAACCTAAAAACAGAAGTCCAGCTCCCTTTATTCCTGTCTCATTTCTTTCCTTAGGCCTACTGCAAAAGCCTCTACATGTACTCTTGGATTTCTTTCATTCATTGTCTAAGCTTCAGGCAGAGTGATCTCTTCAAAATCCGTATCTAACAGCATCAAAGCCCCGCCCAAAGCCTTCCAGTAGAACAACCCCTGCTCTGGTGTAAATTCGTGCTCTCCAGAACCCCGTCCTTTGCTACCTCACTCCTGTCACTGGCCATCCACGCCAGTTTTGCACACACAATTCCTTGGGTGCTCATTCCCATGGTTTCCTAAGTTTCTAATGCAGAATAATTAAATGAATGAATTTCTACCTTGAAACTTGAAATCTCCATTTCTTTTTCTTGATTTGCTTCTGAACCAAGAAACTGGAAATTTTAAGAAAAGATTTCTCTCCCTCTAGTCTAGAATAAAATAATTTTCTAATAATTAAGAAGTTTTGAGAGATGCACCAGCTTACAAGATTCATAGTGAAATGTTCCAGGCCTTAGAAGAACAAACAAAAATCACAAACCACCTAGTCTATACCCTGTTAGTACCCGGGCATGCGAAGAAGCAGGCACATTCATGAAGAAATAATCCTTTTTTTAAAGTATTTTATTTATTTATTAGAGAGAGGAGGAGGAGGAGGAGGAGGAGGAGGAGGAGGAGGAGCAGAGGGAGAAGGACAAGCAGACTCCATGCTGAGCATGGAGGCCGATGAGGAACTCTGTCCCATGACCCTGAGATCATGACCTGAGCTGAAATCAAAAGTCGGTTGCTTAACCAACTGAGCCACCCAAGTGCCCCATGAAGAGGTGCCTTCTCTTACCCAGTGTGAGGTTCTGAAACTCTGTGAGTGACTATCAGTAACCAGAATATCTATCCATTTATTGTGCAAAGAACAAGTGGTAATGATGAATGGTGGAAAGAGATGGAAATCAGTGTTTGGTCAGAAAGGTTACTGAATGAAAATGAAACTTAAGCATCTCCAAAGATACAATTATCTTTTACTTTAGTTTCGGACCCCCAGTTTATAAATTCATAATTGAGTTTCGTGTAAATGTGCCTTGAACATGTCTGCGTTCTTCTGCTGGAATGTTGCTACAGATATCCCCTCTAAGGAAACAGGTTTTATCTTTTTTTTTTAACATATTTTGAGATAATTGAGATTCACGTATAAAAAATAATACAGAGATGTCCCCCATAACCTTTATTCAATATCCCCCATCATAGTATCTGTCATAACTATTGCACAGCATCATAACCAGAAAATTGGAATTGCAAGAATCCATTGACTTTTTTCAGATTTTTACATGCAGTAAAAGTTTTACATGCATTTGTGTGTGTGTGTGCGTGTTTAGCTCTATATATCATTTCATTGTGTGTGTCGATTGGTGTGATGACCACCACAGCCAAGATACAGAATAGTTCCATCACACAGTACCTTTTATAACTTCACTTACTTGCTCCCACTCTCCCCTATCCCACCCATACCCCCTGGCAGCCACAATCTGTTCTCCATTTCTGTACATTTTTTTTTAATTTCAGGAATATTACATAAATGGAAGCCTACAGTATGTAACCATTTGAGATTAGGTTTTTTCACTCAGTATAATTTCCTGGAGATTCATCCAGGGAGTTTTGTGTACTAAATAGTTTATTCTTTTTTATTATAGAGTAGTATTTGCTAGAACGATGTATCACAGTTTCTTTAACCATTCACCTACTATAGGATGAATTGTTTCCTATTTTTGGTTAGTATAAATAAAGCTGCAGAACATTTGTATATAGGTTTTCCATGTAAACATAAATTTCTATTTCTTTGGAGTAAATGCCCAACAGTGCAATTGGTAGATTGCATGATAATTACACGTTTAGTTTTATATGAAATTGCCACACTGTTTTCCAGATCGGCTATGCCATATTACACTCATACCAGCATTGTATGAATGATCTAGTCTCTCTGAATCCTGACCCGCACTTGGTGTTGTCATTATTTTTTAGTATGGCTTTAATTTGCATTTTCCTAATGGCTAAAGAAGATGAACACATTTTCACATGCTTATTTGCCACTTGGATATCCTTAACTGTGAAATGTCTTTTCATGTCTTCACCCATTTTCTACTTGGATCATTTGTTTTTTATTATTGACTTTTGAGAGCTTGTTATGTATTTTAGATATTGGCCCTTTGTCAGATATGTGATCTGCAAATATTTTTTCCCAGTCTTAGCTTGTCTTTTCATCCTCTTAAGAAGGTATTTTGCACGAAGTTTTCAATTTTGTTGAGGTCCAATTTTTCTTTTATGGATTGTGCTTTTAATGACAAGTCTAAGAATGTTTCCCCTAGCATTTGAAGATTTTCTCCTTTTATTATCTAAAAAATTCATACTTTCATGTTTTAAATTTATGTCTGTGGTCTATTTTGAGTTAGTTTTTGTATAAAGTGTGAGGTTTCAGTCAATATCTTTTTCTTTTCTTATGAATGTATAATTGTTCCAGCACTGTTTTTCAAAAAGACTATTCTTCCTCCACTGAATTGCTTCATACCTTTTTCAAAAATTAGCGGAGCATATTAGTGTGGGTCCATTTATGGATTCTTTATTCTATCTTGTTGATTTAGATGTCTATCCCTTTTTTTTTTAAAAGATTTTATTTATTTATTTGACAGAGATAGAGACAGCCAGCGAGAGAGGGAACACAAGCAGGGGGAGTGGGAGAGGAAGAAGCAGGCTCATAGCGGAGGAGCCTGATGTGGGGCTCTATCCCGTAACACCAGGATCACGCCCTGAGCCGAAGGCAGACGCTTAACCGCTGTGCCACCCAGGCGCCCCTTAGATGTCTATTCCTTCACCAATACCACAATCTTGATTACCGTTGCTTTATAGTAAGCCTTAACATAAGGTATCGAGGTTCCTCCTACTTTATTCTTCTTTTTCAAGATTGAATTAGCTATGCTAGGCATGTACCGTTCAATGTAAGTTTGAGAATAAGCTCACCTATATTATTATAGATTTTCACTTGCTGAGGATATTTAAAAGTAATGGTTAAGTAAAATATCCCCTTTCTTCCTTTGTATAGTGTTTATTGTCAAATAGAAGATTATTGCAACTAAGTATAGCAATCATCTTCATTAAAACAAAACTTGTGCTAATATTACTATAGATCTGCCATTAAGAATAAAACATTCAGGACCATGTAAAATTTTGGTAGTGTCATATATATTTATGGTGCCGCTTGTCTGAGAAAAATTGGATACAGAAAAGACTTATCATGGAATCTTGTTTTGGCCCCATGTGCATACATCATCTTAGAAAAGCACAGAGAAACTTGGTAGAAGAACACGGTTCTCAAAATAAGTGGCTTTGTGACAGGAATGGTGTGGTCTGAGCTATCCTGCCTTTCTTCGACCTTGGATAAAGAACAAGCTCTCCAGTCCGTAGCTGAGATGAGATACTTTAGGTTTCCTGTTTTGTCATTGCCACAATACTGCTGTGTCCTCCACCCTGGAGAACAACTTGACAACTCTTTTTTTTTTTTTTTTTTGAAGTCACATCACAAGTTTATCTTTTTCAAACAATTTCTTTCCCTGGTTGCTTTTAATCCTGGTAGTGGATAAACCCTACTTAAAGCCTGTAGTAGATAATTTTCATGGTTTCCCCTCAGCCCATGGCCACACTTCCCTGAAAGCTGCCATGTTTTTATGTGACCCTCGTCTTCCCAAGCCTGGCCAGAGATGGATGGACCAGACCTGGATGCGTGACCCTAGCTCTTCCTAATCTTTCTTCCCCAGGAGTTTGGAATCTGATTCAGAGCATGTTAGTCACTCCGAGGGCATAACAACCCAGCAGCCAAGGCTGTCACCATGTGAAAGTCATCCTTAGCCAACACTCCTGGAATCCATTTAGACCAATTTTCTGTGAGCCTAAAGATGAATACTAACTTTGTATTTTACCAATGGAAAAATGCACTAGAACATAGGCGAAGCTAGGGGTATGTCTCTTATGTATCAATTTGCCTCTAAAGTAGAGGGATAAAAGAAAAAGATATCTGAACATGTGAACATGGAGAAGAATAAATTATTTCTGGCAAAAATACCCTAAGGATATATTTCCAAATCCATAAGTATGGGTGGTTTCCTGGAAGCAAAGTGTACTACATGGTTGGGTTTTCTTTTTTTTTTTTTTTGCTTTGCTTTTATGCTGTTTTCTCCAAAAGCTGTATCTAATTATTGTGCATCATTTAGGAAGTTGCGTTAGATAGACTGAAATACGTTTTAGTGTCCCCATGTTCTTACCCTTCCATATCCTCCACATTGTACCTTGCCATATTTACATTTCTTATTTTCTTTAGTAAAACTTCAACCAGGAACGACTGCATCAAATGCATACTAGAAATGTATGCAGAAAAGAAACTGGTGTGAGAGGCTGCTTTGGTGCATTTTAATATACGTAATTTTCAACACAGTGCTTATTTTGAGAAAACTGTAAGACATAAAGCTTTAAAAAAGAACCGTTGACTGTTCAGAGGAAGGCATATAAATATCTAGAAAGTTAGAAGAAAGAATGAGGTCATTTTTATGGTCCAGATGCTGGATTGAGCATCACGTAGCAGGGCGTGATGCTTTTCCTGTTACCTCCTCACAGCTCTTCCTTCTTTCATTGAACACGAGATACACGGGGAGAGGTTCTTTCCCAGGGAAGGGGCCAGGCTTCTCTTGTTTTCGATTTGACACTTGTGACTCGGCGCCCTTTATTGTTTAAACCTCTCGTTCCCTGAAATTCCCCTTCCCTCTGATGCTGCAGGATCCTGCCCACATCCTCTCGTCTACGTGGGCAATTCACTCTCCAAGCTAATTTGCTCTGCTTCCGAATGCATCACAGGAAAGCCCAAGAACAAATATTGCCCTCAGTTTTTTCCAATTAAGACTTATTCATTGTGTTCGTTTCCATTTCCAGCTTTTACAAGCTCTCCCTCTTGTCCTTCACACAGTTGGTTTACTAAGACTTGGATTGCATCTTCATTCGTAGGAAAAACTGAAACTATTAGCTAGTTGATTACTGGAAACAATGCCAAACACCTAAATTTCTCCCAAACTAAATGTATTTTTAAAATACTGAATGTGCTTTTATTTTCCTTAGTGCTGGAAAAGATCTCCATTTCCCTAGAATTCAAATGTACGTAGCAAACCCCTTTGACCTTGTATCAAACCCCTTCTGAAATGAGCGCAATTTCTACGTACTTTGTGTACCAATAATGGGTTCAGTTGATACAGATATAAAACGAAACTTGAGACCACTCTTCCCCATTCTGGGTAAGCTTATGCCAGCAGAATAACAAAAACTATTGTTCATTTAAGATAATGAGAGATAATGTGTGTTGAACACTTTCTATATGCCAGGCTCTCTTTTAAAAGCTTAACCTGTAACATCTCATTTAATTCTAATGAGAATCCTGTGCTGTATGCTGTCCCCACGTTAGCCTCAATTCACAAGAGATCACTGAAACACAGAGAACTTATGTGAGTTGTTCAAGATTACACAGCTCAGGGCAGGCAGAACTGGGAGCAAAAAACAGTCTATCCAGAAAATATGCCTTTAAACTTTATCCCACACTGCCTTTTGGCAATGTAAGAAATGCATAGAATAATTGAAAGTCTCTCTTTTAATGAAATATTATGTTTAAATACAGCCAGTAGAGGATTCATTCTCAGCCACTGCCTTTGCATTTTTTACTTTAAAACTGTCTCTCATTGTGATCCCATTTACTTGGTTCTTACTCGTATTATAAAATGATAGTAAGGTGTTTCCTACTCAGTGGAACAGGAGTAGAGAAATGTTACGTCTTGATAACAGATGATTAAATACAGTGTATAAGATGATGTGTGTAAGATGCAAAAAGATCAATTACGGTTGACCCTTGAACGACACAAGTTTGAACTGTGTAGATTCATTTACATACGGAATTTTTACAGTACAGTAATATAAACGTATTTTCCTTTTGATTATCTTAATAACATTTTCCTTTTTCTGTCTGACTTTATTATAAGAACACAGTATGTAATACATATAACATACAAAGTAACTGTTAATCTACAGTTTACGTTATCGACAAGGTTTCCCGCAGTAGGCTATTACTAGTTAAGTTTTTGGAGAATCCAAAGTTATACACAGATTTTCAACTTCATGGGGGGGGAGTGGCCCCCCTTACCCCTACGTTGTTCAAGGTTCAATTGTATATGTCTCTTTCCATCCTAGACTTCTTTTCTTTAAATCTCCATTTCCAAATGCGTCTTTGATATCTCCACATGGATCTCTCACAAGCATTACAAATCTACTTTCTGTAACTCCTACCACCACACTCCACCTTGCTTACAAACGCAAATCTGCTTTTTCTTTTAGTTTTCGTTGTTTCAGTTCGTGAATCAGCCACTTACAAGAAAAAGCAAGAATTATCTTAATTTTCTTGCTCCTTTTCCCCAACATTATTTCTGAAATACTTTCTCTTCTTCTACCTCGGTGGAAAGCCTTACTTGAAACCCTGTCGTTCCCCAATTAGTCTTCTCAAATAGTGCCTTAGTTATCATTTCCATTCTACTTTCCAAACAGCTGGCAGATGAATTTCCTAACATGCAAATCCCATCATGCTCCTCATTCGCTTCCTTTCTCAGCAATTCCTCATACCTCTAGGACTAAGTAGGTTTTTCCTACCCTCCTTGGCTTCCCTCCTCAAATGTCCATACACACTTTTCAATTCAATTACATCAAAGCATACTCAGTTTCTCACTAAGCCAGATGTTCTATGACTTTGTTAAGTGTTCAATGACTGCATATATTGGTGCTTCCCAACCCCTACTTAATCACCTGGCCAACTTCTATTCTTCCTCCAGGAGAGATCAATCACTACCCCCTTTTGAAGTGTTTTCTCATTGAAATCCCACATCCACCAACTAAATTAGGTATTCTTTCCATGTGCTGCTATGTTACTGATGCTTTTCCATTTACTAGGTTTATAAATGATGGAATTTAATCATACTTGTTTCTAATCTTTTGTGTGTGTGTGTATCTCTTCAATGTGAAGCTTTTGAGGACAGAGACTATGTGTTCATCATCCTCCATATTTGAGCACCTTAAATTGTGCCTGATACGTGGTAAGTGCTCAATAAATGTTTGTTGAATTGAATTGAAATTTTGATACATGTCCTAAAATGGTGATTAACAAAGAGCAGAAATAGTGTTGGCTGCCCTGAACAATAACAAAAGTGAAACAACAGAACATTGAATAGAACAGAAAATAACTTTCAGAGCATGTTATGGCACTTTGCACAATAATCCAATTGCCTCCATATTTTTTATATATCTATGTTATTTTATAATACAAGCAATGCTCAAAGATTTCTGGTAATGGTACTTCAAGATTTTGAATCACCAAGATTCAATTATTTATGATATAGTTGATCTTTTATCACAAAAAATAGCCATATCACATCAACCTAAAAGTAAAAAATGGAATCATACTTATTATAAACTAGTTTCCTCTATTTTCTAAACTGCCCTGCAAAAACTCTAGACTTTTCACAAATTCCTCCTGAATAGTTCTTGGAGACCTTAGGCAGGTACCCAAGTATGCTAGGTAAATGAGTACCATTGACTATGTGTGGTACCTGCCATGCTTCTCCTCTGCTGATCCTGCTTGCCCAGGCTGTCTCTTCTATCTCTGCTAAGGTTGTTTGTTAATAGGTGTCTTTGTGTTAAGTAAGATGATATCTGTGCCAAGAGTCCTAATGGCCAAACCTCTCCTCTCCAAAGAGACTGCTTTTAAAGCCAGCTTGGATTACCCAATAGACAGGTTAAGTACATGCTTAGAGCACTAACAAAATATAGGCATCAGAAAAACTTGCCTAAAAAATTTATTGACTATTCAAAAATATTCATTGATTTAGTTTTATAGCAAAATCTTAACTTATTCAAATGTTCTTATATTTATTTAGCAGCTTAGAATTATTATTATTTTTGAACGTCCATGTGAGAGAAGTAGCGTAATCTTTTCAGTCTCAAAGCCTCTAGACATCTCATGGCAGCCCTCACTGACACGAATGTCTCCTGCTGGCCAGGCACTGCAGATGCCCACTGTGAAGGGTGCTTATGTCTGTGCCGCCAGCCCCATCTCATATTTGAAAATCAAATATATGCTTGACATTTTCCAGATTTTTTTTTCCTTTTTGGCCTATTTTTATTACAACTCCCTTCTCTAGTGCTCAGTGGTGAATTCATGGAGACTGAACTAAAGGACATTCTCACAACTGTATTCAGAAATACTCTTCTTTTCAGACTTTGGCCTATGCTCATAATGGTCTTTTCCTCTTGGAATAAGTTGCTTACGGTGGAGACTCTTGGTGCTTTCTATAGGTAGACTCTGGGTAGAACCCTGCCCCCGGCCCACTACCAACAGCACAGATAGGTTTAAAGCAAGGGTCACTAGAACTAGGTTCTATATAGGAAACCTGGTTCACTAAGATCTTTTTAATAATTTTTCAGTCACAGTTGAAAATAATATGTTTAATTTTCTCAAACTCTAGTAAACAGGACTATCCCTTATCCACACCATCTGATTAATTGAGATGTTACTGTATCATTTTGATCTCAGAATTTTAAAATAAACATTCAAGGACTTCTAACAGAATCAAAGAACACAAACCCTTCCAAAAAAATAAACATAACTTGTGTTAAAAATGATTAAAGAAGACAGTTTGGGTGATATAAAAAAATCTTTATTTAACACTTCATGAAGCAGGCAACCTCCATTCCAAGGGCCCCAAGAACTGCATAATAGGGCAGACAGCAGGGAGCTTTTACAGGATCAAGAAAAAAGAACAGGGAAAAGTAGAAAGTAGAAAATGAATAAGGAACAATGAAACAAGCATAGAGCCCCAAGGTTGGCTTGGCATTTCGGTATTGGCTTGGGGATTGGGGATTGGTTGACATACTGCATTTTTTATTGAGTGGAGCATTTACAGGGATGTGAAAGTTACCTAAGTTTCCATTTGCTCTCATGACACCCTGGGCAAGAGTGGCTCCATCTTGGGCCTAGAAACTTATTTCAACACTTGCTACATGTTTCCCCTGTCTGAAACATCCCTAAATAGTTCAGGGTTGAGTAGAACCTCAGGAAGTCCGTAGGTGAACACATAGTTTTCACCTAATCATTCCACATGCAATATTCAGGTGGCCTCACATCAGTTGTTTGGACAAGGAGTGGGCAAGGGGGAGAGGATTTCCTTCTAATCTGATCGCAGAACATCCCTGGGTTTCACTGAGTCTGTAGGAAAATCTCCCAAAATGAACTGTAATGATTTTTCTCAGTTAAAAGCAAAAGAGTGGCAATGACAGTAACAATGAGTGCCAAATTTGCTTTGATTCTGTTTTGCAGGCCATCTGCTCTTCCCTTTGTGCTCTGTATTGTAGCGTCTGTTGAGAGTGTTGAGTGAGACAACTGGAAATAAGCAAAATAGACTCTACTTTACTGAATCCTCAATTGCTACAACGCATAGTTTTGTTGTTTAAGAAGTCATCTTTAAATATAAAACTGAAATAAATACAGGAAATTCAAGTGATTTTGAGATATATGCTATATTAGCTCGACAGAAACAAACAAAAAATACAGTGAATTAAAAAAAAAGATAGTTTATTTCTCTATCATGTAATAGCCAGAGGTTATTTGTCCAGAACCAGCTGGGAGGCTCTGCAGGGACACATTTTGTTTGGTTCTTGTTTGATGTCTGCCAGGCCAAGGAGAAGTCATACCCAGATCTGACGGAGAAGACTAAATATCACCCAGAAATCCTAACTGCATACTGCATGGAAAAAACACAAGGGATTTTGAGTTGTCTTTTTTGGGGAAGTGGAAGAATTGTATTAATAGAAAGAAGAGAATGTGTGGGATTTGGAGGAGGAGGGAAGTACAGAGGGGCAGACTAAAGCCCTCTGTCTCCCTGTATTCTTTCTTTCCTTCTTACACTAGCAATAGAATTCCTCAACCTTGACCTGGGCACATGCATCCCTTCACATAGCTACACGCTATTCTCCCAGGCTCTCTTGCCAATGTCAGGCCAATGAGGTATGGAAGAACCTGAGGTATGCCATTTCCAGGTTATCTCTTCATGGATGCTTACTTTGCACTCTTCCTTTTCTTTTGCCTAGAAAATGGTGACAGCTGGAGAAATCTTGGAAAGTGTAGGTTGAAGACAAGAGGCATCCCCAGCCCTGGAATGCTCACCTTTGGAGTGTTCATTTATTTAAGCACCTGTGACAGCTTCTAAAACCTGGCATAAAGAAGTAGAGTCTATGTCTCCTCCCTTTGAAGGACTTGTGACTTCTGCTCCCAATGAATTATGGCAAAAGTGACACTATGTGACTTCCAAGGCTTGGCCAGAAGAGGCCATGTGATTTCCACTCAGTTTTTCTTAGAACTCCAGGCTCAGGATGTCTGTTGGAACCCAGCCGCCTTGCTGTATCAGGCCCAGGACTCGTGGAGAGGTCACATATAAGGGCCTGGTTGACAGTCGCAGCTAAGCCCAGCCTTCAAGTCCTTCCAGCCAACGTACAGAAATGTCAGTAAAGAACCCTGCAGACAATTCCTGCCCCTTGTCATTTGGATCACCCCCAGAACTTCCCGTCTTCCTGGCTGGGGCCCAGACATGTTAGAACAAAGCAAGCCATCCCTGCTCTGTCTTAGCTCAATCCCTAACTCATAGTATCTATGAGTGTAATTAAGTGCTCTAAATATTTTGGGATGTCCTTATTGAAGCCACTTAGCCTATACATTAAATTAAAGAATTCCAGATCAAAAATTATTTAAATAGTGTGTTAAATAAATTTTAAAAAAGACTATTTTAAGCACCTAACAAAATCCAGAATGCTAATTAGCTATGTCAGATAGAACCATTTACCTATACTTAAGCAACCACCAGATTAGGGGATTCTGACAAAAGCTGTTCAGATCTCTGGAGGAAAAATGGAGACTGCTCTGAAATTTGACCCTCTCATGTTATATCCTGGGCATTTGTCTGATTTGCTGGATTGATGTCATTCATACCTCTGTCTCCTTTTCCTAATAACTCGCTGCTCAGTGGTCTGAGGGTAGAATAGGTTTAAGTCTAGTTTATGATGTATTCCTACCTAATAAACTTCTGATTGAAAACTTTCCTGTTAACCTTTATATCTGGGCTGGTACATGTTTCTACAGTCATTAAATAATTAACCACTTGCCTCTGAATTTGCCTTTGAGTCTGAGGATACACACATACACACACACACACACACACACACACACACACACACACACACACTGATAGCCCTTGCTGTGACAAGGTCCACAACACCTATGTGTTCCAACTCCATAACTCAATAGTCTGTTTTTAGAGGGGGTGACTCTCATCTCTATTATTTTTCTACCTTTATCCCTAGTAGGATGAAAACATACACTACAAGTGATAGAGATAGATATAGACATAAATTACAATACTTTGTTGGGCCAAAGGCCACCACATTTGAGAGAAAGAAAAAGAGATTGTGGTTGATGAAACTAACCCCCAAGAGACCATGTACATCAAAAACCTTTTGTTGTCTTATATAGTTGAAATCCTAGTAAGTGATGGATCAAGGATGAACGATGCAACAGCCATACCTCTTCATAGTTGGAAATATAGCAAGGAATCAAAAACCAGCTTTAATTCTGTTCACTTCTACTTTTCTCTACTCACTTCTGCTTTATCAGCTCTTTTCTTCTGATGTTGCAGATGATAGGAAATTTCTGCAGGACAGGTTGAATTTATTTTAGCAGCTTATATAAACTATCTAAACCACATAAAATACTTTTCTCAAAATAAAGATTCTTGTGTTCGCTTTCTTGAAAGTACTCAGGGAGTCCAGGGCAGAGTGAGGTTCGAGGTGTGGATGCAAAGGCCAGAGACCCAGCTCTTCCTCCCGAATCCATCACTTGGCAACCCCAACCAAATCTCTGATTGGGAAGCCCAGGTTCCTCAAATGTAAAAGATGGGTTGTATTAAACTCTTTCTAAAGTGTCTTCCATTTTTAAGATTTTGCAAACATATTGATTTAAAGAATAGTAGTTAAGAGTGTGGGCTCTCAAGCCCTTAGCCTGGGCTTGAATCCCAATTCTCCCACTTACCATCTGTGTAACCTTGAGTGACTGAATTAACTTTTATGTATCTCAGCTATGTCATCTAAAACATGTGCAATTGATGGTCCCTACCTCATTCGGTTATGTGAGGATTAAATGAGGCAACATGTGTATAGTGAATTACATAGTTCCTGAGACATGGAGGGCTCAATGAGCATTTAAATCATTATGCATAAAAAATCCACCCATTATTTCATGTTCATGAGAGAGCTCAGAGACAAAAGACCACAAGACCAATAAGTTGTGGAGCAACATCCCAACCATGGCTATGGTTGACCACAAATACCCAGAAAGTGTGGCTTATTGAAAATTCTAGGAAATGGCTACATATAACATCTCCGAATCTTCAGAATATGTCATAGAGTTATTTGAAGACAGTATGTTTGAACTCCTGAGTTTGTTATTATTATGTTTGTCTACTTTTTTAGTGTCCCTTTCTGGCAAGCTTTATATTTTTCATTTTTCTTTGGCAGTGAAAGCCACTTGTTTTGTTTTGGGTTCCATTTCTATGAAACAGTCTGAATTTCCTAGTCCAACACTTTCTTCCAGGATTTTCCCAGGGGCACATAGAGGAGAAAAATACAATATGGGTCCTTATATTAGCCAGGCATCAGACATTAGAAATTTCCAAGTTAACCTTTTCTTTACTAGCAGGATAATATCTTTACCCTTTACTCATTTATTTTTACAACCTGGACAGGGGAGATACGCAGAAAGACAAGAACGCGAGTGATCCTGAGTCAGATGAAAGAGAAAGAAGAGAAGGCAGACTGAAGCCAAACCAGGGTAGCAAAGGTAAGTAAAACCCTATGGGTTCAAATAATACTCATCACCTGCCATTTCTGAGCTTCAAGTCCTGCAAGCAGGATCTATGCTCCTTACTAAGAGCAGTACACGCAAAAACAACCAGATCACGGTTGAAATTTTCAGCCCTATTTTCCCCTCTAAGAAACTGGGAGAGATACTAAGAATGTTCATTGCCTTCAGATATTATTTCAAATAACGGTGAAATGATCCCTTGCCCTTATCACTTTCTTTTATTTAAGAAATAGCGACTAAAAGCTAATGCTATGCCAAGTACTCAGCCTGACTTTTGGTAGGGGTTGCGGGAGCGCTAAGACATAGAATGTCCGGGTTGTGATGACAGACTCCTGGTGTGGTGGTGTCTGATGAAGACGCCGGGCACGTAATACTAGTAATAACAATAATGGGAATAGAACGCAGTGATCCCAGGAGTGGAAGAAAAGAGCTGTTTGCGCTGACCTGATTATAGAACAGCTCCTGATTGGTACGCTGCTGTGGGTGACTGACACCCCGTGAGTGGGTAAGAGAGCATTTTCTCTGTGTGGCATCTTCCGAATCAGTCAATGTTACAAAGACCTAACGAGGCTTCATAGCAGGGATGATGCTTTAAATCCATTCTCAGAAGCTTATCAGATGCTAAAGGACTTTTGATTGATAAACATAAAATCAAGTTACACTTCTTGAATATACACAGGCTGGGAGACGGGACAAATCTGCTCAGCCTAGGAATGAAGCCTGATAATTTGAATGTGACTAATAAGAATTTTGCCAAGAATCATAAAAAGTAAATGAAATAGGCTAGTGGGACAGGCCTCGTGCACAAAGCCAAATATAAGCTCACGCAGCTGGGTTAGCCCTCGCTGAAATGCTTGAAGTAGGCACAATCTGACTTTGAAACCCTATAGTATGCTTCCAGCTCTTTCTGTTCCTGGCCTGGCAACCAAGGTGCCCTCTAGACCCCTATTCTCTCGCCACCCTTTTATCCTGTTGACAGCTAATTGCACAGAAATCCCCCTCTAAAGCATGAACCAAAAAGTGATTATACCTCACTCCACATTTCCAAAGGGCCCCTGAAGAGTACAGACCCCTGGAGCTTTAAGATGGGGGTATCTAACAGCCGGACTTCGGTTTGTGGTGGAGGCGTTATCTGGAGGCCACGGGATTTTCTGCCTGTTACTGCCCAGCACATCGGGAACAACTTATTCTGTCATCTCTGTCAGGTAGCCTGAGTGCGAACTGCTTTTGGGGACAGGGCTGTCCAGTTGGAATCTCTTCAGCCTTCAACAGCGTTTCTCAAGATAAAGTCTTTTTTGATCTTTCTTAAAATGATGACAATCAAATTCTCGCCTTCTTTTGGATGAAGAGACCGAGAAGTAAATGTCAAGAACAAAATATCCTCACAGAGCCACATAGCAACAATATCAGTGTCTTTTCAAACTGGCCAAATCATTGAGCTGCAAAATAACTCATCATTGCTGTTGACTTTAGACTAGCTCGCTCTCCTTCTGGGTCCTCACCCTCTCTTCACTCCACTTCATTTTGGAAAGAACAAACAATTTTAAGATGCACTTCAAAGTGGACCTTTTAAATATTTATTGAAAGCATTGTCTCAGTCCTCTCAAAAGATAGTTCAAATTCTTAGCCAACTGCTTTCCATGGTTTTTTTTTTTCCT
Source organism: Ursus arctos (assembly GCF_023065955.2). Classification (NCBI taxonomy): domain Eukaryota; kingdom Metazoa; phylum Chordata; class Mammalia; order Carnivora; family Ursidae; genus Ursus; species Ursus arctos. The sequence goes on along the minus strand of NW_026622775.1, from coordinate 50,069,321 downwards.
CCCTGCACCAGGATGTATATTTAAAATAACTTTTATTTACAAAACCGTATCTTAGCAACAGTGGCACAGCACAAGAGTGTGTTATCTAAAGCAAACCAATTCTGGCCATAAACTATATAAGCGAAGCAGCTAAATGTGATTGGTATAGCTCTCCCGAGATACCATGAGCCTGAGGTGTTACATGAGATTAAAGGCATATTTTTCAGAGACCTGGGATGATCTATTATCCATGTTTAACTCAAGGGATGGACCTCACTTTTTATTCCTAATTACAGAATCATAAAATTTTGGAGCTGAAAGGGGTATTGGAGGCTTCCTAGTCCAGTCCTGTGATGCTATAATGAGGTGAGGGGAAACAAGGGAAAAAAAGATAACTGACCTTCTTCAGAGCACACAGGTGGTTAGTAGCAGCACGGGGCCAAGAAATCAAGTTTCCTAACTTTTCATCTGGTAACTCCAGTAACTTGTGTGAGAACAGTGGTCTTGTCTTTATTGCACCTGAATCCATTTAAATGTTCTCTTTGAAAATGAACTTCTGAATGAATTGTTCCAACATGTATGTAGATTTGAAGAAGCTTCGTTTTTTGTGCAAAAAATAAAGAGATGATATTTTCATTTTACATAATTCACAGCCCACGGCTATTACCTTGGCAGAGATCTAAGCGATTGCTTGTGATCGATGACAAACTCTATTTGTTTGTGCGTGTCCAAATTAAGAGATACTCATCCAGTTCAGTAAGATGCTGTGACAAGGGCTGGTTCTGGAGTTGGACTCCCTCAGTATGAACGCCAGCTCTACTTTCTAACTGCTAGTGTTACCTTAGGAAAGAGGCTGACACCCCTGTGCATCCGTGTCCCCCACTAAAAAATTGTAGATATGTTCATATTTGTAGGGGTCTTGAAATAATTAAATGAGGTCATTTATTCAAAATGCTTTAATAGCTCCTGGCAAATAGCACATAAATATCTCTTAGCTATTTGAATTTGTAATGGTAGGGAAGTTATTAGGAGGATGCCAATGGTAAGTTCTGACCATGTCTTTCTTCTTTCGTTCTGAGAACCTCTATTTAAATTCTAAGCAGTTAGCCTTATTATGAAGGATACTCTCAGTGGCTGTTCCAAAGCAAAGGGCAAAGTGTTTTCATTCATTTCCCCATATTTTGTTTTTTTGTTGTTTTGTTTTTTAGTTCATCTGATATGCAATAGATGTATTTGCAAGATGGCTAGCCAGTTGTAATCTATGGCCTTGAAGCAAAGAGGAAAAAAAAAAAGACAAAAATGCCTTTTCATATGATTTAAGAACCTGTGACGTCAATTCCATTAAGATGATGTTCAAAAAACTAAGTTGGCAGGTTTAAAAAATTTTTTGAACATTTACTTAATTGAAAATAAGTGAAAAAAGGAACTGTGGCCCTGAAAGTTTAAATCACTTATTTTACATTAAACAAACAAACAAACCCAGTTGTCAATTTTGCTGCATCAGTGTATTAAGAGGAATTTAAGAAAAGTCTGAATTTTATGCTTTTTATTCAGGCGTGAAAGAAGCAGCCTCTTGAGATTTTCATATGGATTCGCAAGGCTGAAAATCAAACTTCGCTCTACAGACTACTAGGCAATCTATAAGATGAACAAAAAGTTCAGAAAAGATAAGCAATCTTGATAATGGCATGAAGATATTCTTAGTACACCAAAGCATTATTGATAAATCATTAAAAGCTGTTGCATGAAAACTATTGGAGTATTTAAAAAATATCATAAATAATTAAAATGAATTTTTTACAGCTGTAATTGTAACACAGCTAGTAAAACTAACGAGGAAAAAGTTTGCCTTGATTTTTGACTAGAACCAGCAGTTATGCACTCCTTAAAGTCTACATTGGTATTTAAGAGTAAAAGGAAAGGCAATGTTTTCAAAATCATAAACTTAAGTGTTAGCTGGTGTCCATTAATACTGATAATTTGGGTCATATCCTTGATCTAATCAGTCCATGATATTTGCATAGTTCATAACCATAAAACTTACATTAAAGTTGCATAAAGCATAAACATTTTTAAAGCGTTTTTAGCTTTATTTTTTATCTACTTACAAGGCAGTTTTGCCATATTACTCTTTAACAAAAGATGTAAATGAGAGTCAGATAAATTAGATTAACCACTCTGAAGAAACACAGCTGGTTAGTAAGGGAGCTGAACTCAGATTCCAGGTCTCCTGAATGCCAGACCGAGGGTTTTACTGATCAGCTCAAATCAAGGACATCGGATTTCCTTCTTTTTCTGCCCCAAGTTATCCTGAGGAATTTTGTGCTCCTGGTTAGAATGCCTAAACCTCTTCCAATTACTATAGCTCTTTCCTCAAGGGATGAACAAAAACTACCTTCAAAAATGTCACTGAGGATTTTTGCTAAAAACATTTTTCTGCCTCTGACGCTAGACTTTCTGAATCAGGAGTGGGACAGTTTAACAAGCTCCCCAGGTGATTCTTATACGCACTAACGAGAGCCACTAGCCAACAGGATAAAGTCCAATTTCAAAACAAGGCCCTCTTGCCTACATCTTTGAACTTCTAATTGCAATTCTGTCCATTGAGCTTTGTGATTCAGCAAAATCTTTCTACTTAGATCTCTCTGACCATACCTATCCACTCACACCTCTGGGCCTTTGTACTCATTCCCTCTGTCTGGAAAAATTTTTTCCCCACCCATCTCCACCTATTTAGCAAACTAATCATTCCCGAAACTAGGTCAGGCTGCTCCTTTTCTCAGTCTTTCCTTTATACCTAGAATCAAAAGCAATCACTTCTGCTACTCTTTCTAGGAGCATGTGTATTTGTTTGCTTGCATCTTTGCAAACTGCTGCCCTTAGTTCCTAGCTATAAAGGAAATGAAAGTGTTCAGAACAAGTCTCCCCTGAATGTGCTATTTTGGCAGGTGGATGACTTGGAGCTGGAGACAATCAAGGCTCTGCAGGCTCAAGAGAAACTTTTGTTCCTCCCTTAACTACCTAGAAGAATCTAAACTGGGTGTCCTTCTCAGAATAAGAGCTATTATCAGAGAGATAAATTTTATCTGAATGACCCATCCATATGGCAGGGCAAACATCTACTTACCAAACAGCTGCTCTTTTTCTAATTGCCCTGTGAATTGCCCTCCTCCTCTATGAAGCCCCAGGCTCCTATCCCATTGCTTAGCTCAGGCTGGCACAAACACCTTACTTGACCTTTCTGTCTTTGAACATCTCATATATGTAGGGTTTGTAAACGTACAAAATTAAACTTTATTTTCTCCCATCAATCTGTTTTATGTCAATTTAATTATTAGACCAGTCAGAAGAACCTTTGAAGGACAGAGGAAAATTCCCCCCCAACAGAAACCGTAAATGTTTGATGAAAGAATAACAAAGTGCGTAGTGTTGTTTTAACTGTCACCATAATACTTCTCCAGATTGTTTGAGTTGTAACCACATACAGACTATTCAACTATGGAGTGCCAACAATTCCAGATGATACCATTGGTGTCCAAATGTAAACCATTACCTATGATATTCATCGTGCTAGATAGAATAAAAACATATTTCAAAATTCCCTTTAGGCAATGCTTATGCCAATTGGAATAATGTTCTAGATCTTCTTTCTTTCTTTTTTTCATCTTTTTAGGTCAAGTGCCTCTCAGAGTTAGAGACCGTTGCTTATAATACCAAAAAGCGGCTTCTATAGTTTCACTAACATTATACACAGATGAAAACATTTGGAAGTGCTGACTTCCTTCAAAGCCTTCATTTTTCTTTCTTCCTTTTGCTCTTACAGACCAAATAACTGTTTGCTGACCAGTATTATTTGTTTACAATTTAGTTCCTGTGGAATCTGATGTTGATTTACAGTTGCTGCTCTTTAAGGAAACCATGAAATTCCAGTAGACATTGGGTGCTTTATTTTGTATATTCCTCTTCTAGCCAGGGGCAATTCTACACCTCAAGACTCCTAATTTTGAATTTTGAATGTGATATATACATACATAGATAATGGTCCCCAGAACCATTTATTACAAATAATCATTTTTTGGATACTGTAATCAGATAAATTAGATGGAGAGCAGAGAAAATTATAATAAAAAATATCAAGCAAAGTGATAAATAGGCTAAAGTCCTGAGAAAATATCCTTGAGTTAGATAAGCTTGAAGATGGCCTTGGGTATTATCATAGATAAGTCAATGGTTCCTTTTGCAAGAGTATATTTTTTAAAATATGGTAGAGTTAAGACAGAACTAAATAAATATCATAATAAAAATGTAAACGAAGTGTCATAAGAACACTGGGGGGAGAGGAATAATGCTGACTTGAGGAATTAAGGAAGACTACAAGGAGTAAGAACCATTTCAGTTGATTTTTTTTAAATAGGAATATAAAAATATGGAAGAACAGAGAAGAAGAGCAAAGTTAAAGAATTTTATTTTGGGGGCCATGTTTTGCCAATATTGTTCTATTTTGTTAAATGCTGGAGTTCAGTTTGTAGGATGAATTGCCTTAGAGTGGCCTGCAATGTTTGCAAAGCCCATTGCTCTATTTATAACTTTACACAGAGTAGCAGCGGTTATGATGAAGTTAAGTTGATAAATATCATAAAATGTGAGTGAGTCTACAAGTGATCAGGGTAGAAGATCATGGTTACATTCAGCAATCCGCCTAATTATACATTGCTCACTTTCCCCACTTTATTTAAAAAAAACAAAAAAATAAACAAAACCCTCAACTTTCATTGTCTTAGGAAAAAACTAACATCGACTAGGCAACAAGTACAAGTAAATGTGTATGTAATTTATGCCTTTCAGGGCCATTTTTTTTTTTTTAATCTAGAAATAACCCTGCTGATTGAAATTTCTGCCCTGTGGGAACAAGGGCCTCTTGGATGGCCAGCAACTTTTCCTCCTCAGAGCACAGATTCGGAAGCCATCTTTCTAGAGTGGCATTGCTCTTTGCAGCTGTGTCCCTTCTCCTGCATAGTGTGCCTGCTGTTTCCCACACTGTTACATCAGCATGTCCCAGACTGCTGCATGCTCTGACTAGCTCTTCCCTACCAGCCATCAGCTACTATTGCTTCGGGTTGTCTTTTCGTTCCATTGGTGTAATTAAATGCCATCAATCACCCAAGTATTTCCAGGCTTTGTGGATCAGCTCTATTAGTTTTAGAACTGAGAACCTAGAGGAGTTCTTTGTAAGCATAAAAGAACTGTAGAGGAGGGAAACTTTTCCCTTCTTCCTTCTAGGTTTTTTGGCTGGCCTAATAACTGAATCGACATAAGGCAGATTAACAAAAGAAAAAAATTAATTGGTATGTACAGGAACCCCAAGGACATGAGGCTCTCCACCAGGCAGCGAAGGTTTATATGGGATCCTGAGCTAAGGACGAAGGGGTAAGAGATCTCTCTTCTGTTCTTACAAGGCCACTGAGCCTATTGGGTTGGGAATCTACCTTTATGAACCTCATTTAGCCTTAATTGTACCCTAAAAACCCCATTTCCAAATACAATGAAACTAAGGACTGTGGCTTTAACATTTGAATTTTGTGAGGACACAATTCAATCCACAGCAACAAGAAAACAATTTCTGAACATATTACTTTTGAAAAGAATGCATACAATTTACCCAACCAATATTTATTGAGCATCTCTTATGTCCTAAACAAAGTAAAGATCCCTGCCCCCATGAAATATACATTTGGCAGGCAATGTATTTTTCCTTTTTTAAAAATTAAAGTATAATTAACATACAATATTATATTAGTTTCAGGTGTACAACATAGTGATTCAACAATACTAAGTATTCCTTAGTGCTCATCAAGGTAAGTGTGCCCTTGAGTCCCTTTATCTATTTCACCTCCTGCTCCCCTTGGCGGGTAATATTTTAAGAAGGATAATAGTAAACTGAATTATTTAATGCCAGGTGATATTTTTCATATCTCTTACTAAAGACTTGCTTTATAATACATAATTTTTAAAATATGAGCAAAATGGAAAAATTGGACAATTTGTAAAAAGTCAGATATTACAAAAGTATCTTGCAAGACATGATGACAGGGTATAAAGAAAATCTGCTAAATACAAAAACTCATATCACAGGACTTCAATGAAATAAACTGGGTTTATGGAACCATGAGTTAGAAAAAGAAAAAGTTTTCCCTAGTGCAAAATTGAACAGTATTTTAGAAGTTTTTGTTTTGTTTTGTTTTGTTTTTAGAGGAGGCACAAATAGTATTAGAAAGTCTTGGAAAGAAAAATAAATAACAATGAAATGTTATATTTGCAAATCAGTGAACCAGCCCAAGAATAACAGTGAAATAGCAAAGGAACATTTAAAGTATCCTTTATTAGGGATTAAAAACATTCAAAATGCTCATTTTATTATGCTGCAAATACTCTAAAAAGGCATTTAATTTTTTTCTTAGAAATAACAAATTTTTAAGAGAGTTTCTTTAAAATCAAACTGCATCACTACTAGTCACATAAAACTTAACAAACAATAATTGACAACATGCATTTATATGTCATAATATTGTACCAAATATGTTTCTAGACACGTTGGTTAAAGAAGAAGAAAATGACTAATTTTGTCAAGTGTGTTCTTAGGTAGTAATGTCATTTAAATTTGGAGAGTTCAACTGACAGCCAGTCAAATCTCTTTACTGAAAGAGCTCCTTCTTAGGCACAAGATCTGTCCCTGAGGATCTGGAGACTTAACTTGGCTCTGAAGACCCATAACACTAGGTAAAACCACTGGAAAAGAAAGAGGAAGGAAGGAAGGAAGGAAGGAAGGAAGGAAGGAAGGAAGGAAGGAAGGAAGGAAGGAAGGAAGAGAAGGAGGAAGGGAGGGAGGGAGGGAGAGAGAGGAAGGTCTGTTGGTCTGGTCTGTCTGTTTGGGACTGTGAGCTTCAAAATCTTGAATGAGAACACCATCCCAATATCAGGAATCCATCTAATGTGTATCAGGTACACCTTATAAAACCTTCACTATTAGTAGGGGACAGCATTTAAAATTAAAGTTCTTAGATGATACCGATGCATGTATACAGTGTCTAGTAGAAAACCAGCACTTGATTACAAGCTTGCAAAATAAAAACAGCTGTGAATTTCAAGATACCCAGGTTAGTGGCTGAAAACATGAAACAGAGATAACAATAGTTTCATCAGTTGAAGTGGTTCTTGGCTACTTTGCCTGTGATATGACAACCAATCCAATACTCCCTATCTCCAGTTTTTGACTTATTTTTTTCCTTGACTCTTGTCACCATCTACCATTTTAATTTTTTGTTTTATTTCTGTATTTGTTTATTTCTGTGATTAACTTGGAGACTTCTTGCCACTGGAATATAAATCCAATGAATTTTTTCCCTTATGTGTCCCTAGCACCTACAATAGCCTGTCATGTAAAAAGTACTCAATATCTTTTGACTCACTGAATAGATAATTGCAGAATAGGAAGTTAAAGGGCATGTAGTCTTTTATGTGTGTTGGAGGCCTGCTGAGAATGATTAAAACCACTTATTCCTTTGTTCAACAAATATTTACTAACTACATATTATGTCCCAGACACTGCACTCAGTTTGGATATGCAGTGTTGAACAAGGAGAGCCCCTGCCCTCAATAGACAGGTTTTCAAATGACTCTAAAAATAAGAATGCTTCAGTCCTGCAAAATCACTGTCTGCCCCCTAGGACTTTGGGCTACAAGTGACAGGTCTGTAACCTGCCTCCACCTGAGGCACAGGTGATTCAATTCCTGTAGTTAGTAAGGCAATATTTTCTACCATGAACGGCATGACAGGCTAAATGTATCCATGAACGGTGTAGGTACCTTTCTCTGGAAGACGAATTAAAATGTGAATAAAATCTTTGCTACTTTGAAAACAAAGATTATCAGAAAGTGGAATGAAGACTTGAACTTGAACTGGCCTTGGACCACTACACCACTACATTTAGTTCTCAGATATTTCCAAAAATATAAGAACAGCTGTTGCTGGTGATTTCATCAGGTCCTTTGACTTCTTTGGGAAGGTCCAAGTTTCTGGAATCAAGTGAAGAAAACATACCTAATGGAAATCACAGTGGAGTGAAATAAAGAGCTCTGGTCTTGGAGTCAGAAGACTTAAGTTCCGATGTATATCTATTATTTACGGTGTGGCTTTCACATCTATTTCTTGGTTACCATGAGAGTAAAATAGCCATCATGCTTTACTGTACATGCACCATTTTTGAGTATTAAGTAAGATAATATTTATAAAAACACTTGTTAAGCTTCAAAATGCATGCAAAATATGCTTGTTAAACTTCAAAATCAGGGGCGCCTGGGTGGCACAGCGGTTAAGCATCTGCCTTTGGCTCAGGGCGTGGTCCCGGCATTATGGGATCGAGCCCCACATCAGGCTTTTCCACTATGAGCCTGCTTCTTCCTCTCCCACTCCCCCTGCTTGTGTTCCCTCTCTCGCTGGCTGTCTCTATCTCTGTCAAATAAATAAATAAAATCTTTAAAAAAAAACAACTTCAAAATCAATGCAAAATATAAGGATATAAGTAAGTGGCTTATGTAATGATGATCCACTTCATGCTTAAAGGAAACTAGGAAGCAAATTTTTCCCCCTCACCTTGCATGAATTCACAAAATTCTAGAGCTATACTCTTTAGACAAGTAAAACAATTTCTGTTTTCCTCTATGCGATTAACACCTCAAATTGATCACCGGCTTTCTTTTTATTCTATTTTAGGATTGCAGTACATAAAACAAACTCCCTAAGCCCTCTATTAATTTCTTCTTAAAAAATTCATATTAATAGTCCATGCAATTAACCAAATTAGTTTGTAGAAGTAGAGAAATAGAAATGTTGCCAGGCACGATACTCCTGCAAATCTTTCTCCTTGTTTTGAAACATCATCCTTTAAATAAACAATTGGAAACAACAAAGATTTTCAGCATTTTTGTGCAAAAAAAATTTCAGGTTGATGTATATAGTCCTTAGCATTATAATTTTGAATAATTGCACTTCAAATGTATTTTTCTTTGATGTCTCCACATGGGCAGATACCTTTACAAATTTAGATTTGCTTCCAAGCACTTGGGTAAAATAATATGCACAAATATTATTTTTTAAATTAGTTCTGCTATAATCCTGGACGTGCATAGCAAGAAGTGGGTATACATCTAAAGGAAAGGGAAGCAATTGTTTTTTAAAAAGAATAAGATAATTATTAACTCAGAGACTTAAAACTATCTTTAGAATTTATGGAATTCTTGATATATTGTTTGTAGAATTTCTTTACTTTGATAACTTAAGTTAGTAACGGTTAATGTTACAAAGTAGAAAAAGATAATTGAATCAATATTAACTCACTGATTAATTACTTCTTGGGAAGAAGGAGAGTCAAGCCTAGAATATCTTATTTGTTGCAATACAAGGTTGGGGAGGCAATATTTACTTGATATTCCTGGTTTACAGCAAAATAATTTATTTAGTATGGACCTCGTTTTTTGTTTTTGTTTTTGCTCTTTTTATAAAATATTCAGGATGTACTTTTGAAAGCAGTCCTCTATTTCTTCTTAGAAATAGAGATTTGACTTCTCAGTAGTTTTGATCATTCTCCTGTGTGACCCTACTCCCCCCTTCAACCCTCAAGAAAAAAAACAAAACCAAAAGACTCTCAACCCAGTTCTTCAGTTCAGAGAATAGCATAATTATCTACCAGCTACACAAATCAGAAAAGTCAAGACCCTTGGAGACACCCTGTATCTTTGTATTTATTCCATTTATTCAAGATTTATATAGCATTTATCATGTACCAGGCTCTCCTAAGCACTGTACAAAAATTAACTCACTTCATAGTCATAACAGCAGGTTAACCAAAAACCAAAGCATAGAGACAGTAAATATAAACCGTTCAAGGTTGCCAAACTAGTAAATGACAAGGTTGGAATTTGAACCCACGTCCTCTGGCTCCAGAGTCTGTGCACGTAAACATGACATCATTTGTGTCTCTAACTGTGATTAGATTTTATTACTTCCTCCTCCTAGATAGTTCTCAAATACTTTCTCCTTCTCCCTGTCATCATGCTAATTGAAACCACTGTGGGGGAAGAAGAATTTTCTCTGCCCTTCAAGGTCCTTCTAGCTGGACTTAGAATCAAATGGACATGAGACAGATTAACAGGAGAAAATCAAATTTAACAGCTTACGAATGGGGAATCTGCACAGACATGGAAATTCCAAAGACAGTCAGGCAACATGAAGCTTGTATGAGCTAAGGAGGGGTAGGTGTCTAAGGATATAAAGGGGAGAAGGACCATTAGCACAAAGGTGAAAGGGGATGGTTAGAAAACAAAGCTTGTTTTATTATGCAGGTAAGTTTCTTAGGTAGAGATGAATCTCTGTTAATAGCTCTCTTCCTGGTAGAGCAGGCAGTTGAGGGGGAGGTAAAGAGGTTTTCCTGAATCTGCTGGGCGTGGATTGCTTTTAACTCAAAATAATGTCATACCAAAGTAGCCCATCTTGGGCTACTACACCACCTTCATGCTTCACGTGATCTTTAAATAACTTCTTTTTCCCCCAGGTCATTACCTATGACCAGATTGCATGATTTCTTAAAAACATAAATCTGATCATTTTAGTCCTTAGCATAAAAACTTTCAGTGGCTTTCCACTAATACTTTTTAAAAAATCAACTTTCTTTATACTGTCTACTTTGCAGCTTCCCTCCTCTTGTCTCCCTGTCGCTCTCTGTGTTCCAGATACATTAGTCTTCTAATTCTTCAAATGTCCCGTGCTCCCTCCCATTTCAAAGCCTCTCCATTTACCACCCCTTAGGCCAGGGTTTCTCAACCATGACACCATCAATATTTTGGACTGGATAGTTCTCTGTTGTGGAGGGCTTTTCTGTGTAATGTAAGATGTGCAGCAGCATTCCTGGCCTCTACTTAATAGATGCCAGTGGCAACCCCCAGTTTTCACAACCAGAAAAGTCTCCAGATGCTGCCAAATGGCCCTTGGGGGCAAGAGGGGGTATGAAAATCACTGCTATTGAAAATCATTGACTCTGACTTACATGTCCTGGCCCCCTCTTTTGGTTTATTCTTATTTACTCTGCAAAACTTAAGATCGCTTCCTCAGAAAAGCCTTCCCTGATTTCAGGCCAGATGTTGCAGCCTGGGTTCCCTGGGAAGCAGACACTGAGACTGCAATTAGTGTGCAAGTACTTTGTTATAAAGCGCTCTTGGGATAAACATTTATGGAAAGAAGCAGGATTGGGCAGAAGGAGACATTGGGCTGCAATGTTATTTCAGGAAAGGCCCCACTTGACCCTGCTGAAGCTGGGATGGTCCCTCTCAGTTGTCCTATGGAGTGAGGGAGCAGCAGCTTTTTACCTCCAAGATGACTAGTCATGGCCTGCAGGCTGTGCTGGGAAGGGGCATGACCTTGGCTTTGGCAATTGTCTTTAGTGGAGGCAATTTGCTGAGAAGGTTGAGAACTGGGGGCTGTGTCTCAGCAGCAATTGCAACAACCCAGGGAAATAAGCCCTTGAGATCTGAAGAGGTATTTGGGCAGCACACCCACCCCTTGCACCACTCATGTCCACTTATTAATGGAAATTCTAGTGGCCTTTTTCTCAAAGTAAATTCAAAAGAGGAAGGTCAGTGAACAAGCCATAGTCCCTGCTGCTCCAAGACAATATTTATAGTCTCCTTTCTGTACAATTTATTAAAGATTCCCTCACCCAAAGCTCTCGCCTCTGTTCATCTCAGTAGCTCTCACCTGTTGTGACATAGATTCTCATCCCTGGGGGGTCTTTACCCCTCCTGGGCAGTGGCTGCTGCTCTCTCCATCAAAACTGAACAAAAGACTAACAAGAAGGACATAAGTGAGTGACCACTGTGCCAATCATATTCCTCCCTACCTCCCTTGTGGAATCAGATCAAGATGTCTATGGGCAAATCAGAGGAGGCAACAATCCCAGAACTGGGTGGAATCTTTGTAGACTTGCTATGAACATGTGTTTTCCTATTCAGTGAATATGAATTCAGTGAATACTAGTGAGATTAAGATCCTTTCAGCTGCAACTAACAGAATACTTAATTAAACAAGGTTAAAGCAATGAATGTATGCATTATACTATTAGACAAGGAATGTGGGGGTTAGATAACCATCAAGTTGGTTACTTTAGTGGCTCCATGATTTCATGAAGAACTGAGGCTTTCTGTATTTCTCTTGGTTTTCATCCTTAGATTTGAACCTTCATGGTTCCAAGATGGCTGCCAAAATGCCAGGCATTATCTCCCAAACAATCACAGCTGAGTAGGAAGGTTGGGTTCTCCTCATATACGTCTTTGAGTCTTAGCCCTTTAGGCAAGATTGGGTCACATACCCATGCCACAGCTGTCAGGGTACTTGGAAAAGTTAGTATCCGGTGATCTTAGTCTCCATAGTAGGGGGTGAACTGTGACAGCAGGGAGAGTGGGGGCTGGCTGAGTGGGAAACCAATAGATGCTGTCACAATATGCAGTGCACCTGACATATAGTAGGAGTTTCATAAATTTAGTTTACAAATTTCCCCTTATGTATGTTTTCTTCTCTCTCAATTGGTTTTCTAATTCTCTTTGTTTTTCTTTCTTTTTTGCGTCCCTCATTCTTCTCATTTTATTATGGTTTATTTTTCTGCTCATAAAACATATTATTAATCTTTTTAGCATAATCAGTTTTATGTCATTTATGTTTTTAAAAAACTGAATATTATATATTTCTCCACAAGAAAAAGAATATAAAATAAATTTGATTAAGTGACATTGATTAATTTTCTCTTTCATAACTTTCATATGCATAAAGCTCCTGTCTCTTGGTATAAGCATAAACAGTTGTGACTACGAGGAGAAAATGAAAGAACAGGGGCAGTACTGGAAGGGGAACTTGGGGTTAAAAGGATGGTTTCCAGGGATCAGAATGAATGGGCTGCAATCCCAGCTATTCCACTGTGTAATTTTAGGCAAGCTCCTCAAACTGCCTATCCCTCAATTCACTCATCTATAAAGTGAGAAAAATAAAAGTATGTACCTCATAGAATCTTCGTGAGAATTGAACGAGAAAATGCACATAATGTTCTTCAAAAAACACTCAGTAAGGAATCCTTTGTCTCAAAGATCCCAGGTAGTAAACTACAGGAAGAACAAAGCGTCTGGGTTCAAATTCAGACTCTCTAAATCCGGTGTCAGGGCTTCTGTGCCAAAGTAGTTTCCAACTGATGAAAATCATGCCTTTTTACTTAACCTGTGTGGCTACATTTCATTGAAGAAGTTATCTTTTATTCTCATCCCTTATTCTTGCCTTTCCTCCCCTCCCCCCATGAGTGTTCTTTTAAATTTTATGAGAAAGAGTTCCAAATCTGTAAGTTTAAGTCTCAACTCTTGTGTGATGTCTATATTCACATTGCCAGCCTCCTCCTGGAAGTCTCTGCTGGAACATCCCATCAGAACCTCAAAACACCACTGATTCACTCTATGGATTTGGACATACAAATGACAAATAGGCTATCCCTGGGGTTCTCAGTGTCTGCAGTTAAGAAAAAAGGAGGGGGTGGGGGCGCCTGGGTGACACAGCGGTTGGGTGTCTGCCTTCAGCTCGGGGCGTGATCCTGGCGTTGTGGGATCGAGCCCCACATCAGGGTCCTCCTCCATGAGCCTGCTTCTTCCTCTCCCACTCCCCCTGCTTGTGTTCCCTCTTTCGCTGGCTGTCTCTGTCTCTGTCAAATAAATAAAATCTTAAAAAAAAAAAAAAAAGAAAGAAAAAAGGAGGGGGTGCCTGGGTGTCTCAGTTAGTTAAGCATCAGACTCTTGATTTTGGCTCGGGTCATGATCTTGAGGTCCAGGCCTAGTGGGGAGTCTCCTTGAGATTCTCCCACCTTATCCCTCTGCCCTTCCCCCCACTTGCATGTGTGCAAGTCTCTCTTAGATAAATAAATCTTAAAATAAATAAATAAATTAAATTAAACTGGTTAGGAGAGGTAGGGGTGTGGGTAAAGGAAGTCACTGCTAAGACTTCATATGAACAGTTTCTTATTCCATGTCCAAACCAAAAATTATCTTCTCCTACAAACGGCTTCTATTCCTGTCTTTCCTATTTCAGATTTATAACATTGGTCTTGTGAAAATGGATTTAAAAATTAGGCATAATTTTGTCACTGTCATGTATAAAGTGCTTTGTTTATTTATAACCTGATGAAAACCATCCCACTTTAATCTGACCTTGACCTGAAGAAAACAATTCTGCCTTAGTCTGGCATCATCACCTGGAGAAAGAAATCCTGCCTTAGCCTGATTTTGACCTATCTTTTCAGTCTAGCCCCTACTATTCTACTTATTACAATCACATTCTGGCAGTTCATTAACATTATTTTATTACCCCCCAAATTTACTTCCTCTAATATAGACTTGGGAAATCCTACATGTGCTTCGAAATTTGGTTTCATTGACCTTTCCAGTGCCAATAACAGATAACTTTGTCTTCTTCTATTTCCTCAAGGTGCCCCTTTTAGAGCTCTTTACCACATAATATCCGGTTAATGTTAGAGCCATTCACTAGTTTTATTTTCCCCATTAGTTTGTAAGCTCCTTAAGGCAGCAGACGTATTTTGTTCACATAACTTAGAACTCACACTGTCTAAAAAATTTTTACTACTAACTTATGTAGTAAAAATGTAAATGCTGTGGAGTAGAATAATTTTAAAAATGCTTATGATGTTCAAATTTGCATGCAATTTTAACAAGTATTTAATGCACTTGGGTCAATGAGATATTTCAAAATTGTATAAAGTTTAGGTGTTTTCTGGTGTTTTCCCTTTCAAAGATTTTATTATTATGTATGTATTTTTGTTCAATTAAAATGTTGTCACTTTTGAAATTTACAACAGGGAAATAATATTGCCAGTTTTCATTTAACGGATAATAAATTTGTAAGACATTTGGAGTTCTTTGAATTAAAATCTGTAGGAATGCTGAATATTGTTATCTCATATCATTAGCATTTTGTCTGGAAACCTCTCCCTCTATGCACATATGGGATTTTTATTTTTATGCATAAATTTGCATAACTGCACTATCTTTCACAGACTATAGTCTTTAGACATTAATTTGACAAATATCATGATCAAATCATGTTTCAGTCTGGTTCAGTGAGTTTAAAACTTCTTAATGGAGATATTTCTATATCTACTCAGCCTTCAATAGTCTCTCTGTGTCTTTCTTTCTTGTCCAAAGAGACCCTTAATCAGTAATGACTGTAGATTGACATAGCAAACACATTCACTTTCAAAAATAATTTATGTGGTTTTATTCAGTATTTTCAGATAACTCCATGGCAGCATAAAATATTCAGGAACGAGTTTCCTCAGAAAGTGATCACCAACTGTACACAGGAGATCTTGGGCACTGACAAGTGAGTAAGTGTGCTGTGGCATTTCATAGCTTATTTATTTTCTTTAATCTCTGTATAACCTAAATGTCCCAGCTTTATCAGCCTACATGGAAAATGTCCTTACACCTACATTAACACTCCAATCCCTAAACTCTGTTAAATAACAATTCAACTGAACAAATTTTAAGGATTTAATTGGCTTTATTAAATGAATAATGAATCAGGCAGCATCCCATCTAACAAATAGAAGGCCACAGAAAGAAAGGTTTTCAAAGGCAGGACAAGGGAGTTATAAACAGAAAAAAAAGATTGATTTGGGTGAGGTCACCTTCCTTTGGGGACAAAAGAAGTGGATTACCTCTTCTTCCTTTGGGGAACAGAAAAAGCCATGTGACAGATTATCTTATTGGTGCTGACCAGAAAATTCCTGATGATTTGTTAAGACTGCATTTCTGGAGGAGGTCAAATTGTGATTAGATTAGATATGAAGCCCCAGTTTGGTGGTTTCACCTAGCATAAGTAACTCCATCTAGCACCTGTAGTTTTGTTTTGTTTTATGTTTTAACAACTGTCATCTGCTTGACCACAAAGTCTCCCCTCCCCACCTTCACGCAAGTATTTATGGGTACTGCTTGCTGGTTCTGAGGAGCTGGAACTCCCTCATCACCCTTGCCGAGGGAGAAAAATCCTATCTTCTGTCTTACATTTAGTGGGGTCCCCTAGCATGTTTGCATAAACGCTAGGGTCTTGTCACCAAGGGAAACAGCTCTTTCAAGTCCCACATGGTCGGTCCCCTTTTGTGCAAAATATGCAGATGCTATTAGAACTGGTACCTGCCTCTGAGCCTTACTCTCAACTATTGCTTTACTTCGATTCTGGAGCCATGTTTGAAGTGTGGATGATTGTGCCAGATAATACTCTCTTAGAGCAAATCCAGTGTCAGAAACTCCATAATCTTCTGTACACAATGACTGCTGCAAGGGCCTCTATTAAACTTCCGTTTGTCTAAATACCAGTAATAGGCAATGTCCAAGTCTTGCCCCTTGACAATCTTAAAAATATTTACTTATCAATGGATGCAAATAGATATCCAATAACTCCACTAGATAGAAGTACTTGGCTCCCAGATCTCACCCATTAATTTTGGATTTTATGATGAGAAATTTTATAATTGTAACTCGTATTAGAGGAGTGACTACTGATGTAAAAAAGAAAAGCATTCTCATGTAAAATGCTTCTAAAATTGCACCTGTCAGCATAAATTTTCCAAATCAGAGCCAGACTGCCCAGTTTCATATCCTCGCTCATCAACTTACTACTTGTATGGCCTTGGGCAAGCATGTTAGCTAGTTATCTCTTGCTGTGTAACAAATAACCAAAAAATTAGTAGCTTAAACAAACACATATATATAATCTCATAGTTTCTATGGGTGAGAACTCTGGGCATGGTTTAACTGGGTTCTCTGCCTCGGGGTGTTTCACAAGGCTGAAACTCAGGTGTCAGCCAGGGCTGGGTCTCACGTGACACTAGCCTGGGAAAAGATGCTCTTCAAAGCTCGCTTCATTATTAGTAGGATTTTCTTCCTCATAAGTTATTGGACTGAGGACATCAGTTTCTTGCTAGCTGTTAGCTGCAAGCCACTCTCAGTGCCTTGTCACATGGTCCTCTCCATATGGCAGCTTACTTCATCAAAGCCAGTGCAAGAATCAATACAGAGAGTGATAACAAGATAAAAGTTAGAATCTTATGTAACCTAATCACAGAAGTTATTTCTCAACACTTTTTCCATACTCTGTTGGTAAGAAGCAAGTCACAGTTCCTACCCACTTGTAGAAGGAGGTGGGGATAACAGGAAGCCATCTAAGAGTCTGTCTACCAAAATAAGTCACTTAACTTATTTGTGTATCTGTTTTTCCCCAATAAAGTGGGGAGGGAGTAGTGAAGATAGTAATAGTACCTATCTCATAGATTTGTGAAGATTAAATCAGCTGATCAGCTAATGTATGTTTAAATAATATAACTGTGTCAGGTACATAGTATATCCTAGATAAAAATTAATTATTTGGGGGCACCTGGGTGGCTCAGTCTGGTTAAGAGTCTGCCTTCAGCTCAGGACATGATCCCAGGGTCCTGGCATCGAGCCCTGCGACGGGCTCCCTGCTTAGTGGGGAGACTGCTTCTCCTTCTCCTTCTGCCCCTCCACTCTGCTCATGGTCTCTCTCTCTCCCTCTCTCTCTCAAGTAAATAAATAAAATCTTTTTAAAAATTTTTAAAAATTGATTTTTTGTTTTCTTACTCGTGTCATAAACTTGAATCAACCCAAATTTTGACCATACTCACAACCTCCTTTCTTTGACCATGCAGTTACTTTCATCATGTTTGCCTCTTTATTCAAATCTAATTTAGAAACATCTTATCCATCAAGGCCTACTCAAATAACACCTTTTCCAAGAATCATTTCTGAGTATCCATAGCTGTGTATCTGTTTCTTCTCCACTATAACAATTGTACTTCATTTACGGAAGTGGTAATTTTCTGTCTAATATTGCATTCATAATCATGTATGCCTCTGCCTACAAGATAATAAACTATTTGATGCCAGGGATTCTGTTGTTGATGATTGTATCCCTACAATGGCTAGACGTTCAATAAAGATTGTTTGTATTGAACCAAAAATTAGACTTTGGCCTAAAATTTTGTTATTGATCAGATCAACCAAAGAAAATGTTAGAAAGAATCATGGGAACAGTGTAAGTTGAATAAGATATAAGGAATTAGCCTGATAATTGTCATAGGAAAAGATAAAATTTACTAAAACCAGCCTGTCAGGATAGATACTTTATTCCAAATCATATCTATTTGCTAAATTACTGTTCTTGCAAAGTTTTTATGGGGTACTGAATAACTCAAACTCCTTTACAAAAAGGAAGACTTGAATTCTCATTCCTCTCATAAAAGAAACTGTTATATTTCATGAAAAGCTTATAAGCTTATAACAGGGGTAATTTGGACCAAAATCCCAAACTGGGACACACACAGAGCTAACTCTGGATACTTATCCCAACTGTCTAGAAGCATCATGTAACCTCTCTCATCACTTCCTCCATATCTAACCACTCCGTGTTCACTTCCATGCCTTTGCCATAATACCTCCAGATTCAGAGTCCCAGGCAGAAGCATTCAATTGACAAAGCTCAGGTCTGTGGTTTCCTTACACTTCAGTACTGGAAGTAAGACTGTGACTCCCATTTCTAGGATTTTTCTTAAATAGGAAAGAAGTTGGCTGCCAGGTGGACAAAAATCACCAAATATCCATTTTACCCTATTAATTTTGAATATAGTATTTTTGTACATGGTCACATATTCTTCATCTCTGTTATAATACTGCCCTTGAAATTTTAAAGATTAAAAATTTAATCCAGTCCTTTAAGTAGACTTATAATAAAAGAATAAATCAGTAATCAAAAATTTTCCACAAAAAAAAAAAAAAAAAAAAAAAGCCCAGAAAAGCCCAAACGGCTTCACAGGTGAATTCTACCAAACATTTAAAGAAGAGTTAACACCAACCCTTTCCAAACTTAAAAAAAAAAGAAAAGAAAGAAAGAAAGAGGAAGGATCACTTTACATTTCATTCTGTAAAGTCAGAATTACCTTGATATCAAAGATAGAAATGTGATGAGCACTGGATGTTATACACAACTAATGAATCATTGAACACTACATCAAAAACTAATGATGTACTATATGCTGGCTAACAGAACATAATAAAAAAAAAAAGATAGAAAAATACATTGTAAGAAAAGAAACTTATACACCAATATTCCTTATGAACATAGATGTAAACATACTTAACAAAATATGAGTAAATCAAGTCTAGCAACATTAAAAAGAATTAACACTGTGATTAAGTGAGATTTATCCCAGGAATGCAAGTTTTTTTAACATACAAAAATCAGTCAATGTAATACATCATAGTAATAGAATAAAGGACAAACACCACATGATTACGTCAAGAGATGCAGAAAAAGCACTTGACAGAATCCAACAACCTTTCATAATAAACTAGGAGTAGAAAGGAACGCCCTCAACCTTATAAAGAGCATCTATGAAAAACTCACAGCTAAAATCATACTTTATAGTGAAAGACTGAATCCCTTCATCCTAAGTCTGAGAAAAAGACAAGGATCTCTGCTCTCACTTCTTCTATTCAAGATTGTATTGGAGGTCAATTAGGCAAGAAAATGTAATAAAACCCATCTGGATTGGAAAGGAAAGAGTAAAACTTTGTCTATTTGCAGATGACATTACCTTTACATAGAAAATCCTAAGGTGTCCACTAAAAAATTATTAGGGCTAATAAATAGGTTCAGTAAGTTTGTATATAAAATCAATGTAGAAAAATCAAACAGATTTCTATATACTAGCAATGGCCAATCCAAAAATGAAATTAAGGAAATAATTCCATTTATAATAGTAACAAAGAATAAAGTACCTAGGAAAAAAATTAACAAAAGAAGTACAAACTAAGTGCAAACATTTAACTATAAACCATTGTTGAAATAAATTAAAAGAAGGCCCACACAGATGGAAAGACATCTCATGATCAGGGAACAGAAGACTTAATATTGTGAAGATGGCAATACCTCCTAAATTGATAATCAGATTTTAACACAATGTCTATCAAAATTCCTGCTGCACTTTTGCAGAATTGTAAAACTGATCCTAAAATACATATGGAAACCAATCAAGGGACACAGAATAACCAAAAAAATTTTTGAAAAGGAAACAAAGGTGGAGGACTCATGGTTCCAGATTTCAACATTTAATACAAAGCAAAAGTAAACATGACAGTGTGGTACCGGTGTAAGGCTAGACATAGATCAATGGAATAAAAGTGAGCATTTTGAAATAAACATTAAGTTTATTGTCAATTAATTTTTTACAAAGCTGTCAAGATAATTCAATGGAGAAAGAAGAGTCTTTTCAATAAATTATGCTGGGATAATTGAGTATACACATGCAAAACAAAGAAGCTGGACTCTTACCTTAAATCAATTAAAAAATGGATCATAGATCTGAATATAAGGGCTGAAGCAACGAAACTCTAGAAGAAAACATGGGAGTAAATTTTTGTGAACTTGGATTAGACAATGGTTTCTTAGATATAACACCAAAAACACAAACAACAAAAGAAAACATAGGCAGAATGGATTTTATCAAGTTCAAAACCTTTTTAAAGGATACCAGTGAGAAAGTGAAAAGACACTCCTGGTATTAGAAAAAAATATTGGCAAATCATGTATCTGATAAGGAACTCATGTCTGAAATATATAAAATACACATACAACTCTAAAAAGACAAATAATTGAAAACATGTCTATACAAAAATTTGCACACAGATGTTTATAGAAGCCTTATTCATAACTGTCAAAATTTGGAAACAAATGAGATATACTTTAGTAGGCGAATGTATAAATGAACTGTGGTACATCCAGGTAATGGAATATAACTCAATGCTCGAAAGAAAGAAACAATGAAGCCATGAAAAGACATGGGAGAACCTTCAATGCATATTACTAAGTGAAAGAAGCCAATCTGAAAGGATATATAGTGTATGGTTCCAACTATACGACATTCTGAAAAAGGCAGAACTGTGGAGACAGGGAAAAGACAAGTGGTTGCCAGGGGTTGTGGGGGAGCATGGCTAAATAGGGGGAGCACAGAGGATTTTTAGGGCAGTGAAAATAATGGACACATGTCATTACACATTTATCCAAACTCATAGAAAGTACAATACCAGGAGAGAACCCTATTGTGAACTATGGACTTTGGGTGATTATGATGTGCCAATGTAGGTCCATCAACTTTAACAACTGTACCATTCTGGTGGGAGATGTTGATACATGGGAAATGATGCATGTGTGGGAAGCAGGGGGTGTGTGAAAGATCTCTCTACCTTTCCCTCAATTTTACTGTGAACCTTTAATTACTCTTTTTTAAAAAGTCAATTAAAAGAAAGACAAATCAATTAAACATTGGCAAAGGAACTGAAGAGGCATTTTTACAAAAACAATATATACACATGTTCAGTAAGCACACGAAAATATGCTCACCACTATTAATCATTAGAGAAATGCAAATCAAAACCACAGAGAGATACCATTCCACATCACTAGCATGGCTAAAATATAAAAGACAAACAATAACAAGTGTCAAAGATGTGGAAAATTGGAACTCTCATATATTGCTGGTAGAAATGTAAAAGGGGCACCTGGGTGGCTCGGTCGGTTAAGCGTTCTACTCTTGGTTTTGGCTCGGGTCGTGATCTCAGGTCGTGAGAATGAGCCCCTCTTAGGACTCTGAGCTCAGTGCAGAATCTGCTTGAGTTTCTCTCTTCTTCTCCCTCTCCCCCTTCCCCCTGTGTGTTTCCTCTTTCTAAAATAAATAAATAAATCTTAAAAAAAAAAAAAAGAACTCTAAAAGACTGGCGACTTCGAAAAATAAAGGTTTCTCAAAATGTTAAGCATAGAGTTACCATAAGATCCAGCAAGATCCATTCCTAGGTATATGCCAAGAAAATGGGAACATATGCCCACACAAAAACGGATACACAATGTTCATGGTAACATTATTCCTAATAGCCACCTGGTGGAAACAACCCCAATGTCCGTCAGTTAAAGACTGGATAAACAAAATATGGTATATCCATACATGGAATATTATGTATGAATAAAGGAATCATTTGGCAATAAAAAGAAATGGAGTACTGATATGCTACATGGTACAATAAAGCTGTAATTTTAAAGACAATTTAACTGTAGAATGTAGCCTAGACCTAGAGAGAAAGGGAAACATATCTATGTTAACATTTCCTTTCTGCTTTAATACTCTATGCTTTTTAACTTTCAAGCTGCCATACGTTTATCCATTGAAGATTATTTCCACCCCTGTTTGTCCAAGTAATTTTAAAATAATTAGTTTAATTCTTTCTTTTAATTCTGTTGTTTCAAAACTAGTCGTGCCTGTCAAACTTGTCAAACCATCACCAAATACATGTGTAAGCAGATTGAAATATATTGACTTTAGCAAAAAGTGCAACAGATTCCTATTCATTACTGGAACCACAATTCTGTTAAACTTAAAGGTATATTAACCAAAATGTAACATGTAAAGTAGAATACAATCATTCTGAATTTCAGAATAAACCATTTGCTTTGCCAAGAGTAAGAGAAAAACAATAGCAGTAACAAAAACAATAGAAATTGTTTAACCCCCACCTCAAGCTGGATTATTTTCTTCCTTTGAAAATAACTAGTCTTTTTTAAAAATGAGCTCCTAGATGTTTCTAAACTTGAAAAATAGTCATGGACAGTTTGTTTCAAATATCATGCAACTCTGCTAGTCTATCCAGTAATGATCCATTTATTCGTTAGCCACCTGGGAACTGTGGGTGGTGGGGGTTGTCCAACTATCTTTTGATTATGTCCTTGGAAAGGAGTAGCAGGTGCCATGCCAATGTTCCTTTGGGATTCTCTTTATGCCAAATTGATCGTGTTTTGAATCCCTGTCAGTCTCATCCTTTAATACAGATGAATTCAACCCAGAGTCATTAAATAATACGGTGACATATAAGAGTAGGTTTACTGTAGTGTTCACAAAACCATGGCCAGAACAGGAAAAATGTGTATCAGAGGGTGGCAAGCTCTAGTTTTCCTTGTTCTCTTCTAAACTGCACATCATATCTATACAATTGAGCCACAAGCAGCAAAGTGGTTGTACTCCTCCTCTCCCAGGGTTCTAGGAATTCCCCAAATGAATCAGATTGATGAAATATTTAGCTGTAAAATTACAATGTAGGACTCAACAATATAGCCCCATTTACTTTTTAAAGAAACCTGTCTGGTTAATCACAAGTCTATGTATCTCACATTGATTAATTTAATTAGCTACTTTTTAAATGTCATTTTTCTACCCAGAGAACTTTGAATTAAGTTTAGCCTTAAAAAGCTAAACCAGGGGCGCCTGGGTGGCATAGCGGTTAAGCGTCTGCCTTCGGCTCAGGGCGTGATCCCGGCGTTCTGGGATCGAGCCCCACATCAGGCTCCTCCGCTATGAGCCTGTTTCTTCCTCTCCCACTCCCCCTGCTTGTGTTCCCTCTCTCGCTGGCTGTCTCTATCTCTGTTAAATAAATAAATAAAATCTTAAAATAAATAAATAAATAAATAAATAAATAAATAAATAAATAAATAATAAAAAGCTAAACCAAATGGAATAATGAAATCAATTACCCTATCAGAATTTTTAAAAATGTCTTTGAGATCTTTTAAACTTTATTTATGCAATCATAGAATAAGATTGACAGTATTTATATTGAAATATATATGTAATTTAATTCTGAGTTAAGAATAAAGCAGATAAGTAAGGGAAAATATTTTTCTTCCTACAGGAGGTATATTAAAAAATTAAATGTAAGTTTATTTTCTTTTTTTAACTTATTTTTAAAGATTTTATTCATTTGACAAAGACAGAGAGCGTGTGCATGAGTGGGGGGAGTAGCAGGCATAGGGAGAGGGAGAAGGAAGGGGAGGGAGAGGGAGAAGGAGGTTCCCCATCCCAGGACCCCAGCATCATGACCTAAGCTGAAGGCAAACACTTAACCAACTGAGCCACCCAGGAGCCCCTATAAATTTATTTTCAAACTTTGTAGTAGGCTAACATCTGGAGCAAAGCTTAGGAGAACTTGATACTCTAAATTAAAAACAATAGTTCAGTCTCTCACTAATTAAATCCAGAATCATTTGTCAAGTGCCTGTATGTCAGATCCTATTCATAGGTAACTTCGGATTATTAACTGTATGACCCACTTAATAATATTGATAAAATTAATATTAGAGTGTTCCTTTATGGCAGGCACTGTCTACCGCTATTCTTATTTTACAGATAATGAAACTGAAACACAGAGAGGCTAAGTCACTTGCCCAAGGCCACACAGCCTGAAATGCAAACCTGTGATTCTAATGGTGGCAGCCTGGCTCTGAAGACCTCATGAGGCCATTCTGGCTGCTCTGTCTTTCAACTAAACCTGATGCTGCATTTTCCTCCTCCCTCCCTCTCTTTAGTGAGGGCAACATACAGCACTTCGGCTTTACAAGTTTTTTTCATTTCTTCCTAGTTTTGGACTTTTCTCTTCTATTTTTCTTCTCAACCCTGTTGTTGGCTGAAGCATCCCTATTTTCATGTCATGTTGATATCAGATACATCACAGAACCCTAATCCTGGATGACGCCTTCATTATCTGATCTTGTTTTTTTTTTCATTTTTCATGAGACTCTTGAGGCTCCAAAATGGTAATAAGCTTATGCATTTGGCAGATGTGTCTGAGTCATCAGTGACTGGACTAGTTTGAGCAACTAGCTAAAGATACTCATCTTGGTATTTGTTCATCCTGACAGTTTTTAGCCTTGGTGTGTAGAGCAATTCATATGTCAGGCAGTCATAGTTTCAGTCAGTATTCTTTAGTGATGTCTCCAGAAAACCATCAATTTCCCAGGGGTTGTGATCATATTAGTCACACATGTCAGACTAAGTCACGCTTCTTTTCTAAAATAAAAAGCAGGAGATACTCTAATCCCCAAGGCAAGCATCCTTCAACAACAAAAAAAGATTTTCAGAGACTTGGTGAAACTGAGTTCTATCAAAAAGTAGGCAATGTTTTATACTGTGAAACTTGTTCATCTTAATCAATGGAGAACAAATATGTTCTCCATTTAAATGTGAAAAATAACAATAGCTATTACATTAAGAACCATAATAATTTAAAAATTCTTTTTAAAAATCATAATGATTATTAAAAATAATACTGCCATAAATTTACAAATAGTTAATAAATATTTTTTTGTTTCCTTCCTCATTTTTATCCTTTTCTTTTTTTGGAAATAGAAATGTATATATTTTAAAATATATTATTTAACCTATTCTGAGACATTATTTTTTTTTTA
Source organism: Ursus arctos (assembly GCF_023065955.2). Lineage (NCBI taxonomy): Eukaryota > Metazoa > Chordata > Mammalia > Carnivora > Ursidae > Ursus > Ursus arctos. Next base: position 50,043,889 of record NW_026622775.1, on the reverse strand, counting down.
GATTCTATTTATTCATTTGAGAGAGAGAGAGAGAGAGAGCGTGAGAGCACAAGCACTGAGAGCTTCAGGCAGAGGGAGAGGGAGATGCGGGCTCCTCCATTGAGCAGAGAACCCGATGTGGAGCTGGATCCCAAAACCCTGGGATCATGACCTGAGCAGAAGGTAGATGCTTAACCGACTGAGCCACCCAGGCGCCCCTTTTTCTGAAACATTATTAATTAACATTATTAATATCATGCATTTTTTATGGCAGGAGATAAAGAAGGCACATCTGTTTGTCATATTAACCCTACAATAACACGGGAGAGCAGGAGGACTCTGGGGCATTCATAAATGTTTGGTGATCCACACAAGGTCAGTCTGCTAGGAAGTAGCAAAGCCAGGTAGAAAACACAATTCCCCAGTCTCTTAAGTTGGTGCACTTTCAATCCCTTGGTCTGTCCCTAAACGTGAGAGGGAAGAGAGAAGTCATAGGTAATCCCTGTTATTTCTTTGCTGTCGAAGCAGTGGCTCAAAGACTTGGGTATATGAGAACTACCAAAATTCTCAATACTTCGTTTTAAAGTCAGGGTTGGGGCCAAAGAATCTGCATTTTGATAGTCATAGCTGTTGATTCAATTGCCCATTCAAAGGCCAAAACTTAAAAATTCAATTGTGTTCTAATTCTATCATAATTTTTTTTATTTTCAGTAGGTAATTTTTTAAAAGATTTATCTATTTATTTGGGGCAGGGAGGGGCAGAGGGAAAGGGGGAGAGAGAGAACCCCAAGCAGACTCCTCACTGAGCGCAGAGTCCTACTCAGCCTCCATCACACCATCCTGAGATCATGACCTGAGCCGAAATCAAGAGTCAGACACCTGACCGACTGAGCCACCCACGCGGCCCTCAGTAAGCAAATTATAGGAGGCATTAGATAAAGAATATGGTGGGCAAACGAAGTATGAGCAGTGAATTCAAGGGCTGCTGAGGAGCTAGAGTGAGAAGAGTCATTTCATTGTGAAGAGTACATTTTGGATATAAGTGTCTCTCTATAAACAATGTTTTCTGTTCTTACTACAACTGTTTTTTTCTTTTTCTTTTTTTAACTTTCGAAACTGGGCTGCAAATTTGAAAGCTGGTTTCTTCATTGCATTTTCTATCCCTACATAAACCCCAACATTTGGAAGAGATGTCTGTTACGTGTCATTTTTGACACTTCTAATCTTTGTCCCTGAAGGAAATTGGCGATGAAAAGAATAAAACAGCAATTTCTAAAATCCAATAATCGAATTGAGTTTAACTTCTGTCTTAGAAACAGGCAAGCCATTTTCAGAATTCTTCTCAAGCCATTCATTTTCTTAATATTTGTTTCAAATTTTCCTTTGTTGGAAGATTTTTTCCTAGCTATATAATTAATGATTTTGAGATGTTTTCTGGTTTACCTCTAAAAAGTGGTCATCTTTGAAATGTGGGTATTAAGTTTATACCTTACTGTGATTACATCAGAAGCAGATTTAGAGTTTTATTCGATATTGTAATTACTTCTTTTTAGATTTGGTACTCTTTGGTTAAATTATAAAACTTGAAATTGAGAGTGTGGTTTTAAACTGTAATTTCTGTGTATACAAAACGTTGTTACCGACTTGTCACTTCACTGAAATCTGCTATAATTGACTTACCATTTTTCAGAAATGATCAGGCTGGTTTTTTTTTTTAAGATTTTATTTATTTGTTTTGATAGAGAGAGTGCACAAGCAGGGGGGAGGGGCAGAGAGAGAGAGGGAGCAGCAGACTCCCCGCTGAGCAGGGAGCCCAATGTGGGCTGAGCCCAGGACCCTGAGCCGAAAGCAGACATTTAACTGACTGAGCCACCCAGGCGCCTGGATCAGGCTGTTTTTAACACTTACAGACAATAAGCTCCTCAAGTTAAGCGTCTGTGTCTGATGTATCTGTGTGATCTCCCTCCTCAGCACATTGAATACATAGAGGTTGTTAGTAAATATCTCTGTAATTATTTTGTGTTGTAAGAGTTTTGACGACACACAGAGCAGCAGTCAGATTCTGAATCTTCCACTTACTCATTTTCTCACTTTAGACAAATTAGTCAACCTCCTGTTTTCTTCATCTGTGAAGTAGGAATAAAAAAAGTACTGCCCTCACAGAGTTAGATTGAGAATTGAATGTAAAGCATTTTACATGGTGCTCAAACCATACTAAGTGCTCAGTTGAAGTTAGTTATTTTTGATGACCACACGCACATTATGGCAAATATTAGGCAGAACTCAAATATGCACGTAGAGGAGACTGGATGAAAAAAGTTATATATATGTGGAATGTGACATACAATGGAACATTATACCATGAGGAAAAGGGATAAGGAAGTACTGGAGGTACTGATATGGAACTCATTACAAGAAATGGTAATGGAAATGGAAACACTATGGAAAATGGTATAGAAGATGCTCAAAAAATCAAAAATAGAACTACCATATGATCCATTGATTCCACTTTTGGGAATATATCCAAAGGTAACAAAAACACTAACTTGAAAGGATAACTGCACTCCCATCTTCATAACAGCATTACATACAATAACTGAGACAAGGAAACAACCTAAGGGTCCATTGATGGATGAATGGAGAAAGAAGTTGTGGTGTGTATATTTAATGGAATATTCAGCCATAAAAAAATGAGAAAATCCTGCTATTTGCAACATGGATAGAACTTGAAGACATTATAAAAGTTAAACAAATCAGGCAGTAAAAGATAAATACCGTATGATTTCATTTATATGTGGAATCTAAAAAAACCAAAACCCCCAAAACTAAAGTCATAGAAAAGAGGGATTAAACTTGTGGTTATCAGAGGTGGAAGAGGGAAGGAGAATTAGAGAAAAGTGGTCAAAAAGCAAACTTCCAGTTATAAGACAGATAAACACTAGGAATGTAATGTCCAACATGAAGGCTATAGCTAACACTGCTATGTCATATACAGTTGTTAAAAGAGTAAATTTTAAGAGCTCTCATCACAAAGAGAAATTTTTTTCCTTTCTTCTTTTCTTCTTTCTTCTTTTTTTTATTTTATTGTATCTACATGAGAAAATGTATAATCATTTCATAATATGCATAAATCAAACCATCAAGCTATAGGACACCTTAAACTTATGCAGTGACATCTGTCAGTTATTTCTCAATAAAATTGGAAAAACATATTGTTATCTAAAAAATAAAATGTAGTGCAGAATGGGCCTATATGCCACCATGTGCAAAAAGGAAAGGGAGGGGGAATTATATATATATCTCAGTGTGGTGGAGAGATCACAGATGAATCAGATACAAACTCTCATCTTAAGGAGTTAATTGTCTCCAAGTGTTAAAAACAGCTTGATCATTTCTGAGTAACAGGGAAAAAATATACACACATATATAATTTGTACATATTTGCTTTGTGTATGCATAAAATATTTCTGCAAAGGTAGAAAAGAAAATGATGCCGTATATTGCTTAGGGGGAGGAGAATAGGGGTCTTGGAGACAAAAGTAGGAGGGTGATTTTTCTCTGTGTTCACTTCAGCATTTTTTGAATTTTGAATCAAAAGAATACATTATTTATTCAAAATCTTAATAAATGTAATTAAACTTGTTTGGAATGCCAAACTGGGGAGAGCATTTAAACCCAGACTGTAATGAAAAAATGATAATGATCACTAAGAAAAATTATTTTATCATTCATGCAAAAAAACACTCAATGATTGTAGACAATGGTCTCTTGGGGGGAAAAACTGTTAATATACTTCTGTGGAAACTGTAATAAGCAAAACAAAAAATGTTTTCCTTTTATATTTATAGGTTTTATTTTAGGTTATAGGTTTTATTTTTTCCTGTTGGTCCCACAGCGAAATTTTCTGCATCTTTTCATGTAATGAGCATCTTTGGTAATGCCATATATCTTATCTTTATTGTAGTATCCTTAAATAATTTATTATATTTAAGTGAATGTCATAACTAAAGTTGACAAAAGCTGCCCAAGCATACGAATTTTTTCCTGAAACATCTACATTCCTTCTGCACCATATAATTATAAATTACATGATTTTTATGGTATCTATGAATAAGGAATAAGTTATTATAGAGTCCAGTGTCAGAGTCCACTCAGAAATCACCATTTTATGTTCTCTTTGATATGGATTGTGCACCTACAAGTGGTTGTTTAGAGATCATTTCAGGACTATATTACTTAATGATTTTTGAAAGATAAGTCAGCTTTTGTTTTTATTTAAGAAGAGTAAGCAACCATGACTTTATACTTGAGGCTTGTTAGAGAAATGCAAATGGCATCTTTCTGTTTGATCTAGAAGAAAAATCCCAACAAGAAAATACTGCATCTTTCTTGTGACCAAGAATAATCTTATAGTATATTCCTTATATGTTAGGATTGAGAAGTGGTGTTGCTTGTCAAAGTGAATGGAAAAAATAGGGTCAATACAATTAATGAAGTGTTCATTCATTACAGGTGCCTGTGGGAGGGGGGAGGAAGCTGCCTTTCATACACACTAAAGACTTCATACTTATCTTTAAAACAAATAGAACGTGTTAAATTAATTATGTGGAAAACACTTGTTCCGAGAAGCAGTTTAATCAGTTCTGTTTTGATTTAACTCTAAAAGCATTACGGGGCAGGGAAAGACTTTTAAACAAGATTCAAGTACACTCCAAAGGGCAAGTACTTTTACATTTGACTCTCTCAAATTAACAAATTTCTGTATTAAAAAGGGTGCCAAAACCAAAATTGAGTTATAAAAATATGTTAATTCATATAAAGCTCTTAGAACTATGTGTAGCAAATTGTAGGAGCTCAATATATGTTAATATTATCGGTATCTTTTTGTAATGGAATCAGAAATATAAACCCAGAGGAAAGGTAAATCATATTTTTCTTCAAGAATATTTAACTGAACTATACATGCAGAAAAGTATACAAATCCCAAGCACAGCTCGATGAATTTCCACAAGATGAGCACACCGCCCAGATCAAGAACTAGAGCGCTGTCAGATTCCAGAAGCCCCTTCATACCCCACCCAATTGTTACCTGCCCCTCGCTTCCCAGAGGTAGCTCGGATCTTTAATTTTTTTTTTTAAGATTTTATTTATTCATTTGAGAGAGAGAGAACACAAGCAGGGGGAGAAGGAGAGGGAGAGGGAGACTCCCCGCTGAGCTGGGAGCCCGACATGGGGCTCGATCCCAGGACCTGAAGATCATGACCTGAGCCAAACGCAGACACTTAACCATCTGAGCCACCCAGGCGCCCCGGAGGTAGGACACCATGGTTCAGTTTCGCCCCGTTTTGAATTCCATATGAATTGAATCATACAGTATATATTTACATTAGTTTTGTACTCTGTGTAGATTTTACCACAAACTTAGTGGCTTAAAACAACACAAATTTAGGGGCGCCTGGGTGGCACAGCGGTTAAGCATCTGCCTTCAGCTCAGGGCGTGATCCCGGCGTTATGGGATCGAGCCCCACATCGGGCTCCTCTGTTATGAGCCTGCTTCTTCCTCTCCCACTCCCTCTGCTTGTGTTCCCTCTCTCGCCGGCTGTCTCTATCTCTGTCAAATAAATAAATAAAATCTTTAAAAAAAAAAAAAACACAAATTTATTATCTCACAGTTTCCATGGGTTAGGAGTCCCACATCACGTGGCTGGATTCTCTGTTCAGGGTCTCACGTGACTGAAATCTGTCTGGATTCATAGGTTCTGAAGCTGACCTACATCAAGAATAAAGAAGTGGCCCAGGAGCCCACAGAGCTTTGCCAGAAATAATGGCATTGATTTTAGGTCAAATCTATTATAGGGTACAGCGGTATTTTTTAGACCAATATTAGAGCAGCCTTTTTATAGGCCACAAAATGTGTATTTATATATGTGTAGGAAAAATTCTGAAAGACTTTGAAATTGACCAAAAATGTGTTCCTCTAGTATACCCTTTCAGGCTCTCTCACTCGTTCATTGTCTTTGCACTGTTTTTACAACCCTGCAAGTGGTAAGTGATAACAATGCAAAGATTCTTCCTCACAGAAGTACAAATTCATTGTGTTCAGTGTGGAATTATTACTTGAGGATAGACTCGTAGTTCATCTATTTGTAAACTTATTTCAGCATTCCTTACTTGCCTATGTATGTGTGTTTCTTTACTTTTTTAAGTTTTTATTTAAATTCCAATTAACATACAGTGTGATATTCGTTTCAGGGGTACAATACAGTGATTCAGTACTTCCATATGTCACCCAGTGTTCATCACAAGTACACTCCTTAATCCCCATCACCTATCTCACCCATCCCCCCCTCTGGTAACCACCAGTTTGTTCTCTACAGGTAAGAGTCTCTTTCTTGGTTTGCCTTCCTCTCTCTTTTTTCCCCTTTGCTTCTTTGTTTGTTTGTTTGTTTGTTTAATTCTACATGGATGTGTGGTTCTTTAAATTTTCTTTTGAAACTGGTTTTAACATCTTACTGATTTCATCATCAGTTCAGTCAAATAACATCTTCGACCTGTGTTCATTTTGTATTTGCAGGAGAGTCATGCAAATAGATTTTTAAAAATCTATTCTTAAACGTAACTTAATACTTTGATTACTGTGTATCATATAAATGTCTATTTATAGAAGCTAGAACAAATTTACTCTAAGTGGATTCAAAGATTCATGAGTATTTCAACTTTAAGATACATTTTTAAAATTTATTTTGAGTTCTTCATCAGGAATGAAGTGGACCTTTATGTTACTTTTCCAATGGCCTGCAGAGTGTGTTTTATAGGCTCCGTCTATAATTTGGTAACAATGTACATTTAATGGTATTCTAAATCATTTTAATAATTTCCCATGACTCTTCTGGTAAAACCCCACAGCCCTAACTGGCCCCACACTTTGTCTTCTGGAAGTTTTCCACACTCTAGAAATACTGGTCTCTTCAGTCTCTCAAACACAACATGTATATTCCTGAACTCCAAATCTTCACCCATGCTATTGGTTTTGCCCAGAAATCCTTTCTCCACCACCTACAAGCCTCCTTTCTACTCCTTCCCATCTTCCTTCCTTTCCCATTCCTTCACTTTCTTTCTCATCTTCCTATCAGCCCCACTTCTCCCAAAGCTTTATTCATTCTTATTCAACCTTTAGATTTCAACTCAAGTTTCTCTCCCTCAGGCAAGTTTTCCTGATTTCACCCCCAGAACAAATCAGAATCCTCTGTCGCACACTCTCAGCTCCAGATTTTCTTCTTTTTTAAGCATTTAACCCACTTTGTGATTATGTATTCAACTTTTTGGATAATTTAGTTAACTTTTAAATTAAGGTCCAGGTCTGTTTGGCTCACCTGTGTAACTGCAACTTCTTGGAATTTTACATGTACTTTTAACATATTAAGTGTACTCAATAAATACTTAAACACATTGGTATCTCACTACTTTTCTTTGCCATGAGGTCAAACATGTGAAATTGTCACTCTTCAACTGTTTTTACATATTATTAATGATAATTTCTAAAGTTTCAACCAAGTAACAAGATCTTTCTAGACATATTTATTTTAGAGAGGGTGCAAATGAATCTTGTAAGTGATTTCTCGTATGAGCATTGATCAGCACTGATTAAAACTTATCTGGATATTCAATTTCTTTCCCTTACTGTAGCATGGAATGACTTAAGAAAAAGTTCAAAAACCTCTCTGTGTCTTATCTTTGTCATTTATAACATGAATATATAAGTAAGGTAGTTGTAAGGATTAAATAAATTAATACAGTGAAAGTAGTGAATGTATTTAAACTGGGATTAGTTCAGAGTAATATTAGCTCTTTTTTAAAAAAATAATTTTTGATCTGATTTCATAAGAAATTTATGTTTTTAAAAAATCCCTATCATCTAAAAGCCAGTAAATATTCAGAATTGTTAGAGTTGTCAGTGACAGCCGTGTAAGTGGCCAGTCAATGCAGATCCTTTGTTTTGGAGGAAACAAACATGACAATATTCCAATAAACACTGATAACTGGTTATTTCAGTAGTGACATTTTTTCCACATGACAGGAGGAGAAGGGAAATAAATTAACATTGTGTTGTAATTTATCAATCTGGTCAGGAAAGCATAAACACACCACCCCTCCTGCAGCCATACTCTATGGAATCTAGATGGTCTTGAATTAGTTTAGTTTCCCTATGATATCTTCTAAACATATTTGAATGGTGGTCATGAGGAATCCAAGAATAAGACTCCCAAACTGAAAGCATTTCCCTAAATGCTAAATGCTTCCCAGACCATTAAAAATGCTAGTTGAGTCTTGACAAATAAAGGATCTACAATTATATAAATTTGGAAAGACTATTTCTCTTCTTGATGCTTCCCAATAAATGTTTATACATTAAAGCTCTAAGAACCTTTTTAACAAAGAAACATACTTGACTGACTATAAGGCATTGATGTCCAAATTTACTACAATAACTTTCTTTTTAAACATTATACCTCTGCACACTTTGAAAAACCAGTGCCCATCAAACACACTTGGTAAGCCCTGATTTTAGGTCGTCTCCAAACTATATATGTCAGAAAACATAATTCGGCCGAGTAAATCTGAAGATTTAATTGGCTTTACTAATGATTCATAAATTAAGTAGCAGCCCATCTTAGTAGATAGAAAGGAGCTCTGAGGAGCTGTACAAAAGGGATGGGTTTTATAGGCAGAAGGGGACAAATAAAAGAAGTTTCTAAAAATTAGTGGATTGTTTGAGGCAAAGTCACCCCTTTGAGGAGTGGGTGGGGTCTATCAAGCCAATTACCTCATTAATGCTGACCAGGTAATTCCTGCCTCAGTGGTTGAAGGTCACATTCCTGGGAGAAATTGAAATGCAATTAAGTGAGGTATTAAGTCTTGGTTTGCTGATGTAGGGTTTAGCATGAGTGACTCCATTTTGGCCCCATTGTTTCTTTTTTAAAATACATTGTTAGAAAGAAAAATTCAAAACATAGTCATTTAAAGAGAATTTATGGAAGGGCTGTTCAGTATGGTATCTTTTGCTAGCTACACAAATACACAAATGTGCTCCTTTATATTCCAGTTTGTGGTAAATAACTTCCAAAGTAAAATTCCAAACTTCAAATTAAAAAAAAAATAGCAACAGTTACATATAATTTTATTTAAACTCAACATTCTGGGTAGAACTAGAATTTAGGGCAACTCTAAACTAGTGAAAATAATATATTACATGACAAGCATATGCAAATAAGAAAACAGAGCTACCTACTATGATGGGAAAAAAAACCAGGATAGGAAAACTTTCATTACATGATTCTCAATTATGGTTCTGAGTAATGATATGCAACCTGCATTCACTCACTTTCATAGTTTGGAAGATTTCTCTAAAAATAAAGTTGCAAAGATTATGTGTATTTTATAGTTGCTATGTTATCATGGGTTACTCTATAAATTAAATTTAAATTCTTAAATTATTAAGAATTTGACATACCTTTTTCTTTCTAATATCTTTGCACTGAAACACAATAGAAAGTTTTTAATACTTCAATAGTGATTGAAGCTGGACAAAGTTACTTAAAAAAAAAAGACAAAAAATGAGAAGTCCTTTTATGAGAGAAATACTAGCCAACCTTGAAACATTTGTTTTCATGCAGATATCATGAATTCTCATGTGGAATTTTTAAGTGTGAGAGGTCTACTAATGCCACATGGCAAAAAACACTATTATCCACTATAGATTTCTGTTTAAGACATTAATTGTCCATGAAACATTCTTGCTCTTATTCTGTAATGTGCGTTGTTTTGGATAAATAGCTACCCAGTCAGGGATTTATTTCCTAGCTCCTGTTCATCTAGGTGAGGCCACGCCATTAGTTCTAACCAGCAGAATGTGCGCTATGATGACATGTGTCACTTCTAGGCCAAGGAACCAGTATTTTTCTTTCTGTGGACCCCCACGTGACCATCAGGCAACTCTTTATCTTGTAAATTGTATGTAATTATTTGTGACACAAACATTCACGTTGCTTTCTAGGGTTTCCTATCTAAAACTGTTTGTTGATCATTATGTGTGTTAAAAGATGATTTTCAGAAAGAGGTAAAATCATGATGCTCATACAGACATAAAAATGAGAACTTGTTAAAGATTTTATTCTACTCATTGAATGAGAGAACCATTCTCTCAGATGTTATAACCAGCTGAAAGGAAAAGTAAAAAAAAAAAAAAAAGCACAGGTGTACATGAAGTGAAAGAAATGCTGAAGTACATTGTAAATAGAGGCAGAACTGCTTTTATCAGGAGAGGAAAGATGCTGAAATAGTCAATTAAATATCTACCAGACAAGACAGAACATGCATGCTTATCATTTACAACAATTTAAGAATTATCAAATAAGTCAAAGACAATGAAAAGCTAGAATCAGATGACCTGGAAGGATATTTTATATATAGGCAGTATGTAGTCTCCAGTGAAACATGTGGAAGGAGATGAATCAGAAGCCAACCTGCTGTTCAATGCTTTTATGGAAGCCACGTAATGACAGCTTACACTGATACTTTTTAAAAAATTAACTTTACCTTGTCTTTATTTTAAATGTATTGTATTGTTAGATGTATTATTAAAGTAACACATATATTACCATAATTTTTTCAGTATTTTGATAACTATATTTCTATATTGTTTATTTTCTTTTTAATCTTCAGTATTTTCCTTTATATATTTAAAAACATCATTCTGATAAGGAGTCAATAGAATTCCAGAGATTGCCAAAGACAACCATGGCAAAAAAAAAAAAAAAGATTAAGAATCTCTGCTCTAGTAAAAAATAATTAGGAAGGCATGTTAGTAATGTAGGTTGGTTGTTATTGTCTGTTTGGCATGGCAATGGCATTAAAAGAAAGGTATTAGCTCAGATGAGAATGGCCCAGTTTGAAGCAAAATTGAAAGTGAACAGTCTAGAGATTTAGACCTTTCAGTGTTGGGAAAAAATTACTGCAATAGACACTAGCCTAATGACTGAAAAAGCCTGAACAATAGAAGTCCATTAAAAATATGGTTTGCCATATAAGAATATTCAGATTGCCTCAACGTAGTCACTATCAACTTAAAAGAGAGAAGCTTTGGGAAGAAAAAAATAATGCTGGCCTAAGAATTAATGCCTAAGAAAGAAAATTTTATATTGTTATGGCACATGGAACTGGAGACAAATAGATCAGAAGCTTACAAAATTTTGAAAAATATTGCTAAAGAAACCAGCAGCCTACATTTGACTCATTGAGTTTCAAACAACCACTGGACTCCCAAACTTGCATTAATATGATGACAGTTGCAAAAGAAGTTCAACACGAAGAAAGGCACATATCCCGAAATTCATTTCAAATGAGGCCATCAAGATAATGAACAAAATAGAATATCTCGGAAGATAATTCTGGGCCATGGTTATAGGGGCCATTGAGAACAATGAACAAATGAGTTCCTTTCAGAAAGTGGAACCAGGGTCTAAATAAGAAACTTCTCCTCTTACCTGGGTAAAGGAATTCACAGTGCCTGCCATCAGGTTTTCATTAGTTCTAAGGACAAGTAACTGTTATGTCTGCAATGCTTACTGTGGTATTGTGATATAATAAGAAATGTATATTTTGGGCTTCATCCCCAGGTCCTGGCCAGAGCTCTTAAAACCTTTGTAATTTCCTGAGTGATGAGGGATAACAGGAACATCTTACACAGAGCTCCTAAATCCTTTGAAATTTAATGGGTGATAGGATCATCTTTTGTTCTAATAAGGTGACTCTTGATGAGCTTCTGAATGAGGGGCTGATCACCAGAAAGATCAAGCTTGATAAGAAGTTTATAACTTTCAGCCCCATCTCCTAGCCTCCAGGGAGGGTGGTGGAGCTAGAGATTAAGTTAATAATCAATCATGTCTATGTGGTGAAGCCTCCATAAAAATTTCTAAAGTACAGGGTTTGGAGAGATTCTGGGTTGGTGAACACATCCATGAGCCAGGAGATGGGTGTACACTCAACTCCAAGGATAGAAGATCTTGAACTACTGGACCTCACTCTATGGATCTCTTCATCTGGCTATTCACTGATATCATTTACCACATGCTTTATTACATAATAAACTGGCAAATATGAGTAAGTATTTGCCTGAATTCTGTGACCATCCTAGCAAATATTGAACCGGAGGAGATGGTCATGGCAACCCTAATTTACAGCTGGTCAGAAGCAGGTAACAACCTAGAACTCTCAATTGGCATTGTAAGTGGGGGGTGGTCTTATGGGACTGAGTCCTTCATCTGTGGGATCTAATACGATCTCCAGATAGATAGTGTCAGAACTGAATTGAATTGTAGGACCCCGAGCTGGTGTCAGAAAATTGGTCAGTATGGGGGAAAAAAACCCACACATTTGGTGGCCAGAAGTGAAGTGGTATGCACAAAAGAGGAAAATACAGTTCTTCTATGGTTGGTGTAGAGAAGTTTTCCCAGACACTTCTGTTTTCAGAATGTGAGGTTTTATTGCCTTTTTTTTTTTTTTTTTTTTTTTTTTTGGTCCCTGCTCCATGACTATGTATTGGATGTTGTCAGGGTGGAGGATTAAATAGACAGAGAGTTTTCCTTTTAGGTCATGTGTTGCCAGAGTGCAAGGAACCATATCTACCCCTGCTGGAGAGAGTTATTCATCACCCAGAGATTTTGAACTCTTAGCTGGATGTGGTAGCTGGTTATAACTTGTGGTTTCATCCCTTGAAGAAGAGATGCTTATACGGTTGACCTTTGGGCAACACAGGGGTTAGGGGCACTGATATCCTGCAGTTGAAAATCCACGTATAACTTTTAACTCACCAAAAACTTCGCTACTAAGAGCCTACTGTTGACCAAAAGCCTTACTGCTAACACTAACAGTCGATTAACACATATTTTGTATGTGATATGTATTATATATATATTCTCACAATAAATTAATCTGGAGAAAAGAGAATGTTAAGAAAATCTCTAGGAAGAGAAAATACATTTACACAGGTGTCTGGTATTTATAAAAAAAAATCCACAAATAAATCAAACTATGCAATTCAAACCTCTGTTGTTCAAGGGTCCGTTGTATTTTTTTGTAGGAGAAAAAAGTCTGGGTGCTTATTTAGTGTCGAAAAAGGCAGATTGTTGCAGAGATGGTTAACCATATATCAAAGATTCACACTCCCCTTAGCTCAGTGTTATCATTGCTGGTGAGCAGCTTTTCAGCTAGAGATATTTCCCGCTCATAATGCATCCACAAGAGTCCGTGTGCTTAGTTCTTACCAGTAGAATAAGAAAGAATGGTTTGTGTGTCATTCTGGGCAGAAAATGTCATCTCAGTTGATCTGCATATGGCTTCAACTGCATGCAGAATGTCTTCAGACCTTCTGAATCTAAGGATGAGGGTAGAAACAAAATAAAGAAGGAGTCTTAGACCTACCTTATTACTAGGAGGAAGGATGTTTTTGGAACCCTCCTTTATGTGAATGAGAAATAAATTTTGTGTTTATGTGAATGAGAAATAAATTTTGAGTTATTATATTAAGCAACTAAAATTTGAAAGGTTTGTATGTTAAAGCAGCTAGTGTTATAACAACTAATACATTACATGGGTGGAGATGCCAGGTGGGCAGTTACGTATGAGTTTAGAGCTCAGAAGAGAGGTTGGGAGAAGAGATCTAAGTGTAGAAGTTAATATTATGTGTTAATATGTCTTTAAAGATATTCAACTAGATGCCACTTAAGGAGAGAGGATATTTAGAGAAGAGAACTAGGATCGAAGTTCAGCTTTGAAAACTCCAATATTAGAGGTTAGTTAAAGAAGTTGAAATCTGCAAAGGATCTTGAGGCTGCCGATGAACTAGAAAATAAGAGATAGCTTTATCCTAAGCGTAGGGAATAAATTATTTCAAGGAGCAAAGAGTGGTCAGTGGTTTCCAATACTGCTGAGAGCCCAATCAAGATAAGACTAAGGAATAGTCTATTGAATTTAGTAACTGGAAAACTGTTTGAGACCTTTGCAAAAAACAATATCAGTAAATTTGATGGGAATAGAAGCTTGATTTGAATTAGTTCATGAATAAATGAGAAGGAAGGAAATAAAAATATATAAAGTGAAGGAGGGCAAACAGCATGGAAGGCAAAAAAGGATGTGGAGTCAGGGAACGTAATGCTGAGGTAGGAGAAATGTGCTAGAGAGAATACGGAAGATCCAATAGTTAGAAAGAAATTGCTCTAGGAGAAAGAAGGGAAGGAAGTGGAGACAGGACATAGAGCATCATGGTAGGGTTGACATTTCCAGGGAAACAGAAACATTTATTCTTTTATGGCAAGAAGGAAGATACAGACAATATGAATGTGGATGGATGCAGCTTTATCGGTGTATTGATTATGTTTGGTTTCGTGTATTTTTACAATAAAGTAAACATGAGGGTTTTGCTGAAGTGCGTGAAGAAAAGGGCTTCATTCACTATTTTTAGAGCATATTCAATCACAAGCTATGTGAGTAAATATCTTTTTCTTCTGTGATGAATGAAGCTAGATAGCTGGATTCAACAAATGATGGGATTTTTTTCTAGTGTATATAACAAAGGGGACACAAATGATTTTGGGGTGTTTGCATGGAAGTAATATGATAACCACTGGCAATAAGTAAAGAAGAAATTGAAGAAAGGAGGGAATAGAGACATTGAAAAGGTCCATTGGCTGAGAGCAAAGAATTGGGGCCGATTCAAATTTTGAAGTAATTGAACTGGTAGAAGCTACCAGAGCCAGGTGAACAGGTCAGAGTGTGGGCTATTTGAAACAGAAATTTCTGTGACGGTGCAGCTCCTTGTCATGATAAGTGCAGGGTAGGGCGGAATGATGGGAATGGCTGGCAAAGATGAGAGCTGAGGAGGAAAATCAAGGATGAGGGCAAAGAACTGAGAGGCCAATTCATGTGCTCCGAGAATGATCTATGTGAAAGATTAAGATTTCAAGTCTACTATAATTGGAGAACGACCCAGAAAATGGTTTACGACAGAAATGAAGAAAGTTGGTATGTGGTATGTCAAAATGGATAACCTTCGGAGAAGTATGGTTTTTGAAGAATGGTAGCAGTAAGAAAGCTCACTGACCCCCATATCCTGATGTTAAGGCACCAGTGAGAATGAGCTATGCTTTGCACTTTTAGTGTTTGTCCCTCATAAATTTGGGATTCAAAAGTAAACAGGAGGGAAAAAATTGGAATATTAACCAAATAATATTCTGCCCCAAACCTCTTGTATTGTTCCCTGTGGATCATCCCTACAGTCTAGGCTGCTCATGGACTGCATCCTACTCATTCAAAGAAATGGATGCTGCTATAGAAACAGCGAACAGGAAGACAATTTCTAGAATTTTTTGTGATACATCATATTTTACAAATTTATGTATGTAAATTACCTTGAAAGAAAAGACTTTGACTTACAGCAACTGAGCATCTCAGAACAGCAGCCACAAAAAGATTTGGGAAACCGTATGGTAATGTAAGGAGCCTCTTTTCTGCCAAACACTTGGTAAAGATTTTCATAAGAATAGACTTTTATTTCTGGCAATAAAGAGTTTGAATGTTCAAAGAAACCTTCCCAGTACAGTGCGTAAAAATTTTAGATATATTTTTAGGGCATTTTTTTAGAGCGAAAGAGAAAAAATCTTATAGAATAAAAACAACGGCAAAGCATACATCTATAGGAGCACTTGGGAGTTAAAACTGCCTATTGCCCTCAATGATTTTCTCTTCCTTCTTTTGTCTCTCCCTCCCTCCCGCCCTCCCTCCTTCTTTCTTCCTTCCTTTCTGCCTGCCAGCCTGCTTTTCCTTCTTTCTTTCTTCCCACCCCCTCCTTTTTCTTTCTTTCCTTCTTTTCTTTTTCCAAGTCTCTCAGTTTCTTTTTTACTTTATCGTCTGTCCAGGTGGTTCAGTTGTGCTCTATCTTTGCTGCCTGTGACTTTCCAGCACCAGTGATGTTTTGCCATTGTGCATCGAGCAAACCCATTAAAATTCTCATTGAGACCGCTTTGCCTTTTCACAGTCTCTAAAAATACAGTGCCATTTTCAGTATTGTCATAAATCCCTCTTTGCAGTTCTTTTATTCCTTTTGAAGTGCCTACTATGAATTCCCTTGATCTGAATATCTTCTGAATACGTGAATATTAGGTAATGATGACACTCTCATCACTGATAAGAGCTGCTCCCATATTCTGCCATCTTCTCCTATACTTTTGGTTTTGCTACATATATTCAATAGATTGTAGGTATTTATTTTATTTTTACTTTCTTGGGTATGCATCTTGCTCTTATTCATCTTTAATTTGGGTATTTCTTGTATGCAAAGAATTTATATTTATGAGATTTATATTTGGCAAGCAGACAGTACGAAGCATTATATTTATGTGAGTGCTTTCTTGGAAGTGCTTTCATCTTATTCTCTATATAATATTTCTTATACATTGGGAATTTGTTATTTTTATCTGATATTGAAAGTAATAAAATGATCAAAGCATTATTCTTATGTCTATGTTATGAATGTCTACTATTCTAATGCCTACTATATAAGCCACTTTCAAAATAGTATAATTTCAGACTGTAATTGCAGATATGCTAAAGCCCAAGAACAGATTATTACATTTGATGGAACTTAGCTGAAATTGCATACTGAAAGAGATGTTTATTGCATCTCAAGAGCACTACAGAAGTCCCTGTTGTGGGAGCAGGAGAGGAGTCGAATATCTTATATGAATTTTTTTCAAGTTCTAAAATATATGGTAGGCTATTGCAAGCTGATTTAGTTTTTTTTTTTAAATGACCCAGCTGTTTTCCAGATTTCATTTAAAGGTTCCTGGAGACCGAAATAAGAGGTACAGAAGGTCAAGGATGACATTTTTTGCTACATGAGCAAAAAGTACAGAAAAGAATGAAGGTGCTTTAAAAGCATTTTCTGGCTAGGCACTGAGATCGATTAAACTTTTGTTCAGCAAATATTTTTTTCGCAACCTCATACCTCCTTAGAAGGAGGATACTTCCCTGTACTTGTGATGGTGACCTTCTTCATGTGACTCGTTTTAGTCAATGGAATGTGGGTGGAAGTGAGAATGTACAAGTTCAAATTTGGATCTTAAATGACATCGTCTACTTACACATATTCAGTGAGTGCTTCTGACCTCTCTCCAAGTAGCCGCTACTCCTCACAATGAACATCCATTGATTGGAGCACCTTTGAAACATAGGCCATAGCGGCTGAGCCACATGGTCTCAAGTGTGAGAACAAATACTTACTGGTAAACGTATGATATACCCACAGTGAGGTTGTTTTATGTGCAAATTAGAGTGACTAATACAGATACCTAATTAATCAGAAATTAGGAATTAATCAGAAACAACTCACCACGCCCTTGATCCTTGGACACTCTTCTAGGTATCACTTAGGCCCCTCCAATACTGGGATTAAATAGACTTACTATTGTCTCTTTAAAAGCTGCCTACCTACTGTTTGTCCAATTCTGACCTCCTTCGACCCCTGACTATTCATTTTACAACCTGCTTCATTCAAGGTATGAATTTATATTTGTTAAAAGTTCTCTATTTCTGAGGATATTTGTTTCTTACTGAAGGGATCTTGCTGAGATAACTTAACTTAAATTATATATATATATATTGAGCACTGAGTGACCTACATGAGAGAAAGGAATGCAAAGTAAACAGATAAATACGTAACAAATAGCAAAGCGATAGACTCAAATCCAAACATATCAATTATTAATGCAAATAAAAGTGAACTAATTTCTCCAATTAATAGATGAAGATTATTATATTGGACAATAATAAAGCTAACTATATGTTACTTATAAGAGCTTTACATAAAATATAAGGATATAAAAAATAAAGGAAAGGAGGATTGAAAAAGATGTATCATGTAAACATTACCTAAAAAAATATTTTATAGCCATAATAAAATCAAACTAGTAGACTTTCAAACAAAAAAATAGCACAAATAAAGAATAATATATACACACACATATATATATTCTTATAAAGCTAGAGTAATTAACATAATGTTGTATCGGTATACTAATACACGTACAGACAATGAAACAGGATAGAGATCTATACCATATAAGAATACTGATTTATAATATAGACAGCACTCAAATACAATAGTGGACATTTTATCCAATCATAGATAAGAAAATTACAATATACAATATAACCAAATGTTAATTTTCTAACATGAGTAAATAATTTACAAAAGAAAGATAGGTAATTTGAATTCTTAATATATATTTTCTAAGCCTAACTGAAAAAATTAAAAACTAAAAATATTTGTCCAAAAGGAAACTAATAATTAAAACCATTTTGTACCCCTCAAATCCTAAACTGTCTTAACAGGCAGAAGTTACTCAGCTGGGTTTCAGGGAGAAGATGATGGGTAAAGATCCAGGCAAGTGGCCAATCCAGTAGTAGAGGCTTGGTAGCAAGATGAAGGTCATGAGGCTGAGGTTCAGCGATAAAACACAGGATTTAAGCAGGACCAACATGTACAGTCATGTAATTTGTGAACAGCACAAAGCTGTCCCACGAGGGAGTCAATAAGACTAACTTCGAATCCTGTAAGTCTTAAACTCAAGCTGTTTTATCCCGCGGAAGATTTCTTTTCCTCTTTTCCTAATTCAGATAGAAATATTATACATACTGGTGGTAGATCTGCAATTAAGGCAATTAGCAACAATAAAACATGGCCTCAGTCCTGAAGAGCTTTGATCTTGATTTTAAAAACAAGGCAACAGCCAGATTACTAAATTTAAGATGTGTAATCAGAATGAGAGGAGCAGCAGGGCTGACCTGGATTTTAGTCCCTTGGGCTCTCAGATCTTCTTTCTTAATTAGCTCTAACTATAGACAGATTTAGTCTCAAGTGCCAGGGCAAGGGCAAGACTGTAGGTAGGAGTCAAATGGCTCCAATATAAGTACAAAAGGACGAGGGGGAGTAGGTAATAAGGGAGGTCATAATGTCAGCCTTCTAGTCTGCCTCCACTCCAAAACTCCAGATTAACAGACAAGAAAACATTTTACCACTTTTCTGTCAAAGCAGCCAATGACTGATTTCCTTAAAGCTGGCACGATCTACATCAATCTATCCTCCAAATCAGTGCCATACCACATCAGCCTGAGCATACCAGTCCTTTGCTGAAAAACGTTTCCTCGTCATCTAGAGAATAAATCTCACGTGGCTTTGACACATGCCTATTTCTTAAACTGTATTCATTTAGGTCACCTCATCTCAATTTATACTCTAGAACCTCAAACCGATTGTTCTCAGAATTTTCTCAGCAGCCCTATTTTCCTGGAATGCCAAGTCTACTTCCCACTTGCTCAGCACCATCTCTGACAAATCTTACCTGATGTCCCTTCCCCTTGGGTTCTCATACTACCCATACATATCTTCATCATTGCTTGTATATTTATTCATTCATTTATAAAGCACATATATAGCATCCATTATGTCATAGTCATTATCCCCAGAGCTGGAGATAACAAAAAAGAAAGACAAGAAGGAAAGACGAAGTAGGCAAGGTCCTTTACCTAGGGCTCCTCTTAGTCCAGTGGGAAAAATAGTCAATGAAATTACAATTATGTGTGATGACTATTACAAGAGCACAAGGTTTTATCATTACTTACTTTTGGTTTTTCTTCCATTGAAGATGAGTTCTCTGATTGTGTTTTATTATCTCCTCCTATATCTCTAATACCCAGCATACTGTAGGTAAACACACTGTAACTGATAAATGCTTGTTGAATGATTTTATTTCCCAACCATTCCTAAATTTAACTGCTTTGCCTACATTTAAGTGCTTCCATTATATCCTCCGTAAAAAGTCCTCGTACTTCTAGTTGGGCCAGTCTTCTCACTGCCTGCTCATTCACTTCCCATTGATCATGCTACCTCTTGCTCATGGCCTTCCGATGGCTCTCAATCACTTTAAAGTAGAAGTTTCTTAGATTGGCTTTGAAAGCTCTTTATTTTTGGATCATGGTGATCTCACAACTTCATTTCCTTCCACTTTCCTCCATTTCTTTAATCACGGTCACTTTCATCTATTCCTCAAACACACCAAACACACCAAGCATTTCAGGGTCTTTACAGTTTTACTCCTTCTGCCTGGAATGTTCTTCCCCCAACATCTTTGGGTCTCTGCTTCCTTTCATTCAGCCTTCTCCTCAAAAGTCATATCATCAGAGACAACTTTCCTGACCACCTTATATAAAGTAGTCTTCTATTCCAATTTTTCTCTCTGCCTTTACTCCTTATTTCCTTCTTAACAGATATCACTCCCTCTATTACTGAATATGTGCCATGCTCCAGGCATGATTGGGATACAAGTGTGAACAAACAAACAAAATGTCTACTTTCCTGGAGCTCACATTTTAGAAGGAGCAAACAGCCATTAATTGTTTTCAAAAAAGATGAATATCTTGTGTCTCAAATGGTTTTAGGTTCTACCTAGAAAAATGAAGCAGGGAAAGATAAGGAGTGCTAGGAGTCGAGGGAGAAATTTTAAATAAAGAGGTTATGGAAAGCATTCTAATCTCTGTATGACATTTAGGTAGTGACAAGCAGAGCCCCTGTCCCAATTCTAGTGCCTGAAGGCCCTCATACTTTGAATCTCCTTGAAATTTTTAAAGTCCCATTCTAGTGCTTGGGATTGCTTGGGGTCAAGTGTACCAATAAGGGACTTGAGCTTGGTTCCACTTTCTCCTCCTTAAGCTATTCTCTGACTTCCTACCCTATACATTAAGCCAATGATGTGCTTCAAAGAACTTCAGTACTCATGCCTCTGAAGTCATTTCAGAGTCCCAGTGATAGACCCCAGTTGCAAGAGAATGGCCTAATAAATACTGTTTGGTGCAGTATTTCTTTCTTGGGATCCTGAGAGATTGGGCCACCAGGCTAGCGCTGACCTGCTAATTTGATGTGACTTTAACATGGATCAGACAATGAACTAAGAAACTTTAAATGCACTGATTGGACAGCAAACAAAGTCTTCATTGATAAATCTCTGTACTTCACATGGGCTCATGACTTTTGTATCATATTTTTTAATCAAATGGCTCAAATAGACAGAGAATCCATAATAAATATTACCTGGGACCCCACATGCCCTACTGGCAACTGCCAGTTATCTCTAACTGAATAACAAATTACCCCAAAACTTGTGGTATGAAACGACTACTTGTTATCTCAAGGATTTATAAATCAAGAATTTGAATAGAGCGTGGTAGGAATAGCTTGTCTCCGTTCTACAATGCCTCGGTTGAAAGACTTGAAGGCTAAGGGCTAGAATCATCTAAAGGCTTGCTCATTCAAGTATCTGGCAGTTGATGCTGAAACTTACACATGGGAAGGCCTCTCCTCATGGCTTGGGCTGCCTCACAAAACAGTAGCTGGGTTCCAAGGACTTGAATCCCAAAAGAGAGAAAGAGCCTAGCCTCAAAGTCACACAGTGCCAATTTTCCTTCTTTCTATTTATTGAGATAGTTACAAAGGCATGCCCAGTTTCAAGGAGGTGGGAAATAGATTCCGCCTCTTCACTAGAGAGTGGCAAGGTTCTGGAAAAGCATGTGGGACTGGAAATATTGCTGTGTCATTTTGGAAGAAATACAGTCTGTCACAGAAAGTTTCACTGAAAACATTACATTTGAACAAATAAAAAAAATTGACACAACATTTAAAAAACAAAGGAAAGCCCTTTCCAGACAGAGCAAGGGCAGAGCTCTTTAGACTGGAGTGTGGCCGACACATTCAAGAAAGACTAAGGGTGCCAGTGTGGTAACACACCAGGTAGCTATTCCCTCGGAAGACCTTGTCACCGCCCTGTTTGAAATATTCCCACACGCACATTCCTTTGTCCTCTCTCCAGCCTTGGGAACAGCTTTTCCGGGCCCAGAAACTTTTTTCTTCTGGCAACTTTGAACAATTTATGTCTTGGAATAGGGAGTGGGAGGAATGCTGTGACTGTGCTTCAGAGAAGTAATATTCTGCCTGCCACACAAATACATGCCCCCATTTAAAACTTTAAAGTCAAATCAGTTTACGACATGACTGTAGGCACACAGAGTAATTTAATGTGCACTCTAGATTTTTGTCAATTTAGTTTCTATATTGTATCATTTTAAAAATGTGGTCAGCAAATTTTAATCAAGTATGTCTGGTATTTTTCTTAACATCACATAGGAAATTAATTGTCAAACTTTAAAAATGCACCTGCAAATATTGGCAGCTTACTCTCGTTATTAAACAAAGTTAATTTGTGCATGGCAAATTTTTATATCAAGTTCCATTGGTGGTAGCAGGTATTGCTCACTACAATGAAATTGCCAGATCAGGTTAAAAATCTGTTATTGTGATTTTGCTTCAATATAAATTAATGAAATTTCTCAATGTTTTGTTTATATCGATCAAATATCATGACTTTTCAAAACTATTAACATTTTAAATATATTCCAAGTATCATTTTCTAAGCAATACTGTCATGAGAGTACAAATGCCATAAATAGATTTTCTCAGGAAAAACATCTATTAATACAATGCCAGGCAACTTCTGTATTTTATGCATTCAGAAAGAAAATCATGTTTCCGAAGGGAGAATGATCTCATAAATGTAATCACAAATCAAACAAAACCTGTGAAATATCTAGAAGTCTATCAGATAACATTTTAAATAGCCAAAAGAGTTGAGAGGTCTTGAAAAATGTGGATAGGATTCTTTACCCCTAGAAGGGAAAACTTTACATATCTTAAAAGTTAAACAGAGGCATAACTCTCTGAAGCTTTAGCCTGGAAGAGACTTCAAGACTTCCGTGAGTGGAAGGGAAATCAGGAAAGGTAAGCTGTGACCAATCTCTATATGAATTTTGCAGTCAGTGACCTAGTGATCAAAAATGGAGGCTCAGATGACAATGAGACAAAGTTTGTGAATGTCTGCAGACTCAAATCTCCTGCCCTTCTCAAATCTCCAATCTTAAGTAATTCAGTTCTCTGGCAATCCTACTTAAAATTGCTTCAGGGCCCATGTGTCCCCTTTCCCCCTCAATTTTTTTTATTGTGCTGAAATATACAAAGCATAAATTTGCTACATTAAGCATTTTTGAGTGTGGAGTTCAGTGCCATTAAGTACATCCATATTGTTGTGCGACCATCATCACCATCCACCTCCAGAGCTCTTTTCATCTCCCCAAACTGAAACTATACCCACTAAACAATAACTCCACATTTCCCCCTCCTCCCAGACTCTGGCAACCACCGTTCTACTTTCTGTCTCTATGATTTTGACCAAGTACCTCTCGTAAGTGAAATCATACAATTTTTTTTTTGTTATTGTGACTGGCTTATTTCATTTAGCATAATGTCTTCAAGGTTCATCCACGTTGTAGCAGATGTTAGAATTTCTTTTCTTTTTTAAGACTGAATAGTATTTCATTGTGGGTATATACCGCATTCTGCTTATCCCTTCATCTCCCAGTGGACACTTGGATTGCTTCCATATCTTGGTTTTGTGAATAATGCTGCTATGAACATGGCTGTGCAACTATCTCTTTAGGGCCCTGATTTCAATTCTTTTGAGTACGTACCTAAAGTAGAATTGCTGCATCATATGGTAATTTTATTTTTAATCTTTTGAAAAACCATTATACTATTTTCCACAGAGGCTGTACTATTTTACAGTCCCACCAACAGTGCACAAATGTTTAAATTTCTTCACATTTTCAAGAACGCTTGCTATTTTCTATTTTTTTTTTCAATGGCAACCATTGTAATGAGTGCTGTATCACTTCTTAACATACTATAAATTATAAGATAAATTTACATTATTTATTATTTTTCCTCTCCCTTAAGAAGTTAAGCTTCATGAGTGCAGACTTGCTTTTTCTTGCTTTTTCACTGTAATATACCGAGTGCCTAGAGCAGTGCCTGGCACATGGTAGGTATGAAAGAAATAACTGTTGAATGAATGAATGAATGAATGAATGAATGAATGAATTGGGTTAGATTTTATTTTATTATAGGTATGCATCTCTTAACCACAGGAATATGATGGATTAAGAATTTAAAGATTTAGGAGAAGCAGAGTCCTGTAATTAATATTTTTATGTTTGGAAGGAAAGTAATATATTATAATTTTAACAAGAATTTGGGTTATTAGAATGAAAGTCTTGTTACTTCAATTATGTGAAATATGATCATTTAGATGGATAGTTTTTAAGTTGAAATATTACTAATTGTATGGATAATGTTAGGACATCTGAGAGA
Source organism: Ursus arctos (assembly GCF_023065955.2). NCBI lineage: Eukaryota > Metazoa > Chordata > Mammalia > Carnivora > Ursidae > Ursus > Ursus arctos. The sequence continues at coordinate 50,019,546 of NW_026622775.1, read as the reverse complement.
ACATTGGGTTTACCATGTTTAGCTATTTAATTTATTACATTTATTAGAGTTATTTAAGTAATCAGGTAGGATCTATTTGAAGACAATTAAAGTAGTTAAGAAGAAAATATAGTGCATTAAAATTATAAATGCAACTTGAAACATTAAAGGTGTTTAAGCAGTTCTAAATATTCAAAGATCTCTTAAAAGTGGTTGTTAAGGGGTACCTGGGTGGCTCAGTTGGTTGAGTGACCAACTTTTATTTCAGCTCAGGTCATGATCTCATGGTCCTGGGACTGAGTCCCTTGTGGGGCTCTGAAATCAGTAGGCTGGAGATTCTCTCTCCCCCTCTTTCTCCATCCCTTCCCCTGCTCACACACGTGCACTCTCTCTTTCTTTCAAATAAATAAATAAAACTTTTAAAAAAGTGGTTATTAAAATTTACTAGTCTTGCAAGTGAGCAACAAGATTACGATGTAAACTTAAATGCTTAAGAAAGTATCAGAGTTTTAAATTGTAAATTTAATAGATTGATTACACATAAGGTAAACTTCTGAAGTTTCTTTTCTACATACAAAGCTGTTAGGACACCAAAAAAACTCACATCAACAATGCCAATTATAGTGCTTTTAATGATAGTTTTAAGCAAAACTGTAACTGTTTACATTAAACTCTGTGTGTTCAGGGAATATCTAATTAGATAATTTCTTTTTTGGGATAGAACCACCATCTGTTGTAATAAAAAGAAAACTATTTATAATACTTTCCATTTCTCTGGTCTAGTTCAACAGTTCATATTATTGCTACTGAATATAATAAAACAAGAAAAACTGCTTTAAAATAAACTCTACTGAATTTAAATAAACAGAAACCATCAGGTACTCTAAATGTCATTAGCAAAGATGCACATTATTCAATTATTCATTACTATTTTTACTACTTTTAAGAACGTTTTGAAGAGTAGATAGAATGCATTAAATAAAAGAAAACATATTGGTATAGAAATAACACTATGTTGATTAATGAATATCTTTAACATATTGAAGAAAGATGGCTAGAAGCCATTAAACACTCCCCAAATTCCTATTTTTTCCAGTGTAGTCATTTAGTGCATCCCTGCGTTTTCCCATATTTATAGTAGAGAAAGGTAATAAGTGCAATAACTCGTCATAATTTCAGAGAGAATAAATTATTATGAAAATAGTATATATTTAATTTGGCATATATTTAAGATATACAAACCTTTGGAAACTATTTTAAGCCCTGAGACAAAGAATTGCCTGAACCACAATCTCGTTCTTTTTTAGCCTGTTAAGGAATTACTTTTATTCTTAATATTGTTCTTTTTACTATTTTCCTCCAACTAAAAATTTTCCAGAATTTCAGAGGTAATTTCCTTTTTTTTTTTTTTAAGATTTTATTTATTTATTTATTTATTTATTTATTTATTTATTTATTAGACAGAGAGAGACACAGTGAGAGAGGGAACACCAGCAGGGGGAGTGGGAGAGGGAGAAGCAGGCTTCCGGCTTAGCAGGGAGCCTGATGTGGGTCTCGATCTCAGGACCCTGGGATCATGAGCTGAGCCAAAGGCACACGGTTAAGGACTAAACCACCCAGGCGCCCCTCAGAGGTAATTTCTTTGCCCTACTTGATGTTGGTGAGAAGACAGAATATTGTGCTCAGTTCAAGTTTTCTTATTTTCAGGAGAATACAGAAAATCTAGAGGATGCCTTCTGTTTTCACTTATTCATTCACTGGTACACAGAGCAAATACTTATTGAGCATTGCATGGTCCAGGAAACAAAAAGGGCACTAGATAAGGTGGGGAGATTTTAGGAGTTTAAAAATCTACTTAAGACAATTTTGGAAGACATGAACCCCTCCCCGCCATGACCTCTAAAATGTGTAAAATCATTAACGCTATTATCAAAGTCTTTGTAATCATGAAATGGAACAAACCAGCTATAGAGTTTTCAAGAGAAAATTGTCACCTACAGGGCTTGCTTAACCACAGAATTCCCAGAGAGCTGTATTTAACTCTACAGCCTAGTTTGAGTTCCTAAATGCCATAAAATTTGTTGCCTTGGCCAGAACTGGGGTTTAACAAGGAAAACTACAAAAGGAAGCTTTGTGCATACTACATTGACTAGGTATTTCTGGTGAAACTTTAAAGAAGCTATCATGAAAGCTAGCTGAATTGTATCCCAGTATTCTGCCAAAGAAATAAACATGTATACCATTTCTGGACCAGACCTTATTTGAGACTTTGTTGTGGAACTGAAATTTCAGATCACCAAGATACAGAGATAAAATAAATGTTTTTATTCTCTATGGCCCTATTGAGGAAAGAAAAAAGTATTTGCAGTTTTTCTCATCCTAACTAAGAACTAGAAGTTCTGGACAAAAATAAAATAAAGCAAAATAAGATCTATTTGAAGGCATAGGAAAGCTGCCAAATAGCAAAGATTTGTGAAAGCAAGATCCCACAGAGAATGGAACCTCAGAGAAGTGAGTCCAAGATCTGTCAATGTAAGCCTAAGATCTTCCCAAGTAACTGCTGAGGCTGCAAAACAACTGAGCAGAGGTTTTGACAGACTTGCTCAGTTCCAGTAAGAAAAAAACTGTGTTTGAAGGACTATGAAGGAAGAGGAAGACTAGTAGAGAGTATAGGTTTTATGCTAGGTCCCTTGAAGGCTCTATCCTAGAAATCAAGAGTAAACCATAAATAAGGTTCAAATCAGAATCATTTTAATTTCTGATTAGAATAAGGAGACCTGAAGTTTCTAGTACCTTAGCAAAAAAAAAAAAAAAAAGTGAATTTTTTCTGTGGGAAAATTTCATCTAGAGATTGAAGTATCTATCATTTTTCATAAGTAATGTCTGACATTAAAAGAAAAATCTCCAGATATAACAGAATGAAAAGAGAATAAAAGGAAAAAAATATCCAACTCAAGTATGAAAGACAAAAAGATAGAAAATACATTTTAAAAAAGTTCAAGAAACATGTGACATAGCAAAATTGTCTATCACATGTAAAATTGGAGACCTGGAGAGAGAGGAGAGAGACAATGGGACAACAGCAATATTTGAAAAAATAACACCCAGATTTTTTTCAAAACTGGTTTTCACAATGAGGAGCTGAGAAAAATCTCTTTGTGGCTCTGAAAGGGGAAGGAAAGACTATTCATTGTAAGAAACACCCAGAGCATTCTCCATACCAAGAGCTACTCTCTAAAGGAAAAAAGTTTTTTTTTTAAAGATTTTATTTATTTATTTGAGAGCCAAGGAGAAGGAAAGCATACAAGTGGGGGGAGTGGCAGGGGGAGAGGGAAAAGCAGACTCCCTGCTGAACAGGGAGCCCCATGCAGGGCTAAATCCCAAGACCCTAAGGTCATGACTGAGACAAAGGCAGTTGCTTAACTGACTGAGCCACCCAGGCGCACCTAAAGGAAAATCTTTAATAGAGCCTTATCCAAATGGGAGAAGAACATTTCACTTTAGTCACCTCTAGCCTTTCTGTCTCACATAAAAGGGGAAACACTAGGAAGGTAGTAGTCCCAGGACTTAGGTCCACTAAAAGACTGAGATTTGATCATAAGATTATAGAACGCTTCCTCTTCCCCACTCCTTCCCACATGCCAACCGTGCTCCAGTATAATAACAGTGGGTCACTGCTGAAAGGACAATAAGGTACAGACTCTCGCTAAAGAGGAGTACTTAGGGAAGTCTAAAGTCAACAGGGGAGGAAAAAAAGAGGACACTTGAGGAATTGGAAGCCTCCAGTACATACAACTACAGAGACATTAAACACAACTGAATTCCTTTTTGGCTTTTGCCAAATGTATTGCAAGATGAAAACAACGACAGTCTAATTAAATCTTATGAAGGTGGGCAAAAATGTTCAAAACTATGAAGGACACTCTTTGAAATATGCTTTCACATCTGCTGTTATTCATTATTTAACTTACCCTAAATGCATAATGTACACTGTATATATTATGGTTTTGCAATGCCTCTTAATTTTCAGCTAACACAGAAATTAAAGTCAAGTGTCAATATAATTGTAATTGGCTATAAAAACATAATGAAAAAATGTGAATGGTGACCGGATATTTGATAATATTAAGGAATTTTTGTTAGTTTTTCTTCATTAATACTGTTGTGATTTATTTTAAAAATACATATCTTCAAGAAATACATATTGAAATATTTACTGACAAATCATATGATATCTGGAATTTGTTTCAAAATAATCTAAGGTAGTGGTCAGGGAGTGTATACATAAACCAAGATTTCTGGGAATTGATGATGATTGAAATGGATGAAGAATATAAGGGGCTCATCTTAGTGTTCATGTTATTTTTGTATTAAAAATTTCCTTATTTAGAGGAGTTAAGATGGGGGAGGAGTAGGGGTCCCCTTTTCCAGCTGGTCCCCTGAGTCGAGTTGGATAGGTACCAGACCATCCTGAACACCCACGGAATCAGCCTGAGACACAGGAAGATATATCTGGATCTCTACAAATGAACATCTCCAGCACTGAGTATTGAGGTACAAAGCCGGGAGCCTTGAATCCGTGCACAATTATCGGAAGATAAAAGGAAGGGGGAGGGAGCCTCCGCGTTCGGGCGCCGGAAGCGGTAGCGACCTGCACTGGGGAGCAGACCAGCATCCCCGAGAGAGCAGACTGAGACCGTGAGCCTGGCGTGTGACCAGTCTGAAAACCAGAGCTCCGGAGTGCACGAACCACACTGAAACAGAGTTCTGGAGTGCGCGCAGGGGTGGCTGGTGGCTGGCGGTGTTAGAAACACAAAGGACAGAAATGCGCTGGCCCTGGAAGTGAGCGCTGGGACGCCGGGTTTGGGGGGCACATCCCGGGATGCTGCAGGGTTGAGCAGCACCAACAGTAACAGAGTTAAAGCGGCCAGAGGCTCAATGGAGAGTGGACCGCGATCTCTCTGTTCTGAGACAGAGGCTGAGATTCAGCCACTGCTGCTCTGACTCTCAGAAGAGGCACAGCAAACTGCCAGGGAAAGCCGCCAGAGAACAAAAGCACAGAAATACCAGCTCACAGTGTGCCCATCCCCATCCCCCCTTGCAGGACAGGGAGACTCTACCCAAACATGGTTGCCTGAGTATCAGCGCAGCAGGCCCCTCCCCCAGAAGGCAGGCTGAAAAATCAAGAAGCCCACATCTCTAAGGTTCCTATAAAACAAGTGCACACTGCATGGGTGCTGGTCAATAATTTGGGCTCTGGACAACCCCACAACCTCTCCTCATCAGAATGACAAGAAGGAGAAATCCCCCCCAGCAAGGAAAAGACAATGAGTCTGTGGCCTCTGCCACAGAGCTGATAGATATGGATATAACCAAATTATCAGAAATGGAGTTCAGAGTAACAATGGTCAAGATGATGTGTAGACTTGAAAAAAATATTAACAAAAATTTTAATGAGAATATAGAATTTCTAAGGGCAGAAATGAGAGTGAATCTGACAGAAATTAAAAATGCTATGAATCAAATACAGTCAAAACTAGATGCTCTGACGGCCAGGGTAAATGAGGCAGAAAAACACATCAGCGAATTGGAGGATGGGATGGTAGAAGAGAAAGTTAAAACAGAAACTTGGCTCAAAAAAATCCAGTCTCGAGAATGTAGGTTACGGGAGATTACTCACTCAATGAAACGTTCCAATGTCAGAATCATCAGCATCCCTGAGGGGGTGGAGAAAAACAGAGGTCTAGAAGAGAAATTTGAACAAATTGTAGCTGAAAACTTCCCTAATCTAGCAAAGGAAACAAGCATTCGTGTCCAAGAGGCAGAGAGGACCCCTCTCAAGCTCAACCATGACAAACCTATACCACGTCACGTCATAGCACAATTCGCAAATATTAGATCCAAAGATACAGTACTGAAAGTGGCCAGGGCAAAGAAATTTCTCACATACCAAGGCAAAGGTATAAGGATTACGTCAGACCTGTCTACACAGACCTGGAATGAGAGAAAGGGTTGGGGGGGGGCATTTTTTAAAGCTCTTTCAGAGAAAAACATGCAGCCAAGGATCCTTTATCCAGCAAGGCTGTCATTCAGAATTGATGGAGAGATAAAGACCTTCCAGAATCATCAGTCACTGACCAATTTTGTAACCACGAAACCAGCCCTACAGGAGATATTAAGGGGGGTTCTATAAAAGTAAAAAGGCCCCAAGAGTGATACAGAACAGAAAGTTACAATCTATACAAACAAAGACTTTACAGGCAACATGGCATCATTAAAATCATATCTCTCAATAATCACTCTCAATGTAAATGGCCTAAATGCTCCCATAATGACACAGGGTTGCAGATTGGATAAAAAGACATAACCCATCCATTTGCTGTCTACAAGAGACTCATTTTGAACCTAAAGATACATCCAGACTGAAAGTAAAGGGATGGATTACCATCTTTCATGCCAATGGACCTCAAAAGAAAGCTGGGATAGCAATTCTCATATCAGACAGATTGGATTTTAAACTAAAGACTATAGTTAGAGATATAGAAGGGCACTATATTATTCTTAAAGGATGTATCCAACAGGTATATATGACAATTATAAATATCTATACCCCCAACAGGGGAGCAGTTAGATACACAAGCCAACTCTTAACCAGAATAAAGAGACATATAGATAAAAATACGTTAATAGTAGGGGACCTCAACACTCCACTATCAGCAATAGATAGATCACCTAAGCAGAAAATCAACAAAGAAACAAGAGCTTTGAATGCCATACTAGACGAGTTGGACCTCATACATATTTATAGAACACTGCACCCCAGAACAAAAGAATACTCATTCTATTCTAATGCACACGGAACATTCTCCAGAACAGATCATGTTCTGGGTCACAAAACAGGTCTCAATCGATACCAAAAGACTAAAATTATTCCCTGCATATTCTTAGACTACAATGCTTTGAAATTGGAACTCAATCACAAGGAAAAATTTGGAAGAAACTCAAATACTTGGAGACTAAGAACCATCCTGCTCAAGAATGATTTCATAAACCAGGCAATCAAAAATCAATTTAAACAATTTCTGGAGACCAACGAGAATGAAAACACAACAGTCCAAAACCTATGGGACACTGCAAAGGCAGTCCTAAGGGGAGAATACATAGCCATCCAAGCCTCACTCAAAAGAATAGAAAAATCTAAAATGCAGTTTTTATATTCTCACCTCAAGAAGCTGGAACAGAAACAGAAGAACAGGCCTAAACCAAGCACGAGGAAGCAGTTGATCAAGATTAGAGCAGAGATCAATGAATTAGAAACCAGGAGCACAGTAGAGCAGATCAACAGAACTAGAAGCCGGTTTTTTGAAAGAATAAATGAAATAGATAAGCCACTGGCAAGACTTATCCAAAAGAATAGAGATAGGACCCAAATTAATAAAATTATGAATGAAAAGGGAGAGGTCACAACCAACACCAAGGAAATAGGAAGGATTAGAAACTTTTATCAACAGCTTTATGCCAATAAATTAAGCAACTTGGAAGAGATGGACGCCTTCCTGGAAACCTATAAACTACCAAGACTGGAACAGGAAGAAATTGATTTTTTAAACAGACCAATTAATTATGAAGAGATTGAAGCAGTGATTAAAAACCTTCCAGAAAACAAAATCCAGGGCCTGATGGATTCCCGGGGAATTCTACCAAACATTCAAAGAAGAAATTATACCTATTCTCCTAAAGCTGTTTCAAAAAATAGAAACAGAAGGAAATCTACCAAACTCATTCTATGAGGCCAGTATTACCTTGATCCCCAAACCAGGCAAAGACCCCATCAAAAAGGAGAATGATAGACTGATATCCCTGATGAATATGGAGGCCAAAATTCTCAACAAGATCCTAGCTAATAGGATCCAACAGTACATTAAAAGGATTATCCATCATGACCAAGTGGGATTCATCCCTGGGATGCAAGGGTGGTTTAACATTCACAAATCAATCCGTGTGATAGTTCATATCAACAAGAAAAGAGTTAATAACCATATGATCCTCTCAATTGATGCAGAAAAAGCATTTGACAAAATACAGCATCCTTTCCTGATTAAAACACTTCCGAGTGTAGGGACAGAGGGTACATTCCTCAATCTTATAAAAACCATCTATGAAAAGCCTACAGCAAATATCATTCTCAATGGGGAAAAGCTGGAAGCCTTTCCTTGAAGACCAGGAACACGACAAGGATGCCCACTCTCGCCATTATTATTCAACATAGTACTAGAAGTCCTTGCAACAGCAATCAGACAACAAAAAGGGATAAAAGGTATCCAAATCGGCAAAGAAGTCAAAATGTCTCTCTTCACAGATGACATGATACTCTATATAGAAAACCCAAAAAAATCCACCCCCAAACTACTAGAACTTATAGAGCAATTCAGTAATGTGGCAGGATACAAAATCAATGCTCAGAAATCAGTTGCATTTCTATATACGAACAATGAGACTAAAGAAAGAGAAATTATGGAATCCATTCCATTTACAATAGCACCAAAAATCATACGTTATCTCGGAATTAACTTACCCAGAGACGTAAAGGATCTATATTCTAGAAACTACAAATCACTCTTGAAAGACATTGAAGAAGACACAAAAAGATTGAAGAAATATTCCATGCTCATGGATCGGAAGAATTAACATAGTTAAAATGTCCATGCTACCCAGAGCAATCTACACTTTCAATGCTATCCCGATCAAAATACTAATGACATTTTTCAAAGAACTGTGCAAACAGCCCTTAAATTTGTGTGGAACCGGAAAAGGCCACAAATCGCCAAGGAATTGTTGAAAAGGAAAAACAAAGCTGGGGGCATCACAATGCCGGATTTCAAGTTGTACTACAAAGCTGTGATCACCAAGACAGCATGGTACTGGCACAAAAACAGACACATAGACCAATGGAACAGAATAGAGAACCCAGAAATGGACCCTCAGCTCTTTGGGCAACTAATCTTTGACAAAGCAGGAAAAAACATCCAGTGGAAAAAAAGACAGTCTCTTCAATAAACGGTGCTGGGAAAATTGGACAGCTACATGCAAAAGAGTGAAACTTGACCACTCTCTCACACCATACACAAAGATAAACTCCAAATGGATGAAAGACCTTGATGTGAGACAGGAATCCATCAAAATCCTAGAGGAGAGCATAGGCAGCAACCTCTACGACATCGGCCACAACAACCTTTTTCATGACACATCTCCAAAGGCAAGAGAAACAAAAGATAAAATGAACTTGTGGGACTTCATCAAGATAAAAAGCTTCTGCACAGCCAAGGAAACAGTCAAAAAAACTAAGAGGCAGCCCACAGAATGGGAGAATATATTTGCAAATGACACTACAGATAAAAGACTGGTATCCAAGATTTACAAAGAACTTCTCAAACTCAATACACAAGAAACAAATCAATAAATCATAAAATGGGCAGAAGATATGAATAGACACTTTTCCAATGAAGACATACAAATGGCTAACAGACACATGAAAAAATATTCAAAATCATTAGCCATCAGGGAAATTCAAATCAAAACCACATTGAGATACCACCTTACACCAGTTAGAATGGCAAAAATTGACAAGGCAAGAAACACCAATTGTTGGAGAGGATGTGGAAAAAGGGGATCCCTCTTACACTGTTAGTGGGAATACAAGTTGGTACAGCCACTCTGGAAAACAGTGTGGAGGTCCCTTAAAAAGTTAAAAATTGAGCTACCCTATGATCTAGCCATTGCACTACTGGGTATTTACCCCAAAGATACAGACGTAGTGAAGAGAAGGGCCATATGCACCCCAATGTTCATAGCAGCATTGTCCACAATAGGTAAATTGTGGAAGGAGCCGAGATGCCCTTCAACAGATGACTGGATTAAGAAGATGTGGCCCATATATACAATGGAATATTACTCAGCCATCAAAAAGAACAATTTCTCAACATTTGCTGCAACATGGACAGGACTGGAGGATATAATGCTAAGTGAAATAAGTCAAGCAGAGAAAGGCAATTATCATATGGTTTCTCTCATCTATGGAACATAAGAGGTAGGAAGATCGGTAGGAGAAGAAAGGGATAAAGAAAGGGGGGGTAATCAGAAGGGGGAATGAAGCATGAGAGACTATGGACTCTGAGAAACAAACTGAGGGCTTCAGAGGGGAGGGGTGGGGGAATGGGATAGACTGGTGATGGGTATTAAGGAGGGCACGTATTGCATGGTTCACTGGGTGTTATACGCAACTAATAAATCATCGAACTTTACATCAAAAACCAGGGATGTACTGTATGGCGACTAACATAATGTAATAAAAAATATTATTATAAAAAAATTTCCTTATTTAAAAGGTAAAAAGAAAACCTTAATTTAGATCTTCACCTTTAATTTGTTGTATCACATAATACCAACACAATACTTTCCAATAATAAAGCATATTTAATAAACTTGCACTTGCTAAGTTATTATTAAAACTGACATGTATTTGATAAAAATAAAACTTTTTGTGCCATTAATTTAAAAGTTAGTATTGTTTTTAAATTTGAATTATTTAATAGTATGATTTATTTTATCTGAAGTTTTATTCAAAATTCATCATTTTCTAGTTTCTATTTTAATGCACTTAATATTTATTGTAGTATATGCATATGATTTGGCTTGTAAGGAAATGAATATGCATGCTTTAGGGGCACATACTCCCAAATTATTTTCTGATGATGTGATATATTGGAAATATTTACAATTTTCTGTATATTATGATGTTTTAACATCTTAAAAACAAAAAAACCAAACTTGTCTGGCTGGGGAGAGTCTCCTTCCAGGAGCTAGCCATTCTTAGAAGTAGGGGAGGGCGGGCCAAAAACATGTCTTTTATATGCAAACCAACCAGTCCAAAACCAAATCTTCTCTATCTGGTTCATTATACCCTGGAGGCAATATATTTTTCTACCTTAATCATCCCATGGCCAGGTGCCAGGCAACTAGAAACCCCTACTGCAGGCCCAAATCTGCCAAAATTATTCAAATTAACCAGTCCTAAACTGCGCACACACTGTCCTCCTTGCCTTCCCCATGGAAACCCCAATAAAGACTATGACCTAAACCTTCTCATTACTGCTGCTCTACCTCCTGACCAGCCCGGTGGCTTTCCCATGTGGTCTGCCTGGCATGCTGCATCTCTTGTCTGCAGAGCTCGTGAGTGTAATTAACTTTACTATTTCCTCATCTTGTCCTCTGTGTCTTCTTACCATCTCATAAAAAAATACAAAACTGGTGCACATACAGAAAAAAAGTTCAAAGATCACTACCCTAAAAGTCATCAAATTCAAGCACAATATAAGACTTTCTTTGAAATATTACGGTATGGTTTTAAACTCACCACCCCCACAAGGAAGCTGACTACATTGTTGATTTATACTGTTTGCAATAAACAAAGAATCTTTAAATTGGTACTTCACAGGTCAGAGAAGATTAGATAGAGGTAGTAGGGTCACTGCTTTTACCTTTGGGTATGATGCAGAAGTGCTGAAAAGTGAGTTAATCACTACCTGAGAAACACTGAAATGCTCTTGCCTACCTCCCTCAGCGCACAAGAGCGTCTTTGGCAAAAAGACTTCAGGGTCTTTTAGGCAAAAGAGCACCCTTTCTTCACTCCATCATTCAAATTCACTTTTCCCACGATATATGCAGTAAATAGTCTAGTGATTGCCATCGTCATTTAATTCAGAGAACTGAGCAAGAATGACTTTGACATATTTTTAACTTGGAATCTAGAGGAAAATAAAGTATTTCCTGTAAGAACTTTCGTCAATCATTAGTAAATATCAATAAGGTAGTGTGAAAACAATTTTCTCTGACTTCACAAATAGACAAACCATAAAACATCTGTTTTTATTTCTTGTTTCCCAAACTGGAGATGATGACATCTGTAACATTCTAACTGGCTGGTTCACGAAACCATTCAACTATTGACTGACCTCGGTTTAACTTTCACATTGCTTTATGAAAAAGAAGATATTTTTCTTGGAAGAGTAAAATCAATTTTAGTAACTTCAGGATTGAATTATAGGCAACAGATGGAAATACTTAACATTGGCCTGTAAACTGAAATTTAGAGAAAGAGGACTGTAAGCACTGGCTTCAGACAGAACTGAAAATAAACAAAAATGAAACATAAGAAATTTTTCAAATGTATTACCTTTACATCCACCATGGGTTACAGTTGTTCCCAAAACACTCACAGTTTCTCTTTTCTTATTTTTTAAAATTTCAGCTTTACTTAGGTATAATTGACATATAAAATTGACTCAAAATTTATTGATGCCCTCTTCTTTTCTTAAACCCCTGTGCCTGCTATTCCTGCCTGACTTGATTCAGATCCTGCCCTTTGTTAAACAACTAAAATTCAACTGAGTAAGGGGGAAGGAGGAAGGAAAGAACTGATTGCTTGTCTTCCTTTGGGGACAGAGAGAGTCTATGTGGCCGATTACCTCATTAGTGCTGACCAGAGTATTCCAGACTGACCCGTCAAGACTACATTCCTGGAGAAGGCTGATATTGACATTAGGTTAGGTATTAAGTCTTGATTTGGTGATGTGGGGTTAGCAAAGTGACTCCATGTTAGGCCACTTTTTTCTTTTTAACAATTCCCCCCTTGTGATCAGACTCTCAGCTTAAATGAGGGATGTGATCAAAATTTGAGGCATTAGCACTACTCTCAGCTATTGCTTGAAGCTTTCGTTGGTTCTTTGTGTGCTATCGGTAGGTCATGATGTTTTTGCTTAATGTTCACAGGTCACAGCAGGTTCACAATCTTTAAGTCGATTAGTCTCTTTGTTCCTTTTCTGATATTCTAGTCTTAAGGAGATCATTTGCTTGCTGGTTAGTGGCTGCAAACATGCATGAAAAGTTTTTGAGAGGATACAACACATCAGAGACATTATTTGATTATTTTAAGCAGGATAATTCCCAATGTTTGACGTGCACTTCAAAGCCATGGTCCTGAAGACCCAAACTAATCAAAATCAAATAAGTCAAAGGAAGACCTGCGAAGGCGTTATCTTTTTAAGCCAAATGGCTTGCTTAGTGATTTTATGTAACTGAATTTCAACTTCCCCAGAAGTGTGAATCCAGGTGTAGCAGGTGGTACTGGCCACAGCAAAAACACCTCTTTGCTCAGCTAAAAGATATTCAAAGGCTATTCTATTGGCAAGAACGACATTGGAAGCAGAATCAGACTTATGAATACAGAGAGCAAACTGGTAATTGCCAGAGGTAAGGGGGTGGGGTAATGAGCAAAATGGGTGAAGGGGAATGAGAGGTATAGGCTTCCAGTTATGGAATGAAAAGTTATGGAAATCAAAGGTACAGTATAGGGAATATATTCAATGATATTGTAATAGCATTATATGGTGACAGACTATAGCTACATTTGTAATGATCATAGCATATCACATAGAGTTGTTGAATCATAATGTACAATTGAAACTAATGTAACTTTGTGTGTCAACTATACTCAAATAAAAATAAGATAAAATGTTAACATTTGCTTTAAAAAATAAACAAACAAACTTTGCTTAGAAAATCTATTTGTTGGGCAGCTATCACCTTAGCAATACTTTTAAGAGTTAAGGAGAGGTTTCTAATCATAGGTCATTTACATTTATTCCTAACCAAGGAAGTAGAATCCTGCCTGAATCATGAATGCTTCCTCCTGGTAATTCTTGTCTGAATCTGTCTGAAGACTGGAAGGGACAGCCATGTAGACCAGTAAAAAATTTAAGGGTCTGTAGACCACACAAGCATTTTCATTCTGGTTACACTTGCCTGGTACACTTTCCTTGCACAGAGCCTGGAGGCAAAGTTCCCCAACTTTGGGGTTGTTAACCAGAAGCAGGGAAATAAACCAGGGATGTCTCTGGCACCATGGACAGATCAGTTTTTTGATGACAATCCAGCGGTCTGAAAGGTTATCTCCCTTAACAATAGCCTGGGATGTGTGGATGATGACATTATCTTTCAAGGCCAATGTAAAGGAAAGAAAGGGAAGAAAGGGTTTTATGTTTAGCTGAATTTTGAAGTCTTGATCTACACTCATGTTAGCTATTTCTCTTCCTTGTTAATTTGGGCTGTAAAATGTGTACCTAAGGCTTGAGTTCCTAAAGTTTGGCAGTCATCTGGGTAGTGAGGAGGACCTGGTATAGTCCCTTCCAAGGAGAATCAAGGTCCGTCTTGTACTTAGTAACTCCAAATCAGAAGGGTGGGAGAAAATTGGAAATGTTATTTGGAGAATCATAACCAAATATTTGAGGAAACTAGAAGAATTTAGGATCCAGCCCAATTTACAGATATACAGTAAATCCTCAAATACAATTAATAGGACTAGAATTTGATTATCTACAAGGGTTCAAACCTAATTTTTCTATCTACAATGGCCCCCATTTTTTACAAAAGATAATCACAGTAAAACTAATTTGTTTGCATACAACTTGGCTTAATTATTTATTTAAGTGCAGCAAGAATAGTGATTAACCATATAAGCTCTTTTAAAGACTGCTTTGCTGGAACTTTTTAAGCAAGGTAAGTAAGGTACCAGGTCCAGTTTTCCATGGGGCTTTATTGGCTTCATATAAAATCAACCTTAGGGGCGCCTGGGTGGCTCAGTCCATTGAGCATCTGACTCTTGGTTTCAGCTCAGGTCATGATCTCATGGGTCTTGGGATCCAGCCCCAAGTCAGGCTCTGTGCTCAATGGACAGTCTGCTTGAGATTCCCTCCCTCTGCCTCTCCCCCCACTCACGCACTCTCTCTCTCAAATAAATAAACAAATAAATAGATCTTAAAAAAAAAAATCAACCTTAGTTTCTTAAAACTGTTTGGTCATATTTGAGTCTATGCTTACCTCTCTTAAATATGACATTGCAGTCAAAGCCTTAGTAATATAACCAACTTTTCCAATTGTGTCCTGTTGTAAGGAAAACTGATTCTTATTTAACTTATGTAAATAACTAGCTGTTTTGCTATGAAAAGAATACTCAAGAGTTTCTGAATTCTGGAAGAATCAGGTAGGGAGAAAAAGTAAACGATTCATGTTCATTTACAAAGGTATGCTTTTATTGAATCATTGCATGTCATTGATAGCTTAATAGAGGTTTTCTTAAGTCTAGAAAAACAAAACATTAAGGAACCAGCAATGTTTTAAGCAAAAAGTCATAAAAAATTATAATCATCCTCCTCAGTTCATGTAGTTCCATATAATTAATATTTGTTCTGCTTAAATCCAGTTTTTTCCATTAGTTATGGAAATTCTTATCCAATTCAGTTTTATGATCTTAAAAGTATTAGAGACCTGTATTCTAGAATACTTATCAGAGTCTTTTCCATGAGTCTCCTTGAAGATGAAGCAATTGGTAGGAACACTTTCAAAAGCATCAGGGTAAAACAATAACTTTCTGTAAATGACAAAGACTTAAAAATAGCTATGCTGAAGAATCTGATGAGAATTCATTGTAACGCAATTGACAAAGAAATTTGGTTATTTCTTTGACACATGACATTCAAGATGATTGCTAGAATTACAGGTGATAACATACCAGGACATACCAGTTTCATACAATTTCTTCAATATTTATATTAATAACTTGTATCCACACAGATATAAGAAGGTTTAACACCACTTAGTTGACAATGCTTCTCATGTAATTTAAGAAACCAAATAAACCTGATTAGTGTAATATCTGATTTTTTATAAGGATAGAAAACAAATCTTTTGAGGTGTTCCAAAGACCCTTTGGAAAATCCCTAAGTTAGTTTGAGGTCAAAAAGACTTTACAAGTTGATTTGGGGGAAGTTTGTAGAAAATATCAAAATGTTTTAAAACACTTGGTTAAATAGGGTTATAGGTCATTGTGAGACAATGCTTAGTTATCCATTTAACCATAGTGACAATTCACAGGCAGGGGCACCTGGGTGGCTCAGTTAAGCATCTGCCTTTGGCTCAGGTAATAATCTCAGGGTCCTGAAATTGAGCCCCCCACAGAGCCCCACATCAGGCTCCCTGCTTAGTGGGGAGTCTGCTTCTCCCTCTGCTTCTCCTCCTACCCTCCTCGTACTCTTTCTCTCTCTCAAATGAATAAATTCGTTAAAAAAATAAAATAAGAAATAAACACTTCACAGGCAAATACAGAAAACTGAATAGCTGTAAAAAGCAAAACAACCTTGGGTCCTTTAATGGAGAAGACTCAGTTTGGGTAAGCAATCAAAGATTTGATAAAGACAGAGAAAATTACTTGGAGAAGAC